>NC_056748.1:853984306-854236806 GCF_019279795.1 Protopterus annectens | reverse complement strand
TAAATTGTGCATTTTTTTCCCTTCTTAAATCCAGTTTTGCAAGTACCTTCTTAAGTATGGCGCACTCTTTCAGCATAAGAGACAAAAAGCTGGGTTATCTTTACAATGTAACCTACCTTTTAAAAAACTTCCTACAAACATCCAGACTAGGCAGAAGCAGTTTATCACTGCCTTCAAAGTCTAGAAACAAAAGTGAAAGACTAGTAGTCAAAGCAACTGTAGAGTTTACTTAATTTATTCCTATTAATAAAGGAACACCTGTGAAGCTGAAGTGACTGTTAAAAGAAATTCACACAGGACAAGCACTTCGGATAGCAAGTGGCTCCATTCTCAAAGGTTCTCAGTAATAAAAATCAAATTCAAAATGGAAAGCATGGTTGTGTATAAGCTTCCACAAGCTAGAAGTGTTGCTTTGGTGCACTTCCCAAGCAATATATGTGAAGATTGCCGTGATGCCCATGCACTGGCCCAGCAATCAAGGAGCCTTAATCCTCACCACTGCCATCAGTGAGGGGCGTCCATATAGGGAAAGGATAATAAATACACACACTAAAGTACAATTTCCCTTAAGAGCACACAGAGATCAGTCAGTCTGGGGTTGGTTGTTCCCTTTCTCTCCAGGTCCCCAAATAAGACTCTTCACTGGCACAGCTACAGGGTCCAGATCTCAGCCTAATGGCTAAAACCTCCAGCACCCTCTGTCCAACCAGTGCTTCGTGTCCCTGCCCAAGTAGCTGACACACACGGAGGTAAGAGTTATATGCAACCACACACTACTGGGGAAGGCTGGCACAGGTTTGCCAGCAGTGCCTCTTTTCTGCCCAGTCTTAAAAGTAGTACCAGCTGCCACCACCCACTAATATCAGCTACTCAAAGGCCCTTCTGAAAGCGTGTCCAATTATTACTGTGCAATATTATCCAAATGGTAAGTGATTTAACAGTCAAGGCTGATTGACTTGGTACAGTATCACTATATACATGCAATGTACTCTAGAGCTTAAATTAACTACATAAAACAGTCACATTTGAAAGGTTTAAAAATATTTAATAATGAATAAAAACACAAGACAATACTTACTACACAGTGCTAGTCAAGAGATCAGAGAAATGTTTAAAATTCCGTCGAAAAGTTCTAACAGCACAGAAAAAACACTGTCTAATCTTCCTAATTTCTAGCCATTTCTGAGAGAACACAGCTCTAAACTTACAGAAACAGGCAGTGCTTGTGATGTTGGATGTTCAAGACAAAATGCTCCAAGCTCTGATTCTCTTTAAATTGAGAACAGAACTGCTTCTCATGACATCATTCTTCACACTTCTGATGTTTCCAGCCTAACAAACTACATTTACATTCTTTACACCTGGCCAAAAACCAGAATAAAGGACATTTATACATGCAAATTCTAGCCATTAACCCAGGTCTTAAAACAATAGGCAGGATGCCTCCCTCTAAACATTTCTGCTCCGAATTTTGACAAAGATGGTCATAAAATGCTTGACAGCTTTCTTAAAGCAGAGTGCACGGTTACATTTTTACAGTTCAATATCCAATGCAGTCTTTTCACATTTAAAAGAACAAGCCTGTGGCTTACATTAATATTTACAAATGACAGAATTATCTACAGAATTCTACCTGGCTAAGGTGGCAGCCTTTACCTATCTTCACACTTGCTCGTAGTCTAGCGTGGATAATTTAAAAAAAAAAAAAAATGGGCATGCCCAGGATTTAAGGGCCCAGGGAGGAGAGTCTGATCAGGCAGTAAGAATGCACACTTAATTTCTGCATAGAATTGGATAATATTCCAATCTAAAAAGAGTTTTGGCTAACTTCAGCAGCTCAACAGGTTCTTATTACCTTTTCAGCAGTTATCAAGCTATTTGTCACTATTAGAACGATGCACACCTACTTTTAAGGAAAGGCATAAACAAGCATATTAACTTAACAAATTAATACAGACGTTCGGATCTCAAGTTTAAGTACCTGAAGCAGTTATACTTCCAAGTACTATTTCTTTTGGTCTGTGGAAGAAAACCGCTTCTTATATGGATGTTAACCCATCTTTTATACTCAATGCAATGAATCATCTTTCTGTATACAGCTAACTTTTCATGTACATGGTTTGCCAATGTCATGACTGCTGTATGGCAAAATTATCTTGCCTAAAGAGGTCTCTAACAAAAAAAATGAAAACTGTAGATGTCTGATTAGAGTTGTTGCAGTATTTTCTTTTGGTATTTCCTACCTACAGGATCCCAGAGACCAGCTAGAATATCTTAAAATACAACAGCGTTCACCTTCCAGTCTTTGGTCAGGCAGACACATTCCTCATTGGTCATCTGGATGCAAGTGGCATAAAGGGTAGTCTGGTACAGTTTTCAGGTCCCTCTTGCCCCCAGAGCCATATAATTCCAGGGCACAACGTATACAGTGCTGGTTAAAGTACATCGAAGCTGCAAAGGGATATCTGGAGGAGGACAAACATGGAGTAGACAGAATGTAACTAGGGTATCCACTACAACCAAAGGACGTTGGTTAAGAGAAAGAATGGAGGAAACTGGTACTGAAACACTGAATCCACAGGAGCATTTGCAACTATACCAAATTCTTTACTACATTTTGCGTATATTACTGCAAAGACTCTTGGGGTGACTCCCAGAGCTTGCCAAGAAACAGCAGGCTCATTCTGTACAAAAGCTCAGCACCTACCAGGAACAAGTGACCTAAAAACCCACCCTGGTCCCTAAATTATAATACTTGGCAAAGGGGTGGACTGACTCTTGCTGCTTCTGTAACAATTCTAGTGGAAATGCCTTTCATGAAAGCAGCCGTAACAGCCATGGCCATAGTACAGGGGGCACTAACAAACATGGCTTTGTTGTTCTCCATTGTGGAACAAAAAGAGAATTAACAATTCACTTGGAAATTGTATGTTTATAAGCTTTACCCTCTGTGCCCTCGGTGGTCTGACTTTCTATATGCTTTGTTATATCCAGTTAATACCTAAAAACTGTGCAAATCAAGAGACTGCATCCCTCCTTCCCCATTTTGTGGTAAAGGAAGAACAGTGGTAGATGGTCAAGTTCAAGAAAAGTTCAATCACCATGGAGTGTGCATGGTGACCTGGTCCTCATAAAAAACTAAGAGGTTCACTATATTTGAGATCACCTGTAGTTCAGACACCTATTTAATCGAAGTCAAGGTTAGCAAAACAGGAGTTTTCCATGACATTTTAATGAGGGCTGAAACTGCCGGTTCAATGGGTGGCATGGTTAAACTTTCCTACTGCAAAGCTGAGGTTCCAGAGGATGGGGCTAACTTTCCTGGGGGGTTATAAAAGTAGGGCTGTAACAGCTTTACAGGCAACGGAGAACACAGGAGATATAGTGGGAGACGAGCAGATATATTGAGGCTTATACCTAGACAGATACAAAAGGCTGATTGAAAAAGGTCTGATAACTAGTTGGCCTACAAACAACTGTGCTTGGCTTGGAGTGGTCCTCTGTTAAATCACTAGCGAAAGAACCTTTTTCACTTGGCTATAAACTTCTTGGTGATAGGTTTTCTGGCCTCCTTCAGTATATGCAACATTTTCTCAGAAAACATGTGGCTGCTGGGGATGAGTACTAGAATATGAATCCCCTCAGCCTCAAGGTCACCAGGATGGGGATTCTGGCAGACCCACTGCCTTGGGACAAGGTCTACATGCTGGGGCAGCACAGAGGGCATTTTCCCTGGCTAGGTTCAGGAGGGAGGACCAGTAGTGCTTGGGCCAACAGGGTGCTGTAAGATCCACAACCTCTCCTGCAGGGAAGCTCAACCAAATCATACCGAAGCAAGACTGCAGACAATGAAGATCTGAGTTTTTGGCCCACTCTTGGGGGTAGTAGCTATCCTGTAGAAGAGGGCAGACTATGGTTCTTAAACTGTAGATATCCTCACACAGCAAACAGATTATTCTGCCTCAGCCTTCAGTTACCAGAATATGGGTGCCAAAACCAAAACCTTGACTAAGATTGTCTGGCCACATTCAATTCTTGGATCTGGTAATCCGGCTCCTCCCCATACTGACCCAGTTACCTGAGAGTTTGCCCACAAGAAAACAGGCCAAAATACAGAGTTCAAGATAAGAAAAACAGCTGAAAAACTTGGTCTTAAGGTTTCCACTAGAAGCCAAGGCTAAGTCAGCCACTGCAGTTCTGGAGTTAGAAAGCCAAATACTGTATATGGAAGTGGGAAGAAGGAAGGACAAAAACAAAGATCCCGAGTACCTAACTTGTATCTGTTGTCCTTTCCATCCATACCTCAATGTATGGGACACAGTCCCCAACTACACTAACATGTCTTATGGAAAGATATTCCAAAAGTACAGCTGAACCGATGAGGGCTCTTGATCTGGACTGCATGCCCAATTTTTAATGCAAGCTAAAGGTATGGACTAGGTAGTGGCTGCACAGAGGTCAGATGCACTCTGCAAAAGGCTGTTGACAAAGCTACACATTAGTAGAATGGGCTTTTGGAGGTGAAGGCAGTGATAAATCCCTTTCACTGTAAAAAAAAAAAAAAAAAAAAAAAAAAAAAAAAGGTTACGTATTCACCATAATGTGCCATGTTTTTAGTCCATCTCGCTCTTAATTTTTATATATGGGATCGGAGCCGATCCCCAGCTCCGACTTGGCCTATTTACAAGCTCTAAGTCTTCTAGTTGGCTCGTGGCTAGGTAGGTATCCCATGGTGCACCAGTACAATCCCCGGATCTTGTTTGCTGCTAACTAGGAGAAAAAATAATCATAGAAAGAAGCCAATACTAAAAGGTCTCCAGAAAATGAAATTTGTCTGCAGATACTTCCAGGATGGGGGTAGGTGGGTGGGTTCGTAAGAATGAAGGGAGAGATGGACTGCAAACATGGAACTTTATGGTGAGTATTATGTTCTGTAGTCCTATCTTGCCTTCATTCTTGCATATGGGACAGCGTCCCTAGCACCTTATTCTTGGGTGGCTCAATGAAAAATAACCCTGAGTATTGTGGAACCAAAAGATGCTCTACCCGTTGAGGTTAAATCCAATTTGTAATGAGTAATAAATGTGTGAGGGGTAGCCCAAGTTGCTGCTGCACAATTAAGAGAGACCCTGGCTTGAAAGGCTGCAGAGGTAGACAGATCTTGTAGAATGAGCCTTGATTTGGAAAGGTAAAGGTCTACCCTCAGAGGTGTAAATGTAAGCTATACAACTATAAATCCAATTTGAGAGGGTCACTTTGGAAACTGGTAAACCTGACCTGGATTCGGAGAAGGAAATAGTTTATCCGATTTCCTGAATTCCTTAGACCGGTGCAAATAAAACCGTAACTGTCTATGGACATCCAACTGATGAAACCTGTATTCTACTGCATTGGAATGATTTGGAAAGAACACTGGAAGTTTGATGGATTGGTTTAAAGTGTTATGGGAACAGACCTTGGGGACAAAGGAGATGCCCTGAATTTGTGAAAAATCAGATAAGGGGGTTTTACAGATGATGCTTGTAACTATGACACCTGTCTGGCAGATGCGATAGCCACCAGAAAAAGTCTTCCACGACAAAAATTTCAAAGGTGATGAATGAGAAGGCTCAAAGGACGGAGCAGAATCTGGAAAGCACAAAATTCAAATCCCATGAAGCAACAGGTTCTTGAAATGGGGGTCTTAAAGTGGCACCTCTGAGGAAGGTTGTGCACATCCGGTGTGACATAAGATTAGAATCTTGTATGCCTAGATGAAAATTAGAAATCACCGCCAATTGAACCCTGATAGTGGCAGCCGCAGATCCCTGGTGGAAAACCTCAGACAGAAATTCCAAAACCCAGTATAAGGGTCAACATTCTTTTTCTCAGCCCAGAGAATCTCCATTTAGTAGAACACAGTCGCCTAGTGTAGGGTTTATGAGGACACGTTAGGATACGGTCAGAGGGTGAGAAGTTGTGAAGCCCGACTAGGGATGGAACTAGAGCAGCCAAGCTGTCAAATTGAGGGTGTATAAAGTAGGATGAAACAAGCCTGACATGTGCGCCAAGAGATCTGGCATTGGGTCCAGAATCCAAGAATAGTCTAGGAGAAGCCCGAGAAAGGGGAACCAAACCAGACGAGGCCAGTAAGGAGCAATGAGAAACAGTTTGCTTCCTAGTCGTTTTGCTTTCTGAATAAGCTTGGGTATGAGGGGAAAGAGGGGAAAAGCATAAAGGAGACCCAGGGGCCAATCGTGAACGAGTGCGTCTCTTGGTGACCCCCCCCCCCCAGAAATGAGGGAGAAGTAGCTGCGACATTTGGCATTGATCGGACTGGCAAAGAGATCGCAGCAAGGCTGTCATCCGTGTAAAATCTGCTCCACTACTTCCTGTTTCAGAGACCACTCATGAGGCATCAAGATTGCCCGGCTGAACTTGTCTGCTATCACGTTGGTTGTCCCTGGAATGTGCGTTGCCACCAGAGAACGCTGGGAAGATATCTCCCATTTCCAAACTCGAATGGCCTCTCGACAGAGTGGGTATGATCTGGTTCCACCCTGTTTGTTGATATACCATACTAGACATGCTGTCTGATTGTATCGCAATCGTCCTCAGAGGCAGAAGGTCGTGGTGTGCTTGCAACATCAGCAGCACCTCCCTCATCTCTAGAACTTTGATATGCAGGTGAACCTAGTGATCTTGCCATGTGCCTTGGACAGTCCTGGCTAGATAATGCCCCACCCTGTGAGGCATCCGTGGTCACAGTGGCAACGGGTTGGCGAGGAACAAAGGAAGTGCCCGTGGTTAACTGATTGGGTAGAGTCCACCAAATGAGGTCCTTCTTGCAAGAGACTGTCAGCAGTATGTGATGAGATAATGGTAGGTACTGAAAGGACCACTGGGGCGACAACAGCCACTGAAGAACCCTTGTGCAGTCTGGCTAGCAGCACTAGTAGCATGGTGGAAGCCATGGTCCCTAGAAGCTGCAGAACAGTCTTGGCCTTGACCTTTCATAAGGAGAGAAGAAGCTGAATTTTAAGAACCAGATTCTGTGCCCTTTCTACTGGAAGACGAGCCAACATAAACTTCACAGACTGAGAGGGCAATAAGGCAGATTTTTCCCAATTAATAGAAATCCCCAACTGGGAACAAAGTTGAATGGTAGTGTCCCTAGTCTGAAGAATTAGATGCCTGGTGGGGGCGGTCAAGAGCCAGTCATCCAGATACGGAAACACCTGGAATTCTTGACGTCTCAGGTGACCTGTCACTACTGCCATACACTTGGTGAACACCCTGGGGATTGTAGTGAGACCAAAAGGCAGAGCACGAAACTGGTAATGGCTGGCTCTCAGCCGGAAGTGTAGATGACTCCTCGACGCCCTGTCCATTTTTATGTGGTAGTTAAGAGTCTTGGAGGTCTATTGAGCACATCCAAATGTCTTTCCCCAATAAAGGGAGTATAGACTGAAGTGCCACCAACTGAAAAGTACAGTTTTGTACCTACCATAAATGTAGATGTTAGAGTGTAAACACTGCTGCAGTCATTACACTTGGGTTAACCTGCCGTCAGGCGGTCCCCGCAGTCGGCCAGAGTTCCAAAGTCTTGGTGCGGTGTCTGTTGCTGTCGCCTCCTCCCTGACGTCAGTGCGACAGGGGTATATAAGATGTAGCAGATGCCATTTTCTTAAGTTTTTCTTGCCCCAGATGTCAGGTGCCCTCAAATAGGTAGGCAATGCAAATTGTTAGTAAATACAAAAGTAAAGCAAACAACCATTTTTAGTTACCAGCAAATACTCCCCAAAGGTAATAAAGGGTAGATTCCCTAGGTAAATACCAGAAAGAGGGGAAGGAGGGAGGGTAACCTGGACTGCAGCAGTGTTTACACTCAAACATCTACATTTATGGTAGGTACAAAACTGTACTATGTTCATCGTGTTACACTGCTGCAGTCATTACACTTGGGTGGAATCAGGAACAGAAATGAAAATTACCGGGTAAAGCACTCTGTAGTAGTGGCAGTCAAGATAGAAGCATAAAACAAGATACCAATGATTGACCGAAGATATCACAAAACGAACAGTTAGCTGGTTGACCATTTATTGTAAAACACGAACAGGATCCAGCAGAAAGTGACGACTTCCAACAGTGCGCTTTATATACAACTTATGTCATGTGTTAAAATGAGTTCATTGCAGTATTAGTATACATTCAGTTTCAAAAACTCAGTTTAACGTATTGTTGAACACTAAACCTTGTAAAACACAGATACATCATTAAAAACTGATTTATATAAAGTATGTAAAATATATATATATATATATATATATATATATATATATATATATATATATATATATATATATATATATATTATAAACTTATGTGTATAGTACACAAAAATAGAAAATAGAAATCGTAACAAACATGGTTTCAATGTATTTTCATTCAACTGAATGTGTTAACCTCACCATCTATTTCTAAATCCTTCATTTTTAAAAATTGCCTAACCTGTGTGTCCTTTGTAATTTCTCCAAGACTTTAAATTTAAACATTCTGTCCATTATCACATCGCGCCATTACAGTTATTTTTTATGGCATGGCATATGCTCCGCTTGTGTATTAGTTTTACCTATAGATGTGATCTTGACACCGAGCACTACGTCAGAATTCGCACCTGCATAACCATCTGATACGATTGGTAATGTTCAAAGTTTGATGAACATCTATACGATTGAAGAACGGCAAGAAAGTACCTATTCTGACATACTGAAATTCAGCATAGCACATGAGATTTCATATTTCAGCCATGTTTGTTGGTCACCAGCCTCGATATCATCATGTGTAGTCTCCAGTCATTGCCGATACCGCCATCGTGACTATTTCTTAACATTGGGTACAGCCAACCCATCAACGACGTGCTCGTCAATCCCATGAAAACGGACCTCTTGTCAGTTCCACTTTCACTTCGTTTCAGCCTTCTCTGTAGTTCTGATGTAGTCAACTTGGTCACATGCTCATAGACATCAGGTGTTAGCCAGATTTTGGCTCACCAACATTGAATTATGGCAGATGGTTCGATGTAATAAGCCCTTCAACATGTCTCCACATCGTTGGTTGCTCAGTTCAACATCAAGAATTTTGTTTCAAACTCTTTGAAACTCTGTTCAAATTGATATTCAAATTGTTATTGACAACTGTTCTCTCAGCTTCACACAAGTGAAACCATCAGTATTTAAGATGTTCTGAGCAGTCTGAGTTCCCCAAAACATATGCCCCCTGCATATGTTTTGGGGAACTCAGACTACTCAGAACATCTTAAATACTACAGTCGTTTTGTGGACGATGTTTTCCTTGTGTGGAGGGGAACAGAACAGCAGTTACAACAGTTTGTCCAATATATCAATGGTACAACAAATTTCTTAGAGTTTGAGAGTACATATTCTAGAGAAGTAATTGAATTTCTTGATGTAAAGCTAACAAAGACAAGTATGGGCATCAATACAGAGTTTAGAAAGACATGTTGGAGGAACAATTTATTACATCGAACCAGCATGCATCCCCGCCAAGTATATTCTAATGTTGTTGAAAACCAAGCCATGAGATTATCTAGGCTAACCACACAAGATGATGTCTATGGGCAACGTGGCCAAGTTGGCTAATAACTTTACATCTAGAGGCTACAGGACCAGAGAGGTACAGGGAGCTATTTTGAAAAGTGGTAAACATAGAACTGACAAGGGAATTCCGTTTTTTCATAGAGTTGACAAAGAACCTTTGTCCATTGTGATGGGTTCGAAGCAACCAGTTAAGAATAGGCTTACCATCTCCTGTACCAATAGAAATAGTCACATTAAGCGAATTATCAGCAATAACTGGAGACTACTTACACATGATGATCATATCAGAGAGCTAGTGACTGACCAACCAAACATAGCTTATAAGAATATGAAATCTCTTAATAGGATTTTGTGCTATGATAACACTAGAGTAGATTTCAGTATGTCTAATAGAATAGGTACTTTTCCTTGCCGTTCTTGCAATCAGTGTCAATATATAGATATTCATCAAACTTTTGAACACCCTATTACCAATCATGTGTATAGGTTTCAAGGTTATGCAGATTGTAGGACTACGGACGTAGTCTAGCTCAGTGTCAAGAATGTCACAAGTTCTATATAGGTAAAACTAATAGGACACAGAGCGAATTAGGGAGCATATATATGCCATACATAAAGAAAATACTAATAATGCTCTGGCCAAACACATTCTTGATAATGGACTTAGACATGTTTTTAAATTTAAAGTCTTGGAGAAATTACAAAGGACACAGGTTAGGCAATTTTAAAAATAAGTTAGAGGAATTAGAAAATAGATGGGTGGTGAGGTTACAAGCACACATTCATGGATTGAATGAGAAAATTACATTGAAACCATGTTTGGCAGCACGACCCTTAAAACATTAGTTTCTATTTCTATTTTTATTTTTGTGTACTATAGGACACATACATAAGTATATATATATTTTTTACATACTTTATATAAATCAGTTTTTAATGATGTATCTATGTTTTACAAGGTTTAGGTGTTCCAGCAATGTATGAGTTAAACTGAGTTTTTTTTGAAAACTGAATGTCCTAAATACTTGCAATTAACTCATTTTAACACATGACATAAGTTGTATATAAAGAGCGCACTTTGAGTAATTTATGAAGTCTGATGAAGCGTCACTGTTGGACGTGAAAGCGCTTACTAACTTTTGGATCCTGTTTCGTGTTTTACAATAAATGGTCAACCAGCTCTAGCTGTTCGTTTTTTTGTGATATCTTCGAATCAACACAGTCATTGGTGCACTCTTGTTTTTATGCTTCACACTTGGGTGGAATCCCAACGGTGAGGTAGGGAGGCTGGATCTATAAGGCATTAGGGGTGGCTATAAGGCCCTGCAGTACAGCAGTGGCAAAGCCTGCCCTGGATTTGGAGTATAAAGGCAAATGGTAATGTTTGGTGAAGGTATGCACAGAACTCCATGTTGCTGCTTCCAAACTGTCCTTGGTACGTACTCCTCTGAGGTAGGCAGTTGAAGTGGCTGTTGCCCTGGTGGAGTGAGATCTAATGCTGCTAGGTACAGGTTTCCCATGGTGGGTGCAGCAGAAACGTATACAGTGTCCTATCCATTTTGAAATAGTCTGCTTTGAAATGGCTTTTCCCTGTGCTGCAGTGTATGCTACCAATAATTGCTCAGATTTTCTGAAAGCTTTGGTTTTATCCAAGTAGAAGCGTAACTGCCCGTGAATGTCCAAAGAATGTAGTAGTCTCTCCCCTTTGTTCTGCGGTTTTGGATAAAAAATTGGCAAGTGAATAGTTTGGTTTAGAGCCACACTGGATACCACCTTTGGCATAAACGTAGGGTTGGTTCTTAAGGACACCCTGTCCTGGTGGAAGATGAGGAAAGGTTCCACTGCCATTAGTGCCTGTAATTCTGAAACCTTTAGTGCTGATGTTCATTGCCAGTAGCAGAGCAGTTTTCCAAGAGATGTATTTTAATTCTGCTGTTAGCTGGCTCAACTGAGGTAACATTCATTTTTCCAAAACAAAGTTGAGATCCCAAGTAGGTGCTCTACGGGGCAGTCTTATGTTTTTAGTCCCTCTGAGGTATTGTTTGAGCAAAAAGATTAGAAAAAAATGGTGGATCTGTGTTGTAATAAGCAGAGATAGCAGAGGCGTGGATCTTGATGGATGAAAAAGAAAGGCCCTTGTCCAGCATCTAAGTATTGTAGTATCTGAGGAATGTTTGGGACAAGAGGGTCAAGGCTGTGCGCTTGGTTCCAGGCACAGAATCTCTTCCATTTGTCAGAGTATGCTTTCCTGGTGCTAGGCCTTCTGGCCTCCAGAATGACATCCATAACCGCTTTGGAGAGAGGCAATGCTTGCTTGACTACGGAATTTTCCATGCAGTCAGGTTTAAGGTCTTTAGCTGGCTGTGAAGTATCTGAATGTTGTACTGTGTCAGCAACTGTGGAATTTGTGGTAAAATCCAGGGTGGTTCTTGAGTTAAGTCCTTTAGGATTGGGTACCAGTGCTGGCGTGGCCAGTCTGGTGCAATCAGGATCATTTTTGGCTCTTCCTGCCTGGCTTTTATGAGTACCTTTGGAAGGAGAGGTAAAGGTGGGAAAGCGTACACTTAGTTTTTTTTCCCAGCTGAATGAGAGGGCATCCACTTTCCAAGCTTGTGGATGGTAGCTTCTTGTGCAGAATTTCTGTAATTGGCAGTTCTTTGGGGTGGCAAACAGATCTATGTCCGGGATCCCCCATTTTTATCATTCTGAATATTTGTGGGTTTAGTTCCCATTCCTGTGGGTCCATAATGTTTCTGCTTAGGTCTGCCAGTGTGTTTTCTCTCCTGGCAGGAATTGTGCTTGCAAATGAACTTGGTAGCTTAGAGCTGTGTTCCACAAGGTCATGGTTTGTCTGCAGACGGGGGTAGGAGTGTGTGCCCCCTTGCTGGTTTATGTACCACATAACTGTGGTGTTGTCTTGTCTTTAGTAGTAATTGTCCTGGATGCAGTAGGTCCTTGAAAGCTATAATAGCATTTTGAACAGCTAGCATCTCTTTTCGATTGATGTGGAGATGTCTTTGCTCTGTGGGCCACTCGCCCTGGATACATTTTCCTGCCATGTGTGCGCTCCCCCAGGTGTAATCCGATGCATCTGCTGTCAGGGTCTGCCTGGCTGTGGGTTGAATGAAAGGCTGTCCCTTGAGGTGACAAGCTTGTGCCCACCAAAGCTCCTCTTGTAGGCAAGGAATTAGTGGTATAACCGTTTCCAAACTTTGACAGTGTTGAGACCATACGCTCTTTAGGTACCACTGTAGTTTCCTCATATGCAGTCTGGCATATGGAATTAGTAGTATGCAAGATGCCATGTAGCCCAAGGCCTGCAGAATTTTTCTTGCAGGGAGTTGGGTCTTTGTTGCCATTAATTGAAAATAGAGTCAGCTGTCCTTGCTTGTCTGGCTCGAGATAAGCCATCTGGGCCGTTGTGTTCAAGCTGGCACCAAGGAATATTATCTGTTGTGAGGGCACTAGCTTTGATTTTTCGTTTACTGTGTACCCCAAGCAAATTTTTTACGTACGCCAGATGTTTTAGAATGTTTTTGCTCTCTGCTTGAATCAGGCAGTCCAGGTATGGGTAAATTTGAATTCCTTTTTGCCTGTAAAATGCAATTACTGGTGCCAGGCATTTTGTGAAGACCCTGGGCGCAGTAGACGAGCCAAAGGCCAGTGCAGAGAATTGATAGTGCATTGAACCAGCAAGAAATCTGAGACATCTGCAATTTTGTCTGATAGGGACATGCAGGTATGCCTCTGAGGTCCAAAGTCACGAGCCAAGCTTTCTTGCCCAGCATGGGAAGAAGCTGCTGTAGTGTCAACATCTTGAATTTCAGAACATCCAGGTAAGTGTTTAGTGTAGAAAGGTCCAGAATGGGTCTCCAGGCTTTGTCTTTTCTGGGAACCAGAGAGAGTCTCGAGTAAAATCCTTGTCCTTTTTCTTGTGGTGGTAACTTTTGAATAGCTCTCATGTCCACGAGTGCTGTAATTTGTTTTTGAGCCTCTGCCCCTTGATTTGGTGGCAGATTTGGCATTCCTTTTAACCTTGGCAAGGTGTGGAAATGGAACCTGTAACCTTGAGATACGATGTTGAGAACCCATTTGTCTTTGGTGACGCAATGCCAGTTGTGATAGAAAAGTGCCAGCTTTCCTCCTAAGGGGGCTGCCAAGAGAGCTGTTTGGCAGCTGTAGTGGAAAGTCATTGAGATTGTTTTTTTATAAGGTTGAGGCCTGTTTTCCCTTCTTTCTGTCCGGGTGTGCCCCATTGTCGAGGCCTGCAAGGGCCTTGTGTCTGACCTCTACCTCTTGGACGTCTGCATCTGCCCCTTTGAGGTCCGACTGGAAAGGACCAATTCATTGTTGGCTAATTTCTGCTAAAACGAGGAGGCTGAACCTGTAAGAAATCTTTCACCGTTTGCATAGATTTTGCCTTATCCTCCATCTTCTTTAATACCTCCTCTGCCTTAACTCCAAACAGCACATCCCGCTGCAAAGGTGCATCCTATAATTTGACCTAACATGATCTGGTAACATATGTTCTTTTAACCAAGCATGCCTTCTAATGTCAGAGCCTGTAACTGCTGCTCTACAGGAGGCCTCTAAGGAATCAAACCCACATTGCAAAGTATGTTTTCCCACTTGTTCAGCTGCATGCAATAAATCCTGCATTTCTTTTAAGTTAGGAGGATCTGATTCTGGTAGCATCTTCTGTTTCAACTGAGATCAAAAATTGCTGATATTTTAGCATGTGAAACTGGCAATTCAAGGCTCTCATTGCTTAAGTTGCAGACGTATATACCTTCTTTCCCCATCTGTCTAATGCTCTGGTATCTCTGTCACAGGGGACTGGGTTTTTTGCTGATGAGGCCTTAATCCCTTTGGGTCCCTGAGAAATAGTTTCAAGGTCAGCAACAGGGCTTTTGTACAGAAATTCGTGAGAGTCAGGGACTCTCTAATATCGATCAGGTTTAACTGGGGTAAGGAGTCCGGGCTCAAACTGGATTCAGTGTACACATCATCCACAATGTCTAAAACTGGCGGAATAGCAAGGGGGTGTTGGGGCAATAAAAGGAAGTCTGAGTCTTTCCTTGGATTCAGAGTAATCCTGGCCTTCCCAATGGAAAATGCTCTCATGGTATGCAAGGTCTCCCCAAAGGAGGAGTAATCCTCAGGCGGAGAGGCTCATGGAATGGATTCCTCAGCACTCAGCATCAGAATCCTCATAAGGGGGTAAAGAATATCCTAGGTCCGAGGAAGAGTCAGAAGAGAGGGACACCTGGTCAGACGATTCATAGTCTGCATCCTGCCTGGGCCTTTTATCAGGAGGGGGATGGGACCCCCTGATCAGAGTAATTAAGGTCCTCGGCCATTTTTAGCATCTGTTTCTTAGGCATGGAAGCCTGTCCTGGAGAGCGTTGTGTCTGTTTCTTTGCTTTTAAGGGGGGCTTAGATTTAACAGAGGGTTTAATAGTTAACTGGGTAGGTCTGAAAACACCCTCTGTAGCTGTGGAATGCTCAGCTACTTCGGTTTCCTCTGTAGGTTTATGATCGGTAAACTGAAGGCCTAGTGCATCCTAAGGCCCAGCCAGCTCCACGTGGGAGTCGGAGGCGGTCTGTGGTAGCGATAGTCAGGGGCTGCAGAGGCCACTCGCTGAAAACCGGAGAACCAGCGACCGGCCTAGAAGAGGCCTAGTCATCCGTTTTAGGCCTCGAATGCCTGTCCTTGTGCTTTTTATGCATTGCGGTAGTCGGAATTTACGACTGCATGGTATAATTGAATTTTCTACCAAAATAATGCCGGGCAAAATCAAACCAACGTTTAATAGTGCGCTTGTTAAACCTTGCACAAAACAGACTACCAGTGACATCGTGGTCAGGGACTAGGCATGGAATACAAGAGTGGAAATCCTTATGAGGTAGTAGCTTCCCACAAGAAATACAGTTATTAACTTTTACTGACATCGGTCTGAGGCAAGAATAAGTTTCCCCAACGGGGTACTTAGCTTTTTTAGAAGACTTCGGTTCTGGATTTGGAATGAAAATCTCAGGAGTCGGCCGACCGGCACTTGCGAACTGCTTCTGGTTCGGGCACCGCGCGGCAAGAAAGACTGAAGAAAATGGTGTCGGCTGCATCTTGTATATCCCTGTCACACTGACGTCAGGGAGAAGGTGACAGCAACTGACGCCGGACCAAGACTTTGGAACTCTGGCAGACTGTGGGACTGCCTGATGGCAGGATAACCCAAGTGTAATGACTGCAGCAGTGTAACACGATAAACATCTTGTCCTTTACAGATTCGTTCAATCTGCTGAGGTCCAAGATGAGCCTCCAGTCCCCTGTACATTTTGACACTAAAAAGAAATTGGAGTAAGTTCTGGATCCTATTTGGTCTGGTGGGATGGTTTGAATGACTCTGCCAGCAACTTGTTGATCTCCACAGTTGCCTGATCCCTGTGATTGAGGGGAACATCCAGGATCCTCTTGGGAACATAAGGTGGAAGAGAAAATGGTATGACATAACCTCTGGTAATAATTCTTTGTACCTATTTGTCTTGAGTGATACTTAGCCAGGCTTCTGGATACAAAGAATGTGACCCCCGACCGGCTCCAGAGAAGCATAGTCAGGCCCCACACCAGGAGCGCTGGTAAGGCCGGCCCTAAAACGAATGACAGCCTCCCAGGTTTTGTGGACTGCCCCTGCCTCTAGGGCGATGTCTAGCATTTCCTCCTCCGCCTCTGAAGGTGTCGTCATACTGTGCATCTTGGAAAAACCTCTGGGACTTCTTGAACCACATTTTACCACCCCTCGAACCCTTACGGTATGGTCTAGAGGGGACAGTAAAACGTACTCCCACAACGGAGTTTTACCTTCTTGCTCGCACCGGGTTTGTCCTTTACCTTGGGTCCAAACAATAAAGAACTGAAGGGGACGTTGGTAAAGGTAGACTTGAACGGTTCCGAAAAATTACACAAACACATCCAGGAATGGCATCCTAGGGAAATTCCTGAACCCGCTGCTCTACTCGCTCCATCAGCTGCATACGAGATAAGCCTCATGGATGAACTGACAATAGAGTTCAAGGTAGACAACTGGGCAGATACCTTGTCAGGGACTCCCAGAGTACATGTACCTTGCAGAGGATCTCCTAACTCCTTAAGATCTCTTTGAAGCTTCGTGAACTGTGCAAGGTAGTTCAGCATTCTAGAAGTAAATACCGCTGAAGATACGCTTCCCATATCTGTCCATTGCTCGAGACTTATTCGGCAGATGAAGAGAAGTTTCTGCTAGCTCCTCCTTAGTGGCCGCCGCCACCACCATGGCATCTACAGCAACACCTTTAGACAAAATTTCCTTTTCGCTGGGTGCAGAAAAAACGTATTTGGTTTCCTGGGGACTGGCTCCATGGCATCAGGAGTATCCCACACCTTCCAACTAACTAGCTCTGTCAGTTCTAAAGGTGGACACCCCCAAGAGGTTGACTGTTGAGACCCGAAAGCATTCAGGTACACTGACCCATCAGAAGAGGTGACAGTGGGCCAGCCACACCTCTGCTTAAGAATTTCCAAGATGTCTATGAAAGAGAAGACAACTTGGGGGACCGTTCTAAAGTAAGACTCATCCTGGGGAGTCTACATGCGTCCTCTTGCATGCTCTCTTCTGTGGGGGCTCCTCTGAAGGATATTCAGGGGAGATCTCGGAAGAGTGGGGGCCACCAGCTGGTGGCTCATGAGGCTGCGGGTCTCTGCTGTCCAGAGAGAGAGAGTAGGAGCTGAGACAGAAGTAGGTGCCCTTGGGGGAAGTGTCAGCATCCCTAGTAGGAGCTGATGAACGGGACAGTACACTCATCTCGAATGCCAACCTCTCTGGCTCTGAAGACCTCCTTGGCTCCGAAGGGACCGAGGATGACGTCGGCTCAGAGACGGACGTAGGGTCCAAACTCACCCTAGCCGAAGCGCAAAGAGGCAGGCTCTGAACCGAAGAGGTTCAGTTCCAGGTGTCCCTGTCGGGGCTGACCGGGGAGCTTCAGCTCCTAGACACCACAGACGGCACCAAAAGTGTCGGAGCGGAACTCTGATCCGAAACCTCAGGGGGAGCTGGAGTAGAGGGTCCCACCAGTGGTACCAAACGCTCCGGCTCCAAAAGACCAGCATGGCTTGAAGGAGGAATCACCAAAGGGGGGGATTGACTCAAGTGGCCCCACAACAGACTGGGTCAGAGCCAACGGCAATTTAGGTAAGGCAGATGACTTCAGCAGTCCCAGCACTACCCTCTCCACATCATCTTCCGATAAACTCCTGGAAGACCTGGAGGACAGAGTAGGAGAGCAGGATCTTTGCAGTAGAGGTGACTTCAATGTAGGGGAGACCAGTAAAGGGTCCATAGCCCAGCTCCATTGAATATTCAGTGGTCGGCTCCAAACTACTTTGCACCAACCCTGTAACCACAGTAGTAAAACTCTCGATTGGCTCCGAACTCAGTGGAGCCGATGAGACAGTAATTTTGTCATACTTAGCAATTTTTAAGAGGTGGCTCCGAGACACCAGCCAGTGCTGGGGAGGGCCTCAGAGGATTTGGACTTTTCCTTTTTAGATCCCAGGGATCTAGCAGAAGAGGAAGAGCTAGCTAGATCTTCCTCAAAAACGGGCAAGACCTTTTAGAATTAGCTTATGTTTTCTTTCTTGCAACACCCTAGCACTAAAAGAGTGGCAAAATAAGCAAGTTTCTTGTAAGTGGATGGCCCCAAGACAGTAAACGCAGTTGTGGCCATCCATTATGGACATCTGTGAGCATTTTATGCATTTCATAAAGCCAGCCTGCTTATGGCCTTTGCCTTCCTTAGACAAATCACAGAAGATTAACACACACAAGAAAGTGGGAGGACTAGGTCCTCTAACTTAAACGGGCCTAGCCTGGGTAGGAAATAAGGGAAACTAGGTCCTCTAACTAAAACGGACCTAGGGGGGACAGAAAGCAGTAGAAAGACCCACACACACACTAGAACAGGAAAACACAAAGAACAAGGTCAACAGAACCTCGTTCTGTCTAACACAACTGACAGAAAATATCAGTAAGTAGAGGCTCCGCAAAAAAAAACCCCTCTTATTTACAGTATATAAGCAAACACACACAGCTTAAACTAAGTGCAAAAGGCACCTAAACTACTATTAATGACATTAACTAGAACTATAGCAACCAAGTAATAACTGGCACACAGGATACCAAGTACTATAAGGCCAACTGTACTTAAACAAATTGCACACAAAAGGCGCTCTAACGCTATTTAAATGAAAATACCACACTAACTAGAGCTACAGAATGCTACAAAACATTATCAAAATTGAAAATAGAAGACTTACCCAAATTGTTTAAGAAAATGTGTAAATCAGCCACGGCCAAGAAGCACGTCCGAACTCGTTAATGCAGCAAACGAAATCTGGGGATTGTACTGGTGCACCATGGGATAGCTACCTAGCACGAGCCAACTAGAAGACTTCGAGTTTGGAAACAGGACAAGTCGGAGCCAAGGATTGGCTCCGATCCCATATACAAGAATGAAGGCGAGATAGGACTACAGATCATCATAAGATACACATTCAGACAACCAATGGGACAGAACTTTGGATATCCCTTTTCTCATTTTGGCAGGGTATTAAGAATTAACTGATTAGTTTTTCTGAAGGTTTTTGCACAACGTAAACAGAATCTTAGACCGTGAAAGTCCAATAAGTGCAACCTTTGCTTGAAAACTGAGAAAAATAGAGGGATATTTACAGATTGGTTGATAGACAATTCAGAAGTCACAGAATAAGATTAGTTCTCAAAAGCACTTGTGGAAAACGGCATAAATGTTTTGTACACAAGGCATGGAGCTTAGAAATCTTCCAAGCAGAACAGCCACCAAGACCACAGCTTTACATGATAAATTTACATAAACTCCGGCAGCAGATTTAAATGGAGGACTAGTTGGGGGTTGCACTAAGACAGTAATGTCCCCCATGGGGAGTTGGATCTCTAGGACAGGCCATAAAGTACAGTTGTGTACACCTACCATAAATGTAGATGTTAGAGTGTCTTCACTGTTGCAGTCATAACTGTAGGGTGCTCCTGCCGGCAGGCAGCCCGAGGTCGGCCAGAATCCCAAAGTCTGGGTCCGGCGTCGGCTGTACAATCCAGTACCCTGACGTCAGTACGCTCTGGTACATAGCCCTCAGCCGACGCCATCTTCTCCAGCCTTTCTTGCCCTAGATGTCAGAAGTCCCCAATAGATCATAAATGAATCCCACTAGGAAACACAAATACACCACAAGAGAGAAAAAGAGGGGATAGGAGGGAGGGAAACACCGATGCAACAGTGAAGACACTTGAACATCTACATTTATGGTAGGCGTACACAACTGTACTATGTTCATCGTGTTTCACTGTTGCAGTCATAACTGTAGGGTGGAATCCCAAAGCAGTGAAAAAAGGGGGGAGGTTTAGATAGAAGGGGCAGCAAGAAGACCCTGAAAAACAGCAGAGGCAAAGCCTGCCCTGGTCTTAGAATACAAAGGGAGATTGTAGTGCTTGGAAAAAGTATGCACAGAACTCCAAGTGGCAGCTTCCAAGATATCCTTGGTAGGAACACCCCTGAGATAAGCTGTAGAAGTAGCAGCTGCTCTAGTAGAATGACTTCTCACAGTATCTGGAAAAAGTTTCCCATGATGAGTGTAACAAAACCTTATTCCATAAGAAATCCATTTGGAAATAGTTTGTTTGGAAATAGCCTTTCCAAGAGAACTGGAGGCAAAAGAAACAAACAATTGGTTAGATTTTCTGAACTCTTTAGTCTTGTCCAAATAAAATCGTAACTGTCTGTGCACGTCCAAGGAGTGCAAAGTCCTTTCCCCTTTATTCTGAGGATTAGGAAAGAAGGTAGGAAGGTGAATTGTTTGATTCAAAGCCACTTTCGAAATCACCTTAGGCATGAAAGTAGGATTGGTCCTCAAGGATACTCTGTCCTGGTGGAAAATAAGGTATGGTTCCACAGCCATGAGAGCTTGCAACTCTGAGACCCTTCTGGCAGAAGTCAAAGCTAACAAAAGAACTGTCTTCCAAGACAAAAACTTAATATCTGAAGATGCAGCAGGCTCAAAAGGAGGCAAAGTAAGTTTTTGTAAAACATAATTTAGATCCCAAGCAGGAACAAGAGGGGTCCTGGGAGGCCTTAAATTCTTCGCCCCTCTCAAGAATTGTCTCACCAAAGGATGAGAAAAAACAGGGGGATCAGTATTGAAATGAGCAGAAATAGCAGAAGCATGAATCTTAATGTAAGAAAAGGAAAGTCCATTAGACAAAAGATCCGAGAGGTAAAGCAAAATAGAAGAGAGATCAGGTACCAGAGGGTCCAAGCCTCGGTCCTGCATCCAAATGCAAAATCTCTTCCATTTAGAGGCATAGGATTTCCTAGTGCTAGGCCGTCTAGCTTCCAAAAGAACATCCAAAACTTGTTTGGGAAGACTAGAAGAAATCAAATTCCTTTGAAGAGCCAAGCTGTCAGGCAAAGGGTCTTGAGATTGGAATGTAGTAACTGACCCTGATGCTGGGACAGAAGAGAAGGGTTCAGAGGAAGAATCCAAGGAGGCTCCAAGAACAGGTGCTTTAAAGTTGGATACCAAAACTGTCGAGGCCAATTTGGAGCAATCAAGATGAGGAACTTGGGCTTGTCCTGTTTTATCTTTAGTAATACCCGAGGAAGTAGAGGAAGAGGAGGGAAGGCATATTCCGAAAGGTTTCTCCAGCTGAAGGACAGGGCATCCACTTTCCAAGCTGTTTTGTGGAATGACCTGGTGCGAAAGAGAGGCAGTTGATGATTGAGGTGGGATGCAAACAGATCTATCTGGGGGCATCCCCAAACTGCAGTAATCCTGTTGAATAAGTTGGTGTCTAGCATCCATTCATGAGGATCTAAAACGTTCCTGCTCAGGCTGTCTGCTAAGAGATTCTGTTCTCCTGGTATGAATTGGGCCCTGGAGGTGTAGATTCAGATTTAGAGCTGTGTCCCATAAAGCCATAGCTAGTCTGCAAAGGGGGTATGAATGAGAACCCCCTGCTTGTTTATGTACCACATGACTGTGGTGTTGTCTGTGCGTATCAAAAGAGGTCCTGGATGCAAAAGGTTCTTGAAGGCTAGAAGAGCATTTTGAACTGCCATTTCCTTCAGATTGATGTGCCAGTGAAGATGATCCTTTGTCCAGGTTCCCTGCTGGCAATTGCCTAGAAAATGTGCTCCCCAAGCATAATCCGAGGCGTCCGTGGTTATGATTTGAGAAGGTTGAGGAAGACTGAAAGGCTTTCCTTCGTTTAAAGCACACACCCTGGACCACCAAAGGAACTCCTTCTGGAGGCAGGGGATCAGAGTGTCCAGATCGTGGTAATGCTGTGACCATACACTTTTAAGATACCATTGAAGCTTTCTCATATGAAGCCTTGCATTTGGGATCAACAGAATGCAGGAAGCCATGTAGCCCAGTGCCTGCAGGAATTTCCTTGCAGTGAGCTGAGGTAGAGTTGCCAAAGTCTTGAAAATTGAAGCCAGCTGTATTTGTTTTTCTGTAGTGAGGAAGGCCCTTTGTAAGGTTGTATTTAAGAGGGCTCCCAGAAATACCATTTGTTGAGAAGGGATCAAATGTGACTTTTTTGTGTTCACTGAAAATCCCAGTAGGAGGAGGAGACGTTGAACAAAAGCCAGATGTTGAAGTAAAAGATCCTTGCTGTCTGCCTGAATAAGGCAGTCGTCCAAATAGGGGTAAATTTGAATCCCCTGGAGTCTGCAATAAGCCACTACTGGTGCCAGGCACTTGGTAAAGACTCTGGGCGCAGTAGATAAACCAAAGGGCAGTACAGAGAATTGAAAGTGTCTCGAACCTGCCTTGAACCTGAGGAATTTCCTGCGTTCCTGCCTGATGGGAATGTGTAAATAAGCTTCCTTTAGGTCCAATGTCACCATCCAGGCGTCCTGAGAGTATTGGAATCAGCTGCTGCAGAGTAAGCATCTTGAATTTTGGAATTTCCAAAAAGGTGTTTAACACAGAAAGGTCCAGAATAGGTCTCCATGAGCTTTGCTTTCTTGGAACCAGAAACAGTCTTGAATAAAAACCTTTTCCCATCTCTGAGAGTGGAACAGGCTCTATGGCTCTCATGGCCAGAAGAGCATCCACTTGATTTAAGGCCTCTGACCATTGATGTTTTGGCAGATCTGGCCAACCGAAAGCCCTTGGCAAGGTATGAAAGTGGAATTTGTAGCCTTTTAAAATCACGTCCAATACCCATTTGTCCTGGGTAATATGAGTCCAATTTCTGTAAAAAAGAGAAAGTTTTCCTCCGAGAGGGGCATCCAGGTGAAGAGGTCCTGTAGCCCAACCGAGAGAGTCATTGAGTTTGCTTTCTTTGAGATTGGGATCTGTCTTCTCCCCTTCTAGGTGAAGAAGCAGTCCATTGTCTCGATCTGTAGGAGGCCTGAGTCTGGCCACGACCTCTGGAGCGTCTATATCTTCCCCTTTGAGGCCTGTCAGACGTGGGAAAGGACCAATTTTTGGAGGGCCAATTCCTGGAAAATCTAGGAGGCTGAACTTGCAAGAAATCTTTCACAGTTTGCATAGATTTTGCCTTTTCTTCCATCTTTTTAATAACCTCCTCAGCCTTAGATCCAAAAAGAACATCATGCTGAACAGGGGCATCTAATAATTTAGCCTTAACCTGTTCAGGTAAACTTTGTTCACGAAGCCAAGCATGTCTCCCGATAACAGTACCAGAGGCTGCCGCCCTGCAAGAAGCATCCAAAGCATCAAAACCACAATGCAAGCTATGTTTGTTCAGTTGCATGCAATACATCCTGTAGTTCCTTATCTTCTGCACATGCAGGAAGAGAGGCAAGCTTTTGCTTTAAAACAGACAAAAGAAATTGCTGATACTTAAACATATGAAACTGGCAATTTAAAGCCCTAACAGAAAGGGTAGCAGAAGTATATACCTTTTTGCCCCACCTGTCTAAGGCACGAGAATCCTTCTCAGAGGGAATAGGATTCTTGGAAGAAGCAACTTTAGCAGCCTTAGAACCCTGAGAAATAGTTTAAGGATCTGCAGAAGGATTCTTAAACAAAAACAAATGAGACTCAGGAACCCTATAAAACCTATCAGGCTTAGAGGGAGCAGGAGGCATGGAATCAGGATTCAAATTAGCCTCGGAAAAAGCATCATCTACAATGTCAAGAACAGGAGGGATAGCCAAAGGCCTATGTTGAGGAAGAAGGAATTCTCTAAGCCTCTTCTTGGAAGCAGAATAATCCTGACCTTCCCAATGAAAATGTTCCCTCATCTCATGTAGGGTTTCCCCAAAAGAAAAATCTTCAGGCGGAGAAGCAGAGGGCAAGGAGTCCTCAGCATCCGAATCCTCATAAGGAGGAAAAGAATATTCCTGATCAGAGGAAGAAACAGAAGATATAGAAGCCTGGTCAGAGGAATCCACAGGAACATCCTGTCGGGGCCTTTTCTCAGGGGGGGGGGGGTGAGAACCCCTAATCATAGAAAGCAAATCTTCAGCCATCCTTAACAATTGCTTCTGTGTCCTGGGAGTAGATTCAGAAGTAGCTTGAGCAGGAGCTTTGGACTTAACAGGAGTCTTTGTCTTTGCCTTTGAAATAGTGATGTGAGTAGGCCTGAATACCCCCTCAGAAGCCGGTACCTGCACAGCGGTTCCGGACCCATCCAAGGGAGCGACGTCCGAAGGTCCTGCAGCAGATAAAATAGAAGGCCTTGATGGCTCCCAATGGGAGTCCGTATCGGCCAACGGTTCAGAAGTGGCGGACGACAGGGGCTGCAAAAGCGCCTCACTGACGACAGCCGAACCGGATGCCGGCTCCAGCTGCAACGAGTCCTGTTTGGACCTCGGAGGCCTGTCCTTGTCTTTGCGCTTCTTTTGAATTCCGGTAGAATCTGACGACATTCTATAATTGAAGCGTCTGCCAAAGTAATTCAGAGCCCAGTTATACCTGTGTTTGATAGTACGGGAATTAAACCTGGCACAGAACCGACAAGAAACGTCGTGGTCAGGGCCTAAGCAAGGTAGACAGTAAGAGTGGAAATCTTTATGAGGTATTTGTTTCCCACACTCAATACAATTAACTTTTTCTGACATCGGAGGAACAAGAAAAAGATTCCCCAACGGGGTACTTAGCTTTGAGAAGAGAAGTAAGAACTTCGGACCGACAACAACCAAAAATGCTGTTCGAAAATCGCCAACCAACGACTTGCGAGCTGCTTTCCAACGCACGGCAAGAAAGACTAGAGAAGATGGCGTCGGCTGAGGGCTATGTACCAGAGCGTACTGACGTCAGGGTACTGGATTGTACAGCCGACGCTGGACCCAGACTTTGGGATTCTGGCCGACCTCGGGCTGCCTGCCAGCAGGAGCACCCTACAGTTATGACTGCAACAGTGAAACACGATGAACATCAGAAAAGTTCCTCTAAGAAAGGCTTTGGATAGTCAACGATGCAATTGTGATTCTTGCCAATGTGAAAGGAAGATATGGCTAAGTGAACTTTGACAGTGGAATGGCTGGCTATATTCTGAAAAACAAAAGCCAGAAACGACAAGACTGCTGGCAGAGGAGCCAAAAACGTATCAAGATTTTTCAAAAACTGCTCAGATGGAGAACCTTTCCATTTGCTTTCCAAAATCTTGCATGTAGAAGTTTTCTGGGATGATGTTAGCATAGAAACAGGATGAAAACCTGGTCTAACCTAACCGGAATCAGAGAAATCAAGCGGATCAACTTGAGGGACCAAAGGTCTGGGTGAGGCAATCCCAATGGGTAAGTGTAGATCTGGAGCAGAGTGGCACCCAAATAAGGTGTATTAGATGAGGCCAGAGATAGGGAAACCATACTTGTCAAGGCTACCAAGGGAACACGAGGATGACTGATCTTTGCCAGCATTTTCTGTAAAATGTTTAGAAACAAAGCATTGGGAGAGAAGGCATAAAGGAGTTCTGGTGGCCAAGTGTGATTCAGAGAGTCCCTTGGTAACCCCCCCTCCTGGGGGATAATAGCAAAGAGCTTACTGCACTTGGCGTTGTGGGGAGATGCACAGAAATCACAGTAAGGTTGGCACCAGCTGCTGAAAATCTGCTCCATGACTACTGGATTGAGAGACCACTTGTGAGGGAGTAGTACAGACCTGCTCATCCTGCCCTGTAACACAATGAACTTCCTTGGAATAAGTGTTGCTACCAAAAAGCAGTGAAGACATACCCCATTACCATACCCATGGCCTCTCACAAATGATACACGAGCTGGTTTCTCTCTGCTTGCTGATGTAACAGACTACTGTTATGTCTGTCTAGATAGAATATCACATCCAAGGGGGAAGAGAGTCCTGAAAGGCTCACAGCCCTAGGAGGACTGCTCAACTACAAGACATGGCTGTGTAGACTGGCCTCAGATTGCAACCAAGTACCTTGCATAATCTTTTCCCCAGGCAGTGCAGCTCCCATCCCCAACCATCGACCCCAGGTGCGCAGAGTTCATGGTCACTGTGGCTTGGGGGAGGTGGAAAGTTGAAAGGACTGGCTTGGGGGAGGTGGAAAATTGAAAGGACATCCTTGTGAAACATGTAGCAACTTCAACTACAATTGCAAGTGTTCCTTAAAGACACTTGCAAAGACCGGAGTTGCTGTTTCGACCACTGGACTGCAAATATTTACTGTAGAACTATCATTCAGGACCTGACAAAAGGAACCAGGGTGATAGAAGCTGCCATGGAATGGAGAATTATTCTTGAAGGTGGTTTCTGACCAGTCTAGATCACAGCTCGATGGTGAATGGATAGAATTCTTGCGTGGGGAAGCTCATCAATTTGAAGCCTTGTATCCAGCTGGGCTATGAATTCTAAACCTTGAAGTTGATTGAAGTTTGGACATTCAGATTCACCACAGTGTTTGGGTCTGAATCCAGGTACAGCAAGGAGTTAGTGGCTTGGATAAGTGGATATCTGGTGGTGGCAGTGGAATGAATAGCTTAGTTATCCAAGAGAACATCCAGAAGCCCTGCAATCAGATGTGCAGCTACTAGTGCCTTACATTAGGTGAGCACCAGGGGACTGTGGCAAGACTGAAAAGCAGAGCTCTGAACTAAAAATGACTGGCTCCTAGCCAGAACCAAAAGTACTTTCTGGGGCATCTGTCCATCTTTATGTGGTAGTGCGCATCTTGAAGATCAAGCACATACTTCCAGTTCTCTCCTAGAAGGAGAGAACACTGTACTGTGGCCATCCAGAATTATGTTCTTATAAACCATTCAAGAAACTTGGGTCTGGAATTGGTCTTTGTTCCCAGGTTTTCTTTGGCACTAAAGTGCACAGAATAAATCTTAAATCCACTCTGGACTGGTGGGTCCTCTTGCATGACGTGGCTGTTTAAAAGCTTCTTTATCTTGGAAGTAGCAGCTTCCCTTTGAGAACATGAAACATAAGCAAGTCGTTTTGGTGCCACTGGAGGGAAGGTGCACGGAATCCTCTGCATCCACTTGTTTAGAGTGATGGCTGTCACCATGCTTGATGTAGGAATAAGTGCCCCCCCCCCCCCCAACTGCCTCCAGAGTGCAGCAGTCTGAATTTCAGAACACTGAAAAAGCTTCTTGGAGAAAGGACCTCTGACATGTGGACCGCCTTTGCTCCTAGGGTGACTTCCATTATGGAGTTCCTTCCACTGCTGCGGGAGTGCCTCCAGAGGTGCTGAGTGTAAAACCTTGGGATTTGCAGAACCAAATTTTCATACCTTCTTTTTGACTCTTGAAAAAAGGTTAGAGTAAAAACTGATCCTTGCAGAAAAGGATTTACTTTCTTTTTCCGTTATGCACATTATGCCCTTCACTTTAGGACACAAGTGTTTGATCCGTCATAAGGGGCATTCACAACTAAGGCCTTAATATGTTCCACAGTTGCAGAGCCTCACTTAAACACATCTCCTGATGGATATGCCTGTGCCAGCTGCTCTAAATGCACAGTGTGGGCATTGGAAACAAGGTGCATATTAGCTAGTTGCACATAAACAAATTTTCACTGATCCTCAGGCAAGGTCCCTGGGAGAGATTTGGAGATCTCCTTGGTCAAATCTCTCTGAAAACGTGTAGCATTGGAAAAGTGTGTACACGGCCATAATTATGATGTCTCACCATGGTGAAACCAATGCTTTATAAAAGCACAACTATTTTCAAGCTCAGTTCTTCTGTACTGGAACACACCAACCCATATGCCTGGGGGGGGTTGTCATGGGAAAGGAGGAAGGAATTATACTAGTAGATATTTTGGACGTCACTAGCCTCTCAGTTTAAATAGCTCCATTACAAACGTTTTAAAAATAAGGTTGGCTAGACTGTAAATGTCTCAGCCACAACTAAATTACATCAACTACAATTTTAAATACAACTGCACAAAACTATGTTTTTGGTAACAGTTGTATTTAACTAGTCACACATGTAATGGATTAGTTGAATTTTAAGTGTTAGTTAAGGTGACATTAACATGTGATAAGGGTACATGTGTGTATGGATTCACTTTATATTCATGAAATACTGAAATCTCGAATTTCAGTATTTCGAAACCACAAAGTCAAATGTTCCAAATCCTGAAACCCCAATACTGTGAAACAAAATCACACACAAACACACCATACACCACACAAAGTATGGCTGTGCACACTTACAATAAATGTAGACGTTAGAGTGTATTCACTGTTACAGTCATTACATTTAGGTAATCTGCTGGCAGGTTGCCCTCAGTCTGCCTGATTAACAAAGTCTTGGGTTCTGCGTCAGTTGCTGTCCCTTCTTCTGTGACACCAGGTCGTCAGGGCTAAAAAAACATGCAGCAGATACCATTACATCAGTTTTTCTTGCCCCAGATGACAGGTGACCCCCCAAATGGGGAGCAAAAAAAAAAAAAAAAAAAAAAAAAGTGTGTGTGTTTTATATATATATATATATATATATATATATATATATATATATATATATGTATATATATATGCAAATAATTAAAAAAAATATATATATACCTCCAAACAAAAGCAAATACACCAAAAAGGCTTTTAAGCATAGTAAAAGTAAGTAGAGGTATAAGAGAAAAACAGGGGGCTGGTGGGAGGGTAACCAGGACTGCAACAGTGAATACACTCCAACATTTACATTTATGTTACGTGTACAAACTGTACTATGTTCTTAGTTGTTTCACTGTTGCAGTCATTACATTCCCAAAGCTATGGTTGGGAGGATGGATTTATACAGCATTAGGACCAGCTATAAGGCCCTGCAAAACAGCAGTGGCAAAGCCAGCTCTGGATTTGGAGAAAATTGCTAAGTGATAATGCTTGGTAAAAGTATGAACTGAACTCCAGGTGGCAGCTTCTAGAATATCCCTGGTAGGAACACCTCTAAGAAAGGCTGTTGAAGTAGATGCAGCCCGGTGGAATGAGGTCTGATCCCCTGGGGGATAGGTTTTCCATGGTGATTATAACAGAAATGAATACAATGACTTGTCCATTTAAAAATAGTTTGCTTTGAAATAGCCTTCCCCTCTGCCCCTGCAGCAAATGTTACCAGCAGTTCAGATTTTCTTCGAGATTTAGTTCTGTCCAAGTAGAATCCAAGTTGTCTGTGTACGTCCAATGAATGCAGAATCTGCTCCCCCTTGTTCTGTGGATTGGGAAAGAAAGTTGGCAAATGAATGGACTGACTAAGAGCCACACTGGAACCCACCTTGGGCATGAATGACGGATTAGTCCCGAGTGACACCCTGCCCGCATGAAAGATTATGAAAGGCTCCACTGCCATGAGGGCCTGTAATTCAGATATCCTTCTAGCTGAAGTGATTGCTAAAAGGAAAGCTGTTTTCCAGGAAAGAAATTTTAAGTCCGCAGTAGCAGCTGGCTCAAATGGAGCTAGAGTGAGTTTCTCAAACACAAAGTTAAGGTCCCAGGCAGGGGTTGGAGCTCTCCTGTGTGGTCTCAAGTTTTTGGCCCCTCTGAGATACTGCTTTAGAAGAGGATGAGAAGTGTGTGTGTATTGTAATGAGCCAAAATAGCTGAGGTATGGATTTTTATGGAAAAAAAGACAGGCCCTTGTGAAGCATCTCAGTTATATATTGTAAAATCAGAGGTAAATTGGGCACTGCTGTGCTCATCCCTTGAGATAGATTGCAGGCACAGAATATTTTCCATTTGTCAGCATAAGATTTTCTAGTACTAGGTCTTCTAGCCTCCAAAATGACATCCATCACAGGTTTGCTGAGGGATGCTAAGGGGGAATTTAAGTGATTAGCCAAGCTGCAAGATTAAATGTTTGGAGCTGAGGGTGCAGAATTTGGTTCTCCTGTTGCGACAGTAAGAAAGGTGTCTGAGGCAGGTGCTACGGTGAACTGTGTGACACGATGAGGAGTGGGTACCAATGCTGGTGAGGCCAGTCTGGAGCAATCAATCATTTTTGGTTTGTCCTGCTTGACTTTTAGAAGAACTTTGGAGCAGAGGGGGAAAGACAGACTGAAAGATTTTTCCAGTTGAAGGACAGAGCATCCACTTTCTAGGCTTTTTTGTGAGGAGTTCTTGCACAAAATTTGCCCAACTGGTAGTTCTGGGGTGAGGCAAAAAGATCTATGTTTGGGCTCCCCCAATTGTGTCAACATGTTGAAAAATCTGTGGTTCCAATTTCCATTCGTGTGGGTCCATGAGATTTCTGCTTAGTTCGTCTGCCAGAACATTCAGCTTCCCAGGCAGGATTTGAGCTTGTAGCTGTACTTAATATCCCAAGGCAGTGTTCCACAATGCCATGGCTAGTCTGCAGAGGGGGTAGGAATGTGTACCCCCCTGCTTGTTCATCTACCACATAACCGTGGTGTCTATCAGTAATTGTCCTGGATGAAAGTAGTCCTTGAAGGATGTCAGTGCATTCTGTACAGCTAGCATTTCTTTTTGATTGATGTGAAGGTGCATTTGATTTGGGCTCCATTTGCCCTGAATGCACCTCCCTTCCAGATGAGCCCCCCATGCATAGTCTGATGCGTCTGTTGTCAGGGTTTGGACGGCAGGAGGTGGTGTGAATGGCAGTCCCTTGTTTTGGTGGCAGGCCTCTGCCCACCATATGAACTCTAGGCACAGGCAAAGTATGACAGGAGTCATTGTTTTCAAGCTGTGACAATGTTGACTCCATAAACTTTTTAAGTACCACTGAAGTTTCCTCATATGCAGTCTTACATATGGAATTAGAAGAATGCAGGAGGCCATGAACCCCAAGGCGTGCAGTATTTGCCTTGCAGAAAAGGCTTTTGTGGCCACCTGTTTGAAGTAAGTCACCAAATGAGTTTGTTTTTCTGGCGTAAGGAGGCGTAAGCCATCTGGGCAGTTGTATCAAAGCTTGCACCCAGGAATGTAATTTTTTGAGATGGTACCAGTCATGATTTCTTTTTGTTTATGGTGTACCCTAAACAAATTAGAACTCTTTTTACAAATGCAAGATGTTTTAGAAGAATAGCCTGGCTTTCTGCCTGAATTAGACAATCGTCCAGGTATGGATATATTTGAATATTTCTCTGTCTGCAAAATGCAATTACTGGAGCCAGGCACTTTGTGAATAGCCTGGGTGCAGTAGACAAGCCAAAGGGCAGAGCAGAGAACTGATAATGCATGCAGCCTTGCTTTGAAGCGTAGGTACCTTCTGCAAGATTCCCTGACTGGGATATGCAGGTAAGCCTCAAATCTAGAGTTGCCAACCAGGCATCCTTGCCTAGCATAGGAAGTAGCTGGTGAAGAGTCAGCATCTTGAATTCTGGAATGTCCAGAAAGGTGTTTAGAGTAGACAGGTCCAGAATTGGACGCCGTGATTTGTCTTTTCTGGGTACCAGGAAATGTCTGGAGTAGAAACAGTGTCCCTTTTCGTCTTCTGGTACTAGTTTAATTGCCCCTATGTTTAGGAGGGAAAGTACTTGTTTCTGAGCCTCTGTCCACTGATTTTGGGGCAGGTCTGGCCATCCGGTTGGGATTGGTAGCGTGAGGAAATGAAATCTGTATCCCTGGGACACTATATTTAACACCCATTTGTCTTGGGTTATAAGTTGCCAGTTTCTGGAATGAAGAGCCAGTACCACCCCCCAAAGGGACGGATAAGAGATAAGTGCTTGGTATTTGTAGAGGGAAGTCATTGAGACTGTTCACCATAGGGTGGTGCCTTGATGTTTCTAGATTTGGAAGTGGAAGCACCCCGTTGCTTAGTTCTGAAAGTCCCTTGGGACTGAAACCTGGTGCTTTTGGAATGTCTGGGTTTGGTTGGAGTGGCTCTGGAGGGAGCTGGAAAGGACCAGTTCTAAGTAGGCCAGGGCCTACTAAATCTAGGAGGTTGCACTTGTAAGAAATCTTTAACAGTTTGCATAGATTTAGCTTTATCTTCCATTTTTTTTAGAACTTCAGCCTTATTGCCAAAAAGGCGGCCCTGCTGTAAAGCAGCATCCAAAAGCTTGGCTTTAACATGATCAGGCACAGATTGCTCCTTAAGTCAAGCATGCCTTCTAAGCACAGACCCAGTAACAGCAGCCCTGCAAGAGGCCTCTAAAGACTCAAAACCACATTGCAAAGTATGTTTGCCAACCTGTTCAGCTGAATGCAATAAGTCCTGTAAATCTTTATTGTCCACAAAGTCAGAAATCATCATTTTCTGTTTTAGCAGTCCCACGATATGCTGTTGATATTTTAGCATATGGAATCGACAATTTAAAAGCCCTGATAGCTAAAGTTGCAGAAGTATAAACCTTTTTACCCCATCTATCCAGCGCCCTGGAGTCTCTATCAGAAGGGGTAGGATTTTTATCAGTAGAAGCCTTAATGCCCTTGGGGCCCTGAGAAATAGTTTCAGGGTCCCACAACAGGATTTTTGAAAAGAAATTTGTGGGACTCAGGAACCCTATATTACCGGTCTGGTTTGCTAGGGGCTGGAGGCAAAGAATCAGGGGCCACACTGGATTCCGAAAACACATCAACAATGCCTAGTACAGGAGGTATAGCCAAAGGCCTATGCTGAGAAAGTAGGAAATCCCAAAGCCTCTTTTTGGATTCACAGAAATCCCGACTTCCCCAGTGGAAATGCTCCCTTAAGGTATGTAAAGTTTTCCCAAAAGAGAAATACTCAGGTGGAGAAGCAGAGGGAATAGAATCCTCTGCATCACAGTCCTCATAAGTAGGTATGGACAAATCCAGATCATTAGAAGAGTCAGAAGAAACAGAGTCTTGTTCAGAAGATTCATAGTCAAGCTCAATCCTAGGCTTCTTGGAGGGGGGGGGTTGCCTACCCCTGATTAAAGTAATTAAATCTTCAGCCATTTTGAAAATCTGTTTATTACGCAAAGGGGCCTGAACATGTGGCCTGGGCATCGTTTTTTTTTAGACCGAGATTTTAGGCCTTAGTTTTGAAGTTGGAGTCTGTTTAATATGCGAGTCTGTAGGCCTGAATACACCCTCAGAAGCCTGTGCCTGCTCAGCAGCTCCGGACCCATTCAAGGTAGAGACATCCGTGGGTTCCATCTGCAAAGCATCTTGAGGCATACAGGACTCCAAATGGGTCTCGGCAGAGGCCTGCGAATCAGAAGCAGCGGGCATCATGGGCTGCGAAAGCACCTCACAGAGTACCGGCAAACTGGCGACTGGCTTAGAAGCATCATGGCAGTTTTGGACCTCAACGGCCTGTTTTTCTTTGTGTTTTTTTTGGTATTCTGGTAGTCCGATAGGTAACAGACGACATTTCTGGATAATTAAACAGAGAACCAAAATATTTAGAAGTAAAAATGTACCAATGAAAGCAAGGTGCGTTGTGGTCAGGGCCTGGGCATGGAATACAGTACGAGTGAAAATCCAAGGTATTTGCTTTCTACAAGTAATGCAATTAACTTTTACGGACATCGGTAAGGAGTAAGAAAAAGTTTCCCCAACAGGGTACTTAGAGTTTCAGAACCGAAGTCTTCAACTTAAAGCTAACGAAAAATTCAGGAGTCTGCCGACCGGCACTTGCGAACTGCTTCTGCTTTGGGCACCGCACTGCAAGAAAAGCTGATAAAATGATGTCTGCTGCATATTTTATACCCCTGACGTCATAGAAGGGACAGCAACCGACGCAGGACCCAAGACTTGGTTAATCAGGCCGAATGAGGGCAACCTGCCAGCAGATTACCCAAATGTAATGACTGCAACAGTGAAACATGAAGAACATCTGTTACATAGGATTGGATACGAGGTTAAAGATGTAGAGTGGATAGGTTTCATCCCATTTTAGGTGCAAGGGAAGATGCCCTCCCCCTCCACTCTTTTTTCTTATGTTTCCTATTCCTTCTCTTAAATTACTACTAAGCTGAAAAAAAGAGGAAACTTTACATGCAGTGTTCATTTTGATCTTCAATCAGCATGTTAGGGATATTAACTACACTGTTGAGAAGCACTAGGGTATGTTTTCAGACTTTCAGAATTGGTATGTTTTACCAGATACTCTGCAGTATATTTACAGAACACAAAAATAATGAGATCAATACAGTAAGCAGAGAGTTGAGCCTAGCCATACTAAATTTGGTACTTAGTTCTGGAACTTGCAGTCAATGTTACTTTTTGTTCAATGGCGAAAATGTTGTCCTTCTGTATAGGAACAAAAAATGTAGCAGCAAGGGGGTATTATAATAGTTGCACAAAGAGCTGCATGTACTACTACTTGCTGTCAAAAAAATGCCCAGCTTGCCATATTGGACAAATTGAGCAGGTACTGAAAAGTGTATGAACATACATCTCACACCATGTTGGAAAAAGCCTTATGCAAAACACTGAGCTTGCAAATAGTGCGTTAAGTTTTTTGCACTGGAACATATACCAAATACCAGAGGGACTCATGGGAAAAAAGAACCGAATATAGAGAATTGTATGAGCAGATTTTTAAATGCCAGTAACCGTCTTTATACAATTCCATTACAAGTGTTTTAATAAAGGTCGGCTAGACAAAGTCTCAACCACAACTAAAAATGTATAAATACAACTGAATTAAAACAGTTTTCATTTTACCTATTTTTCATTATTTTTAGATAATTGCATTTAAATTTAAGTATTAACATATGGAATGGATCAGGTGAATTTTAACTTTACTAAAAATTCAGGTGGCATGTTTATCAAGTGAAGAGGGTACTGGTATTTATTGGAGTGCAGCTTTTTTTTCCAACATGTTGTTCTGATGAAGTCTTATATATTGAACACTAAAGTGCTCATCTGTTACAGTACTCTGGCTGCTGTTTACTACTCATTTTTATGAACTGATAGCTTATTTTTTTATTCGATTCATAGGATATATAAATGTACACAACACCTCATTTATCTGCAGTTTTTGGTTCCTGGAACATGTAATGTGCAAAATACTATAATGCCTTTAGTAAGAAGGTGGATTAGGCAGATACTTCCCAAAACTGTCCAATGCACACGACTTCCCAGTTTGGTGAATGCAGAGTGTAACTTTCTTCCTCTAGTTCCTTCTTGGTGGCTGCTGACATTACCATGGAATTCACTGCTGGAACCTTGCTTCAATGGGGATTATCTTTGCGAAGGAACCAGTCTGATTTCTTGGAGACTGGTTCAGCTATGTCCAACTCCTTCCACATTTGTTTAGAAATTAGGCCCATCAGCTCATCAGTAGGCAGAACTACCAAAGACATACATGGGCCAGAACCAAAAGCCTCTCCAAGGACAGACTCTGGAGAAAGTGCCGGAGAAAATCACACCTCTTTCTGTTTAAGTTCAAAAATGTCTAACAAATCAAAAGGGATATGGTAGGACCTTCTTCAGTCAGTATCAGTGGTAACCAGACTTTAGTATGACAAGCTCTTTGCAGAGCTGTTCATTAGAGTGAAAATTGAGAGCCTTCTGTATATTTTTTGAGAAGCAGGATATTCAACATTCTTTGACTCTCAGTCATAAAGCACTGTTGCAGTAAAATGCTAATGTGTTATAATGATTTAATGTAAAGATATGTGAAGATTTTACTAACATAGTTTAGGGGTTTCCTTGGGTAGTCTAATGTTGTTTAAGCTACACAGCTGCTTCTGACTGCCTCTGAAATCAAGCTCTCTCTCTATCCCTCCCAGGTCTTCCCCTGCACAGCGTAAGGCAGAAAAGAACTGCCCTTTTGACTACTCTACTTTTGCCCACAACCTGTAAAAACAAAACAGGTCATTATCTGGTCATTTTAGTATAGACTTTAAAGTAAAGTATTATTTAAGGGTCCTCAGCACTAGCACAAATCTCCCTAGGCTTACCCAAACAAAAATCCAAGCTTGTTTGCATATACTCCACTTAAACTACAGAACACACTCTAAAACTAAGGCAAACTGCTATAAAATTGTAAAAACAAGCTCCCAAAGCATAGGCATTGAACCTGGTGTTTGTTTAGATGAGATTACTCACCTGCAAGTTAATTATTCAGGAGTTACATCTTGAAACCTGGGCTCTAGTGGCTTAGTGTAAACCCCGCTCCGCGAGCACTCGCTTCGCTCGTGCTCGTTCCGCTCCCTGCCCTGTCCCCTATTCCCACCCACCCCCAGTACTCGTACTTTTATAACCTCAAACCACTCCCCCCACTGTCCACTAACTTCCTGTACCTCACTACCGCCCTCTAAGATCAAACAGAATAGGACACCACCCAGGAAGCTAATCATACTAACTTTTTCCCCTCCTACTTGTCCCTTACCTAGCTACCCTATATGAAACCTGGTCTTACGTAGGCTTCCACCACCCAGGCTACCAAACCAACCCCTCCCCCATAATTAACAACAGAGGCCATGACTCAACTCCCTACTCACCTTCCTTGTTAGAACTCGAACGCTATGTAATTATCAAACCTACTAATATTAGGCCAAATGATAAACATTACTACAAACTTCTAACTCAAAGCCCTCAAATTCATTACCACTCTGAATCACAGACTAGCCACAGATGGTGATATCCACCCCAACCCTGGCCCTTCCCCTCCACTCAATTGTAATTCCACCCTATCCTCCCCTCCACTTCTCAATCTAAACTCTAGACCCTTTAACTCTCTTCTGACCTGTCATCTAAACATCAGAAGTGTAAATAATAAGATTCACAACCTACATGCCCTTTTAGCTACTTGTTCCCCAGACCTACTATGTCTCACAGAAACCTGGCTTAAACCAAGTACGAAAGACACAGATAATCCCACCAGGGTATGATATACTAAGAGCAGACCGAATAACTCGTAAAGGTGGCGGTGTAGCCATACTCTACAAAAATACATTACAAATCTCCCTTGCCTCTCCACAACCCCTCCTAACAAAATGCCGAAATTCTACTTGTAAAACTTCAACCAAACAAACATAAAAGCATAAATATAGCATGTATTTACATCCCCCAGGCAACAATAATAACAAAACCTTAGAGGACTTTCTCCACTGGTTAACTCAAACTCACCCCCAGAAATCCATAGTGTTAGGTGACTTCAACATCGATTGGAACTCCTCATCTAGCTCCCCATCTAGCAGCATAAATCTACATGGCTTTTCTCAGCTCATATCCACTCCTACCAGACTAGGTAAACCCCAAAACAAAGACAGCATCCTGGACTGGATCCTTACTAATAAAGATCCTGACCAGTACTCAGCAGGTACTCACCCAGAGGACATGAGTGATCACTTACTCACCTATGTTATCAAATTCAAGAAAATCACCTCCCTTCTTACAACCATAAAAAAAATCAGGAACAATAATAAATTCAACGCCTCCATTTTTCAAACTTAACTTAAAGCCCACAACTGGACAATACTCAAGTCTCTTCCTCTTGAAGAGGCAGTTATCTACTTCAACACCACCTTCCTCAAGATTCTAGATTCCCATGCTCCAATACGGTCCATTAGAACTAAAACCAAAACCGCACCATGGCTCTCTAAGGAAACAAAATCCAAATTCCTATCTAGAAACAAGATGTGGGTCACATGGCGTACCTCTAAAGACCCACACTCCCACCAAACCTTCCGGCAACTTAGAAATGAAACTAAAAGAATGATCTTAAATGATAAAAAAAACTTCTTCCTCCACTTCCAACACAAACACCTTAATAATCCACAAAAATTCTGGGCAGGCTTAAACAAGCTCCTGCACCCAGGCCAGGCAACCACCCCCACTCCAACAACTTGCAAACAACAGTGCCCTGTAAACATTGCTAACACATTCAATAGTTTCTTCACAGAAACTATACAATCCCTGGCCACACAATTCAAACAACCAGCCCACTCCACTACCCATGCCAGCAGAATACTACAACTACATCAGATCTATTTACCTTCAATCCAGTACCCATATCCTTTATAACATCTCTTCTTAAAAAACTAAAAAGTACAGTTTTGTACCTACCATAAATGTAGATGTTCGAAGATCCACATTGCTGCAGTCATAACCTGTGGGTAGTCCGCTGTCCTCGGTCGGCCAGAATACCAAAGTATTAGGCTGGCGTCGGTCATGGGCGCTCAGATCTGACGTCAGTGCGTCATGGTATTAAAGCGCATGACAGACGTCATATCCTCAGTCTCTTCTTGCCCCAGATGTCAGAAGGCCCTAAGAATAAAGGCCACAGCCAAAAATGGAAAAAAAAAAAAAAACTATGTACAAACAACCTCTACCACCCAAACCATACAACCACTCCAAACTACAGAGGGGAAGGAGGGAGGGTAAATTGGACTGCAGCAATGTGGATCTTCGAACATCTACATTTATGGTAGGTACAAAAGTGTACTATGTTCTTCATCTCACATTGCTGCAGTCATAACCTGTGGGTAGAATCCCAAAGCAAAGGTAAAGGGAGGCTGGCAAAATCAGAAAGCATTGGGAGCTGCTAACATGCCCTGTAAGACTGCAGTGGCAAATCCAGCCCTAGATTTGGAATAAAGAGGGAGATGGTAATGTTTAGAAAAAGTGTGCACTGAACTCCAAGTAGCTGCTTCCAAAATATCTTTAGTAGCTACACCCCTTAAAAAGGCAGTAGAAGTGGCAGTAGCCCTAGTGGAATGAGGTCTGATTCCAGCCGGAATCTCTTTACCATGATTAGAATAACAAAAAGCAATACAATGGCCAATCCACTTAGAAATAGTTTGTTTTGTAACAGGTTTCCCCTGAGAGGTCAAAGCAAAAGAAACAAATAACTGTTGAGACTGTCTGAATCCTTTAGTCCTGCTCAAATAACGCAACTGCCTGTGAATATCCAAAGTGTGCAAAATTTTCTCCCCTTTATTTTGGGGATCAGCATAAAAAGTAGGCAAATGAATAGATTGGTTCAAGGCCACATTTGAAACCACTTTAGGCATAAAAGTAGGGTTAGTACGCAGAGATACCCTATCCTTATGAAAAATCAGGAAGGGCTCAACTGCCATTAGAGCTTGTAATTCAGATACCCTTCTAGCAGACGTAATGGCCAACAAAAAAGCAGTCTTCCAAGACAAAAACTTTAACTCAGACGTAGCTGCAGGTTCAAAAGGAGGTAAAGTAAGCTTTTCCAACACAAAATTGAGATCCCAGGAAGGAGTAGGAGTTCTACGCGGGGGTCTTATGTTCTTTGCCCCTCTAAGGAATTGCTTAAACAAAGGATGAGAGAATAATGGTGGGTCACAGTCAGTGAGCAGAAATGGCTGCAGCATGAACTTTTACAGAGGAGAAAGACAAACCCTTGTCTAATAATTCCGTAAGATATTGAAGAGAAACACTCAAATCAGGCCTGGAAACAAAGCTCTTTGCTTTGCTCCAAATAAAAAATCTCCTCCATTTATCAGCATAAACTTTCCTTGTACTAGGCCTTCTGGCCTCCAAAATAACATTCAAAACTTGTTGAGGAAGCTGCGACCCTCCAGGTTCTAGAACAGAATATGCCAGGCTGTTAGATGCAGGGACTGAATCCTGACATTGAGGAAATGATTGCTGGTCTGAGACAAAAGATGTGGAATTGAAGGCAAAGGCCAAGGAGGCTCCCGTACTAAACTCCTCAGCAGAGGGTACCAGTGCTGTCGAGGCCAATCTGGAGCTATTAGAATCATGGAGGGCTTGTCTTGTCTGACCTTCAAGAGCACCTTGGGAAGGAGAGGCAGAGGAGGAAAGGCATAGACGTGAAGATTGCTCCAACTGAATGATAGAGCATCCACTTTCCAAGCGGTTGGATGAAACATCTTTGTGCAAAACTTTGGCAACTGGAAATTTAGTGGAGAAGCAAACAGATCTAGGTCTGGAGTCCCCCATATCACTGTCAACTGTCGAAATACATGAGGATCCAATTTCCACTCGTGGGGATCCACCATCTGTCTGCTCAAAACATCTGCTAAGGAGTTCTGTGCTCCTGGCAGAAACCTTGCCTGAAGAGTGAGGTGCAAACTGAGAGCAGTCTCCCACAAAATCATAGCTTGCCTGCAAAGAGGGTACGAATGGGTTCCCCCTTGCTTGTTGATGTACCACATGACCGTTGTGTTGTCTGTTTGAATCAACACTTGTCCTGGGTGAAGTAGATCCTTGAAAGCCATCAATGCAAATTGGACTGCTAACATCTCCTTCAAGTTGATATGTAAATGTTGAAGTCTGGCAGGCCACGTGTCTTGAACCCATTTTCCATTGAGGTGAGCTCCCCAAGCCTTGTCCGAGGCATCTGTCGTTAAGATCTGACTCGCCTCTGGTCGGGTCACAGAGAGTCCCTTGTTTAGGTGACATTCCTGAGCCCACCACAAAAATTCGTTTTGAATGCAAGGTATTATCTGAATGACAGTGTCCAGATCGTGGCAGTGTTGCGTCCATACATTTTTGAGATACCATTGTAGCTTCCTCATATGCAGTCTGGCATTGGGAAGCACCAGAATACAAGATGCCATGAACCCCAAGGCTTGAAGGACTGTCCTTGCAGTCAGCCTGGACCGTAGAGACAATTGTTGGAAGTAAAGTGTAAGGTTTCTCTGTTTGTCCAGGGTCAAAAAAGCCATCTGGGAAGCTGTATTCAGTCTCACAACCAGAAAGCACATTTCCTGAGAGGGTACTAGACTGGACTTTGTTTCGTTCACAGAATACCCTAGGCACCTTAACACTGCCATAACATACTGTAGATGGTGAAGTAGCTTGTTTTTGTCTTGAGCAAGAATCAGGCAATCGTCCAAATAAGGGTAAATTTGTATTCCTCTTAACCTTAAGAAGGCTATTACTGGAGCCAGAACCTTTGTAAATACCCTGGGCACAGTATATAAGCCAAAGGGCAATGCAGAGAACTGATAATGTAAAGTCCCAGCCCGAAAACGCAGGAACCTCCTGCAACTGGGCCTGATAGGAACATGAAGATAAGCCTCTGAGATCCAGAGTTACCATCCAGTGATCCTTGCCCAACAGAGGGAGAAGTTGTTGCAACGTCAACATTTTGAATTTTGGAATGTCCAGATATGTGTTGAGGATAGATAAATCCAAAATTGGCCTCCAAGTGTTTCCTTTCTTTGGTACGAGAAACAGGCGAGAATAAAATCCTAGGCCCACTTCTGACGGAGGGACCTGCTGTATAGCCCCCATTTGAAGAAGTAAAGAAATCTGTTTGTGAGCCTCTACCATTTGCTGAGGAGGAACGTCTGGCATGCCTTTGAAAGGAGGCAATGTGTGGAAATAAAACTTGTAGCCTCGGTCTATAATGTCCAACACCCATTTGTCCTGGGTGACTAAAAGCCAGTTTTGCTTGAAGAGTGCCAACTTTCCCCCCAAAGGAGCTGCCAGACAGGAAGGATCTGGCAGCCGAAGATGCAGGTCATTGGGCCTGTTTACGAAAGGACTGGCCCCTGCCCTCACCTGTAGATTGTGCAGGGGAACTCCACGTTCTAGGCCTGAGAGTACCCTGAGCTCTGCTCCTACCACGTCTAGATCTACCCCTAGACTGTAAATCAGAAGAAGGATAAGCCCAACCCTTAGTTAGGCCAATTTCTGCTAAACTTAGGGGGCTGCACCTGCAAAAAATCTTTAACAGTCTGCATAGACTTAGCCTTGTCTTCCATTTTCTTTAAGACAAACTCCACAGGAGTACCAAACAAAACTTCAGACTGCAAAGGAGCATCCAAAATTCTAGCTTTAACATGCTCTGACAAGTTCTGATCCTTAAGCCAAGCGTGCCTGCGAAGAACTGATCCAGTGGCAGCCACCCTGGAAGAAGCCTGTAAAGCATCGAAACCACACTGCAAAGAATGCTTACCCACCTGATCAGAGGCATGAACCAAATCCTGTAATTCCTTACACTCTATGCCCTCTGCCAAAGCATCTACCTTAGACTTTAATTGAGTAAGGAGAAAATTCTGGTACTTCAACATATGAAACTGGCAATTCAAAGCCCTCATTGCTAGAGTGGAAGAGGTATACACTTTTTTACCCCACCTATCCAAAGCTCTAGAATCTTTATCCATAGGAACTAGATTCTTTACAACAGAAGCCCTGACCCCCTTAGGTCCCTGGCTAATAGTTTCTGGGTCAGCCCTAGGGCTCTTATACAGATATTTATGAGCCTCTGGCACTCTAATACCTATCTGGCTTAACAGGCGCAGGAGGCAAAGAGTCTGGATTAAGAGAGGCCTCAGAGAAAACATCCTGAACAACATCCAAAACAGGAGGTATAGCCAAAGGCCGATGTTGTGGTAAAAACAAAAATTCCCCAAGCCTCTTTCGGGAATCTGAGAAATCCTGACCTTCCCATTTAAAATGCTCCCTCATAGAATGCAGGGTTTCTGAAAAAGAAAAATCCTCTGGAGGGGAAGCAGAAGGACTGGAATCCTCTGCGTCTGAATCAGAATAAGGAGGAAAATCCTGAATGTCTTCAGCCGAAGACTCTGAGTAATCTGAAGCCTGTTCCAAACTTTCCACCTCTGGCTCCACCCTAGGCCTCTTATCTGGAGGGGGCATAGAACCCCTGATTAAGGAAATCAAATCTTCTGCCATTTTAAGCATGTGTTTTTTAGGCACAGAACCTGCAGAACTAGGACTGACACCTGAGGAAGGCAAACCAGGCCTGACCTTGGAAGGTACCCTAGAGACAGAAGAAGGCCTAACCACCTTAGGCAAAGAGGGGAGTACAGCAACCTGAGAGGCCCCCTCAGCCTGACCTGACTCCCGAGAGGCCACATCTTGCAAAATTAACGGCTCCCCCTGAGACTCAACTGAAACCTCGGCTGGATCTACAGATTCCACCATAGTTTCTAAAGAACCGGCGTCCAGAACGGATGACTCATCCTGCTTGGACCTTAACGACTTTTCCTTGCGCTTCTTAGCGGTAGCGGGTGTCGGAGGATCCGACGGCATATTGTAATTACACCGCTTACCGAAGACAAGCCTAGCGCAATCTAACCTACGTTTAATGGTGCGCTTATTAAATCTAGCACAGAAGCGACACCCGACTACGTCGTGCTCAGGCCCCAAACAAGGAATACAGAGAGAGTGGTAATCCCTATGCGGTATCCGTTTCCCACAAGAAATACAATTATTCACTTTTTCTGACATCCGGAATTAACTGAGGCAAGAAAAACAAAAATATTCCCAACGGGTACTTAGCCCAACTTGGTTTCGGTCTGAAACTCAGAATACGAAAATTTCAGAACGCCGAACGGCACTTGCAAACGCTGCTTCTGCTACGGACCATGCAGCAAAAAAGACTGAGGATATGACGTCGGTCATGCGCTTTAATACCATGACGCACTGACGTCAGATCTGAGCGCCCATGACAGACGCCAGCCTAATACTTTGGTATTCGGGTCGACCGAGGACAGCGGACTACCCACAGGTTATGACTGCAGCAATGTGAGATGAAGAACATCCCACTAAGCTAGCAGCTGACCTTCTCCCAGCTGAGTTTCTGCAAAAAGCAGCTGAGGCCATTTCCTATCCCGTCTCCATAATCATAAACCGTACCTTGTCAGAAGCCTTCATCCCCTCCATATGGAAAATGTCCCACATTATTCCTCTCCATAAAGGGGGTAGCTCACTAGAGCTAACCAACTACAGACCTATAGCTATACTCTCACCCCTGGCCAAAATTATGGAAAAGTGTGTTCACAAACAACTGATGGAACACCTCACCAAAAATAAAATTCTAGCTAACTCCCAACATGGCTTCAGGCCAAATCACAGTACCACATCAGCCCTACTATCCTTTTCTAATACCATCAATAACTTCAGAAACAATAATAAACTATCATCTGCTCTTTTCTTAGACCTCTCCAAGGCCTTTGATATGGTGAACCACATTCAACTCCTCCATACATTAAAAAAACTATCACTCAGCAATTCCACGCTGAAATGGTTCCAATCCTACCTGTCCAATAGGCAACAGGCTGTTCTATGGCAGGACAAATTATCCACATGCCTACCTGTTACACTTGGAGTTCCCCAAGGATCTATTCTTGGCCCTCTTCTCTTCACCATCTTTGTTAATGACCTGCCCACAATCACCCCCCATGCCACATGCATTCAATATGCAGATGATTCGACTATCAGCACTGCCTCCTACCTGGCAGACCTCACTGCTTCAACCCAAGACACCTTCAACCTAATAGAAAAATGGTTCTCAAGTCGACAACTAGTTCTCAACCCCAACAAAACAAAACTACTTACTTTCTCACCCACTAACAAGACTCTTCCCCCCACCTTCTCTATTACATCCTCCAATGGAATCACTATATCACCAGAAGCTCACACAAAGCTATTAGGTGTTACCATTGATAACTCCCTTAAATTTGACACCCATTTCAATCTTACCATCAAAACAGTCAATAAAAAGCTTGGCTCTCTATAAAGTAAAACACTTTCTCACTCCTCACGCTAAAATTATAATTGCCAGCACACACCTACTATCAACTCTTTTCTATGCCTCCCCCCCTCTTTACAAACCTAAACAAGACAACCCTTAACAAACTTGCTTCTTGTTACAATCACATAGCTAGATTTGCCACAAATTCCACCTTTGGAACGCACCACTGCACTAACTTGAAGCAACTAGGGTGGTTAGAGTTTTCCAGCCAACTCCATTTCAACCAACTCAAAACGGCTCACCAGATACTGTATCACCCAGAGAAAACACCAGCTCTGAAAAACATCATTCACCCCTATATTAACCTGCAATCTTTACGCTCCTCCAATAAGATCTTAGCTCAAACTACCAAAGCCAATAATTCTGCTGGGGATTCTCTATTCTCAAACTTTGTAGGTAAAATGTGGAACTCCCTACCGAACATGCTCACCTCAGAACCCTCACTCCTACAATTCAAAAAAAAGCTTAAACCCCATCTCAATACTCTCTGGCAATGTCCCTGTTCCAAACCTGATTAACCACTATCATTTACCCTTCTCTTACCTCACTATCCTTAACCGCTTTTAACAAGGCGCCTTTGTAACTGACCTATGTTTTTTTTTATATGCTGCTGTTGTTTTTTTTCCCCCAAGATGCGATGTATCTTTACATTGTATTTAGAACTCAACTATCTTCCTTTTTTTGCATTAACAATGTTCATATGTCTGTTATGTACTTGGAGCTTTTCTCCCCGGGCCTCCGCTGAAAATGGACATGTATCCAGTCGGACTCTCCCGGTTAACAAATGTAAAATAAATAAAAATAAAATAATTTCCTGAGGGGAATCCAGGTGCCTCATTTTACACACATGCTTCTTGTGCACCTCCTCAGTGGGATGTACTGGGAAGGACTTGGAAGCTGAGGTGGTCTCTTCCATAGGAGTTGGTGAAGACTGTCAATAGCTATGCAGATGGGACAAGAGTAGGGCCCAGACACTGGGAGGACACATCTGAACTCCACAGGGTAGTCCTCTCTGGAATGAGAAAGTACTCTTGAAAGTGGAGTGCGATATGGGTCCGAGTACCATAGCCCCCCAAAGGAGGCTCAACCAGAGAAGTCACACAGCTCAGGTCAGAGGCGGTCAGCGAGGAACTGTCTTAATGCCTAAGTGCAGAGCGAGGGAACAGCCCAAGACCTTAGTTCCAAAACTACCCTGTCAGAGTAGGCTGAGACAACTAGGCTCTGAAGCAGTTGGAGCCAACCAAATCAAACTGGTCTGTGTCAAGGGACTCTAGGCTCCAATACTGACTTGTCCCAGTGGAAGTTTGATCCAAGAGCTGCGATCAGAAAGGCTGAATCAAAGGAGGAACAAGAGTGGGGAAGAAACAGTTCCCCTCAGCTCTGACAGAAGCCAGAGCAGAGAGGACTCCCGACCAGATCTGCGTCTGAAGGAACCTCATCTTGTCCACATCTGTTTCGGTAAGGTTCCTGGAAGATCTGGCTGACTGGAAGGATGAAGCAGTAGAGGGAGGTCTGGAATGATACTTGCTGTTCTTCTAGGATTAGTGAGCAGAGCACAGGAGAAACAGGCTCTAGTGAGAAGCTCCAAGTGTTGGATCTGAAGGCTTACAGACTTTAGAAGCTGGATCTGAGGAAGATGAAGCATCCAGAAACCTCTGAGGATTTAGACTCATTTCCCCTCAGACTTCTCCTTTGGCTTTTCAGCTGATTTCTTAAAAGTGGAAGGTTATGAAGAAGCTGAAGGAGTGCTCTTCTTCAGCAGGGACTAGGAGAAGCCCTTTGCAAATGGAGCAGTTGGTGTCCAATTGTGAGGGGTCTAGGCAATGCACACATTTGTGTGCATCAGTTTGATAACTTGTGGGCACAGACCACACAAACCAGATGGTTTGTTCGACATCCAGGAAATGAGGTAGAAGACAAGTAGATATACTAAACTGTTAACAACCAAAAAGAAGACCAATAAAGTCTAACAGCAGAAATAGTAACAACAAAGCCCTATACAGGTGTTAAATATATTTTGGAAAGGAAAAAAATGGGTTCAATGCCCAAGGCAAACAAAACAGCTTAGAAAAGGAGCAGAAAAAGGGAAAAACAATCCGTATTGAAAAATATTTAAATATCTATAAAGATATACTGAAAAAATAATACGAAAGATATTTTTGGTAAAAAAAAAAGAATTCTCATTACTGGGCATCCACAGAACTGTGTCTATGCTTGTGGAGGTAAACAATTGTTGAGGTAACTGTCAATACAGGGAATTATGACTAAGGGAAAAAACCCCAACACCAGATCCAAAGCTTGAAAAAGGCAGACATCTGATCTGAAGACCCATACGTTGAGGGGCAGAGAAAAAACATCAGATCAATACCTCAAACTGCTTTGTGTCCTCAAACCTACAAAGGATTTGAGATTGTCTGTAACCTGCTGGGCCTCCCATTACCCCTTCCCTTGTGGTGCTTCATTTTCAAGTGGGGTATCTGGAGATTTGACTGATGTCAGGTAGCTTTGGAAAAGGTGCATGGCGTTTTCTAGTTCAGTCTGAGAGTTTCTGCTCTTTAACGTTGAGCTTAGCTTAGCACAATGAAGGCAAGAGGTGAGGCTATGCACTGCTTCTAAACCAAACAAATACCAGTTGTGAAAGACTTTGAAGGATTTGTTTTCTACAAGAAATGCATCTTAATTCTAGAAATGGACATCTATCCAGAAGTCAAAATTGCTTTAAGGCAAGCAAGTAAGAAAAAAAGTGACAGTCACTTACCACAGCACTTGCCTGAATGCTGCAAGTTAGCTTGAGCAGACAGACTAAACAAAAAAGTACTTAGACTTGCAAAACTTCCTTTCTTGTTTGTACTGAAACAAGAGAGACCTGAATATGATAAAGGTGTCTGCTCCGCATTATCACAGGCATGCTGACATCCGGGGGGGGGGGGCACCCACTCAGCTTAGTGGATGAAGGATGAAAAAGATCCCTGAAGTCAGTCTGGACATCAAGCCTTCTACAGTGAAGAGTACAACAGTGAAAACGATTAAATCTAGGGTAGAGTTTGACCTCAAAATAAATTTTCCAGATAAATACCTGAACTGTCTGAAGAGCTAGAAGTCTTTTTAGCCTCTGCAGGTTTTACATGAGCTGCTGCTTTAGCAGCTGGCTTTGTGGAAGCAGTTTTCAGAGGGGCAGTTTTTGTTGCACTGGCGGGTGTTTTTGTAGCTGGTTCTTCATCAGAACTAGAATCTGAAAAATACAGACATACATCACAAGCAGTAAGTAGAATGAACATGTACCAACTACAACATGGTTACAGTTTTTCCTGGACAATAAATTTCCAACAAAACAATGCAACTTCAATACCAACTCTATACACATTATGAAGCTAAAAAAATGGAGAGAGAGAGAAAAACAAGCATTTAAAACACTGTATAGCTTTTCAGGGTGCACTTCTGTACTCTGTATTTCCTGAAGGCACGGGAGGTTATGTCCACTCATTCTTCCACTAAACTTTGAAATCAGGGTTATTAACTTGGTGTTCTGCAGAAAAATTTCACTTACTTTGGCAGTCTTGCATATTACATTACATGCACCCACAGACAAGCACAAACCATACTGCTAAGGTCGGTCCCCAGTGGTTGCAGCCAAATGAATCCAGTCTTACAGCCATATCCCTTCAGCCCTCCAAACCCAATTTCAGTAATTTTAGTCTTAAGTCTTTTTTTTGGTAATGTGTTTTTTTTTTTTTTTTTTTGGGGGGGGGGGGGGGCTGTGCAGCAGAATTCTCCATATATTCTACCTCTAAAGAAAATTTTTTAGCAGATACTGCTACAAAACCTGTCTTGGAAGGAACTTCTAACTCCTGTGGATCAATCAACAGATTAGCAGGATGCAAGATAAGTGACAGCCACCAGAGCAGAGGAGAGGATAGTGGCACGGCTAAGATGATCATGCAGAAAATTAAAAGCATGTTCACACCCTGGTCCAATGTCTTGAAAACTACTATAACTACAGGCAGAGAAGACATGACATTTGTCAGACTTTTACTACTTCATTAAAGTTTATTATACTGAATTTCTGAAGCACAGCGATATTTGTAATTAAAGTGTATAAATGTCTTCTGCACAGACAAAATACAGATCATGATTTGAAAGTCACTTGAGAAGGCAACTCGGTGCAATTGCACATGGAAGTGTTGCAACTGCTGCAATCAAAACCTGTAGCAACGTTTGACAGTGTCAAACATCCAGCCTAAGCCCTTCCACCTTGGTTGGACTGATGTGGTCTTACTTCAGAGACGTTTCCATGTAGCAGTCACACAGAAAGCATCTACCCAGGTTACCTTGAGTTGCTTCTTGCCCCCCCCACCCCCACCCCACCTAATCAGGGTAGAAGATTCGTATATTGGCATCTGCTGTGTCATACCATCAAGATCTGCTGATCTGGCTTAATTCAGGAAGCTAGGCAAGGACGGAACCATCAGGAAGATAGAGAAGTGAAAGGGAAGAAATGGTGTAAAAATTTTTGCTGGACAATCTCACTGCAGCAGAAATGGAGGAAAGGAAACAAAATGAGACACTGAACACACTCCAATATCTAATTATACTGAACTGCCTACTAACTACTATATTCTTTGTGGGTTACTTTTAGTCATAGGGAAAAGTTCCACAGCTTATTTAATCCAGACTGGTGGCTGGCTAACTTGTCCCAATTATGGCTGGAATAGGCCTTTCAAGACAGCATGGGAAAATCCAACCCTACCAACCTACACATTGCATCAAGTCAGCACTGCCTACAGACATTATGAGTTGGGACCGACTGGCTATTTCTAGGTTACCCACTACTGGGTAATAAAACTGAGTCAATGTCTGTAATGGCAAAACTGTCCCTTTTATGACAGCGTCTGCCCTCCTGCAAAATCTTACCACAAGTTTTATGGCAGGAGTTAATGGAATGTGCTATTTTTTTTTTGGGGGGGGGGGGGCTTTTTCTTCCCCACTGCATAATTCTTTAGCACTTTACTCAGTGCTCCACCATCCACTGCTGGTCTACCAGCAATTTCCTAACTTCCAACACTTTTCTGATGGGGCTGGGGCCAGAATGGAACTGGAGTGCCCTGGAGGTTTGGCCAACTACCCAGGAGGGTTACTGCCTACCCAGTTACTCCTCCTTCCCAATGGTCTCTGTGGCATGTCTGAGGGGAAGGCAGTGTGCACACAAGTTGTTTCACCTCACCTCTGCAGCACGTCAACTATGTCCATTACCCTATCCCCATTCAGGCCACCCCATCCACTCAGGACATCCCCAGCCTCCACCAGGAGTCATTGGAAAAGACTCCCAGAAACTCTTCCCCCGCCATTCAGTCACACCAAGTAAGCTGCTATTCGAAGCCAGGTCATCTGGGCCACAGACAAGGCTTTAATCAGTCTACGTCACCAGAGAGACCTATGTACAAGTTGCTTTGAGATTCTGCCACTGGTGATCGCTCGCCATGGTTGCAGCAAATGAGAAACTGGTGATCTGACTTTCAGAAAGTTAAGGTATTAGTGAGACGGAACAATAACCATCTACGAGCATCAAGAAAATGTGGAATTTCATTAATTCAGATTAAGGAGCTTGGTAACGAGTTACTTCTATAACCACTTTTGGCATAAAAGGTTAGTATGCACTGTCACAATTATCTACAGAACTACATGAAAGGGTCCTTGCACATGAAGGGCTTTAGTTTATAGACTCATCTTTCAGACGCGGCAGCCATGAACACTGCTTACCAGGTATGAAATTTCTGGGCTGCATAAGCTGCAGAATCAAAGGATAAGATTGGCTTTTCTAACTCATAACAGTGGTCCCAAGCTGGGGCTGATCTTTTTTGGAGGGAGGGAGTGATGTGGATCACTGTAGCCCTGGATGGAAGTTGGGGGCCCTTAAACAAACATGTTGAACAGAGCTGTATCTTCATAAAGGAACAGGCTAGCCGTGTAACAGTTGAAACAGACAGGCATTCCACTTGATGCCACTGGTTTCTTCCTTTGCAGCACAAAAAAAATTTCCATTCAACTGCATACAACTTTACACCCAACCTAATTTTTTAGTATGTCCTCTGGCAAGACGACTCAATGGTAGCAGGATCACATTATCCAAGCTGCTAGACTGAGCATATACAACTTGAGAGCATAAGAGCCGCCTCCCTTTGCACTGTTTCAATGCTGACAGCAGTAAGAATCTCTACTTAACTGACTCAGATGGGAAAAATTTTACTGTTGAATGTAATCAAGAATTATTGATGGCCTCTCCAACTTCAAGTTATTTACTACCTTGGGGAGCAAGGGTATGGGATTTGAAACTGAAAAACCTGTTCAGTGTAGAGAAAGGCATCCATTAATCAAACCTGTTTAGGGCTCTGCAGCAGAACTTTTAGTCAATTGCTTGTTGCTTGCAGCACTGTAAGACGTTTAACTCTAGCACACTCCGTTTGTGAGATCCAAGACTATCTCTGACTAGTCAACTAATGAGTCTGATAAGGTTATGTTCAAGTGAGCTACTGTGGAGTTCTCCTGTGAGGAAATATAAGCTACTTTTATAAAGAGAAAGCACTCCACTGCCTGTGCACAAACTTGCATGGCTAACCTGCACGGCTTGTACAAAGTGTGTGGCCCTTGGTTTATGTACCACACGACTGCAATGTCTGCCACAATGTTAAAGGTACTAGATTTCCAGACTGTATTAAAACAGCCAGGATACTTTTTTTACACTTATAGCTTTGACAGCCTTGGATCTTGGTAGGGGCCCCTTTATGTCACATCTGAGCCACCAGTGGTGCCCTTGTTAGGGCAGATGGTCTTAAACAGCAGGCCATCCTCCCGTACTACCTTCATTATACAAGGCAGAATGGGAATAGCATGTTCCAGGGACCGAATATCCTGTCCCAATTACCTGGCAAATTGCAACTGTTCCATTACATACAACCTGGCTCATGGCACCATTAGAATGTGGCTTTACAATGCTAGAAAACTTGCATCTGCTTTCTCTAGCATAGTCTCTACAAATCAAGCTGGGCACCCACAAAACTTACAATCCCAGCAGTACAAAAGATGACACTTTGTGTACTCCAGTGCCCTTCATATCTCCAAGAACTGCATCTGAATTAAGTGGTCATACAGGTATAATAAAAATGTAAGCTCATTGTCCTGCAGTGAGCTATTACCAATATCGGACATTATGTAAAAACAATGAGCACAGCAGTCGAACAAAACAAGGTAGTAAACTGGTATTAGAGAATGGGTGACTTCTACACGGTCACTCTGAATGGAGTACGTTCTCCAATAGGGTGTTTATGCACAGGTAATGCCTGCTGAAAAAGTCCACTGCTGCACCACAACATATTAAGCTGCTGAACCTCAGACTGCAACAAAACTAACAGACACCATTATTTTACACTCCCTAAGCACTGTTTTTTCTGTTTAGAGTATGTAACATTTAAAGAAAAAAGTGTGTATGCGTGCGCGAGACAGATCAAGCCATTTTACATTCACTAAAAAGTGCTTTTGCTGTTTAGCAAGTGCAAAATTAAAAGAAACATTTCAAAAAGAAAAGTGTGTGATTATGTTTCTGTCTGCATGTGGGAGTGTAGGCATGCATGCCTGTGCGCATGAAAGAGGAAGTGTTTGTGTAAATGTGAGATCAATCGAGCAGTCAAGCAACAGCTAAGAGAAATGTATACCTCTCAACTTCTTAGCTCAGGAAATCTGGATAGATTCATCCATTCTCAACCCCCTTTTCCCCATTTTGCACATGGGTTGGGGGTGTCACTTCAATAGTGAATCTCGAGCCAAGGTTTACACCGCTGGGTGGCTAAGCCCTGCCGCTTTAGTTCATCAGTACCACTCACTCACACCTATGGCCAATTTTAGTGTCTCAAATCCACATACTGCATGTCTTTGAAAGGTGGGACGAAACCAGAGCACCTGGAAGAAACCCACACGACCACAGGGAGGACATGCAGACTCTGCAAAGAAGACACCCCAGCTGAAAACTGAACAGAACCTTTTAGAGAGACAATGCTAACCGCTGCACCACTGCAGCCACCCTAGCTCAATAAATCATGAATTTACTAATAGTTCAACAAATCTGGATAACACCTAAAAATAAAAGGGGGCAAAGGCTGAAAAACAGGAACATATTTTAAACACTGAAATACTGCTATAAAATTAGAAAGTTGCTAGAGTGAAAGGATTAGTTTTAGCATGCATTTTCCAAAGGAATTAGTCAAACTCAAAGGTCTGTCATTTAGTGACTTCAGTTCCCAAGGATTGCCAACAAATTAGAAGTTATGTACTCACCATAACGTTCCATCTGAGTAGGTACTTCATTTGTCTGCAACCTGTGGGTCTCTGATCCGACCGGCAGCTTTCCAAGCTTCAAGATCCGAGCTCCTAGCTCCTCCCCTCTACCCACAATCCCCTGTCACCACCACACTACCTCAGATCGGTTTTGCTGTATCACCTGAAAAACCTGTAATAAACAGGTTCAGATATTCTCAAGAATCATAAAAGATCCCAGAAACCCGATACAGGCTAGGGGATGGCAGGGGGGGGGTGGTTGCAGACAAATGAAGTACCTACTCAGATGGAATGTTAGGGTGAGTACATAACTTCTAAATCTGAAGTAGTTACTTCATTTGTTCTGCAACCTGTGGGACAGAGTCCCCAGCTACCTAAACAAAGAAACCTGGGTGGCCTATGGAAGGATATTCCGAAGCACCGTGGAGCCAAAGGACGTGCTGCTTCTAGATATCATGTCCAGCTTATAATGAGAAATAAACGTATGAGCAGAAGACCAAGTGGATGCTGAACATATGTCTTCCAACGGCATCCTGGACCAGAAGGCTGCAGAAGTTGCGATGGACCGTGTGGAATGTGCACGAATTTTAAATGGAGTTGTTTTGCCCGATGCCTTATAACCCTGAGAAATACACTGACAAATCCAATTAGCCAGTGTCACTTTGGATATAGGTTTTCCCATGGACGAAGGAGCAAATGACAAGAAAAAACAGTGGAAGCCGTAGTAACTTTGAATCAGGCAGAGCACAGATTTATTTAATAGTAGTTAGCGCTTCCGGTAGGGAAGTTTTCCCCACCTTCCTCAGACTAAAACATTGTACAACACTTCTCAATCATTTAAATACTAAAACTAAACAATTAAACAATTAACAAGCATCAATTATCCAATCAAACCAGTGTTAACAAATTTTTCTTAAAATATTTAAAGTATTAAAAGATACTTTAGACGCATTTTAAAAAACTCTTCATGTTCTTTGCATAGATGAATTAAAAATATCATGTTTCAAATGTATAAATATTTTAAAATACAAATTATTATATTGTATATTATATATTATATACTTTAGATACTTTAGACAGCAGCAACTGGTTAGACCAAGGCTTTTCTTGAATCTTGAAACAAACAGTAGACTAATATTTAAAATTTAAATAGTTTCAGTTATATTTTGTGCATGACTAGGCAAGTGCATAACAAAATCATTTACCCTGCATTTTAACATCTTAGCATCTTAACATGCAGCTTCAAGCCCAACTAAAAAGATGAATACATGTACATCTATTTCATGAAATAATTTTTAAAACCAATATTCTATTATAATGAACTAATATAAATAATGATAATAATTGAAATTATTAAAATTATTAAATTATTAAATTTATTAAATTCTACCTCCTCAAGGATTTGAGCTTTAATATACATTTAATTGATACCACTTCATTTAATCCTGGTGGTGTATAGGATGATGTACGAATCTGCCAAGCTGCTTCTTGTTCCTCTAATTGTAATTGCCATGGGCCCCCTCTGATCTGTGGTTGTACCTGGTGTAATATTGTAAACTCAAAGGTATGACTGGGGTTTTGGCAAACATGTTTTGCCAGTGCATTATTTGTGTCTCCATTATTTATGGCATATATGTGTTCATATACCCTCTTCTTGAATGGTCTATCGGTCTTACCGATGTAAAATGCAGGACAATGCCTGCATAGAGCCGCATAGACCACTCCTTTGGAGTTACAATTGAATTTCCCCTTGATTAAATAATCATTGCCCATTATTTTAAGGGATTTTCCAACCACCATATGTCTGCAATGGGAACACATTCCACATTTAAACATCCCTAGTTGTTTCTCATGTGTGTTCCCTTTAGTGCTTTCCAAGAGCTCTTTTAAATTGTTGCCTCGTTTATAAGTAAAATTTGGCTTTTCCCCAACAGTTTTTATGAGTTGTTGATCATCTGAAAATAATTTCCAATTTTTGGAAATAATATTCTTGATGGATTTGAAATCAACACAATTTGTAAATAAGAAAGAAATATTGCAATGTTCTTTCCTACTATTAGGAATAGCTTGCATTTTACCTCCCCTTAATAAAGGTTGGAAATGGCCTGTTTCTCTCTTGTATAAGACTTCTTTGTTTAATTTGATCTACAAACATATGGGGATACCCTCTCATGAGAAACAGATTGAATTTTGTCACATTCACCCAGAAAGTGACCTTGTTCGGACACCATTCTGGCTGCATGAACAAATTGCCCTTTGACAACGCTTCTCTTTTGGTGCAGGGGATGCGAGCTGGTGAAATGCAAATAGGTGTTAGAAAACGTTGGTTTCCTGAAAATGGTTGACTTAAACTTATTGGCTTCATTATCCTTGCTGATTTTGACATCCAGGAAGGTGATCTCATCAGTTCCCGTAGAGTATGTAAACTCATGGAATTGGGTCATTTTTGATATGCTCTCAATAAAATATGGTATAACATCAAATGACCCCTTCCATAAAAAGAACATGTCATCCTGGTACCTAGTGTACCAGGTGACGTGTTCCTGGTACAGGGCATTTTTAAAAAGCAATTCAGATTCCCAGTGGGCCAATACACTATTGGCAAAAGTGCAGCCACATGGTGACCCCATAGCGATGCCAGTGGTTTGTAGGAAAAATCTGTTCTTAAACACCAAAAAGTTATTTTTTAAGATGACATCCAATAAAGTTTCAACCAGCCGCATTTGATCATTTAGTGCCCCCTTGCTGAGCATAAAGTCAACTGTCCAAATTATCCCTAATTCATGTGGGATAAATAGAAGTTATGTTCTTACCATAACGTTCCATGTTAGTTGTCTTCTTCTCGCCTTCTTCTTGCTGGATGGGTTCGGAGCCGACCTCGGCTCCACTGCCACTCTAAAGCTCGAGAGTTGGTTCCACCGGCTCGAGGCTCCCCTTATATCCCACAATGCTAGGCGAGAGTTACCTCAGATCTCGTTTGTAAGCTAACCCCAGCTTATAATAGTAACAGAATAACTATAAACAGAGTCCACCTCTAACCGGGAGAAAGAAGGGTGACCTACATCCTGATTCAGGAAATATGCACAGCAGCATATGCCTAAGTAAAGAGGTGGTAGAAAGAGAGGTCACAATCACAACTCCTCTAGGTCTGTCCAGGCCAGGGGGAAGGAGGGTGGGACGCAAGAAGAAGGCGAGAAGAAGACAACTAACATGGAACGTTATGGTAAGAACATAACTTCTATATGTTAAGTTGTCTATCTCGCCTTCATTCTTGCTGGATGGGACCGCGTCCCTAGCACCTTGTCCCGGGTGGCCTAACGGAACAGACTCCTGAGAAAGTACAGTTTTGTACCTACCATAAATGTAGATGTTTGAAGATCCACATTGCTGCAGTCCTTACATATGGGTAGTCCGCTGTCCTCGGTCGGCCCGAATACCAAAGTATTAGGCTGACGTCGGTCAAGGCGCTTAAAACTGACATCAGGACGTCAGGGTACAAAAGCGCATGACCGATGTCATTTCCTCAGTCTTTTCTTGCCCCAGATGTCAGAAGGCCCTAACAAGACAGGCCAAAGCCAAAAACCAGCAAAACCCAACCAACCACCCGTGCACTAACCATATTTACAATATGTACAACACAAACAACACCACCACCTTCAACAACAGAGGGAAGGAGGGAGGGAATTGGACTGCAGCAATGAGGATGTTCGAACATCTACATTTATGGTAGGTACAAAACTGTACTATGTTCTTCATCTCACAATGCTGCAGTCCTTACATATGGGTAGAATCCCAAAGCAGAGGTAAGGGAGGATGGCAAAACTATAAAGCATTAGGAGCTGCCAACATGCCTTGTAAAATTGCAGTTGCAAATCCAGCCCTAGATTTAGAGTAAAGTGGAAGGTGGTAATGCTTAGAGAAAGTATGCACTGAACTCCAAGTAGCTGCTTCCAAAATATCTTTAGTAGCCACCCCTTAAAAAAGCTGTAGAAGTGGCAGTAGCCCTAGTGGAATGAGGCCTAATCCCAGCTGGAATCTCCTTACCATGATGGGAATAACAGAAAGCAATACAAAAACCAATCCACTTAGAAATAGTTTGTTTTGAAACAGGTTTGCCCTGAGAACCCAAAGCAAAAGAAACAAACAACTGCTGAGACTGCCTGAACCCTTTAGTTCTGCTCAAATAATATCGCAACTGTCTGAATATCCAAAGTGTGCAAAATCTTTTCCCCTTTATTTTGGGGGTTTGCATAAAAAGTAGGCAAATGAATAGTTTGGTTTAAAGCCACACTAGAAACCACTTTAGGCATAAAAGAAGGGTTAGTACGCAAAGACACCCTATCCTTGTGGAAAATTAAGAAAGGCTCAACTGCCATAAGGGCCTGTAATTCAGAAACCCTTCTCGCAGAGGTAATGGCCAACAAAAAAGCAGTCTTCCAAGATAAATATTTCAACTCTGCCGATGCTGCAGGCTCAAAAGGTTGTAGAGTGAGTTTCTCCAACACAAAATTGAGATCCCAAGCAGGAGTAGGAGCTCTACGTGGGGGTCTTATATTCTTTGCCCCTCTAAGGAATTGCTTAAACAAAGGCTGAGAAAATAATGGTGGGTCACAGTCATAGTGAGCAGAGATTGCTGCAGCATGAACCTTTATAGAGAAGGACAAACCTTTGTCCAATAACTCAGTAAGGTATTGAAGCGCCACACTTAAATTAGGTTTAGAAACATCAAAGTCCTTTGCTGTACTCCAAAATAAAAATCTCCTCCATTTATCTGCGTAAACTTTCCTTGTACTAGGCCTTCTGGCCTCCAAAATAACATTCAAAACTTGTTGTGGAAGCGGAGACCCTCCAGGGTTTAAACCAGAATATGCCAGGCTGTCAGATGTAGAGAATGAAGTTTGACATTGAGTAAATGACCGTTCTCCTGAGACAGCAGGTGAGGAATCGAAGGCAAAGGCCATGGAGGCTCCTGTACCAGACTTCTCAGTAATGGGTACCAGTGCTGTCGAGGCCAATCTGGAGCTATTAAAATCATGTTTGGCTTGTCCTGTCTGACCTTCAGCAGTACCTTTGGGAGGAGAGGCAGAGGTGGAAAGGCATACACGTGAAGATTGCTCCAATTGAATGAGAGAGCATCCACTTTCCAAGCTGAGGGATGAAACCTTTTGTGCAAAACTTTGGCAGCTGGTAATTTAGTGGAGAAGCGAACAGATCTATGTCTGGAGTTCCCCATAACACTGTCAACCTCTGGAATACATGAGGATCCAATTTCCACTCGTGGGGATCCATAATTTGTCTGCTCAACACATCTGCTAAGGAGTTCTGTGCTCCTGGCAGAAACCTTGCCTGAAGATTTAGCTGTAAACTGAGAGCAGTCTCCCACAAAATCATTGCTTGTCTGCATAGAGGATAAGAATCGTTCCCCTTGCTTGTTGATGTACCACATGACAGTTGTGTTGTCTGTTTGAATCAACACCTGCCCTGGAAGAAGTAAATCCTTGAAAGCCATCAATGCAAATTGGACTGCTAACATCTCCTTCAAGTTGATATGTAGATGTTGAAGTCTGGCAGGCCACGTGTCTTGTATCCATTTTCCATTTAGATGAGCTCCCCAAGCTTTGTCTGAGGCATCTGTCGTTAAAATCTGACTCGCCTCTGGCCGGGTCACAGAGAGTCCCTTGTTTAGGTGACATTCCTGAGCCCACCACAAAAATTCCTTTTGAATGCAAGGTATTATTTGAATGACAGTGTCCAAATCTTGGCAGTGCTGTGTCCATACATTCTTGAGATACCACTGTAGCTTCCTCATATGCAGTTTGGCATTGGGAAGTACCAGAATACAAGATGCCATGAACCCCAAGGCTTGAAGGACTGTCCTTGCAGTCAGCCTGGACTGATGAGACAACTGGTGGAAGTAAAGAGAGAGATTCTTTTGTTTGTCCGGGGTCAAAAAGGCCATCTGGGATGCTGTATTCAGTCTCACACCCAGAAAGCACATGTCCTGAGAGGGTACTAGACTGGACTTTATTTCGTTCACAGAATACCCCAGGCATCTTAACACTGCCATCACATACTGTAAATGATGAAGAAGTTCGTCCTTTTCTTGGGCCAGTATCAGGCAATCGTCCAAATAAGGATAGATCTGTATTTCTCTTAGCCTGAAGAAAGCTACCACTGGAGCCAGAACCTTCGTGAACACTCTGGGCGCAGTAGATAAGCCAAAGGGCAATGCAGAGAACTGATAATGTGAAGTCCCAGCCAAAACGCAGATACTTCCTGCAACTGGGCCTGATAGGAACATGAAGGTAAGCCTCTTTGAGATCCAGAGTCACCATCCAGTGATCTTTGCCCAGCAGAGGTAAAAGCTGTTGTAACGTTAACATTTTGAACTTGGGAATGTCCAGATGTGTTGAGGATGGATAAATCCAAAATTGGTCTCCACGTGTTTCCTTTCTTTGGTACTAGAAACAGGCGAGAATAAAATCCTAGGCCCACTTCTGGCAGAGGAACCGTTTGTATGGCCCCTATTTGAAGTAGTAGAGAAATTTGTTTTGAGCCTCTAGTCTTTGCTGAGGAGGAACGTCCGGCATGCCTTTGAAAGGAGGCAAGGTATGGAAATAAAACTTGTAACCCTGGTGTATGATATCCAATACCCATTTGTCTTGGGTAATCAACATCCAATTTTCCTTGAAGAGTGCTAACCTTCCTCCCAAAGGTGCTGCCAGGCAAGAAGGATCTGGCAGCTGAAAAAGTAGGTCATTGGGCCTGTTTACGAAAGGACTGGCCCCTGCCCTCACCCGAAGATTGTGCAGGTGAACTCCCTGTACTAGGCCTGAAAGAACTCTGAGCTCTGCCCCTACCACGTCTAGATCTACCCTAGACTGAGAATCATAAGAAGGATACGTCCACCCCTTAGCAGGCCAATTCCTACTAAACTTCGGAGGCTGAACTTGCAAAAAATCCTTAACAGCCTGCATAGACTTAGCCTTGTCTTCCATTTTCTTCAAGACTGATTCCACAGGTGAACCAAACAACACATCAGACTGCTAAGGAGCATCCAAAATCCTTGTCTTAACATGGTCAGATAAATTCTGATCCTTTAACCAGGCGTGCCTGCGAAGAACTGAGCCAGTGGCAGCCACCCTAGACGAGGCCTGCACAGCATCAAAACCACACTGTAATGAATGCTTACCCACTTGTTCAGAGACATGCACCAAATCTTGCAACTCTTTACATTCAGTGCCTTCCGCCAGAGCATCCACCTTAGACTTCAATTGAGAAAGAAGAAAGTTTTGATATTTCAACATATTAATGCGCGTGACCGACGTCATATCCTCAGTCTTTTCTTGCCCCAGATGTCAGAAGACCCTAAAAAGACAAGGCCAAAATACCTGCACCAAAATTATGTACAATATATACAAAAATATCAACATATAACCTCACCTACACAACCACCCCTAAACACAGAGGGGAAGGAGGGAGGGCAAATTGGACTGCAGCAATGTGGATCCTCGAACATCTACATTTATGGTAGGTACAAAACTGTACTATGTTCTTCGTTCCACATTGCTGCAGTCCTTACTATTGGGTAGAATCCCAAAGTAGAGGTAAGGGAGGCTGGCAAATCATAAAGAAGTAGGAGCTGACAACATGCCCTGCAAAACAGCTGTGGCAAAACCAGCCCTAGACTTAAAGTAGATAGGAAGGTGATAATGCTTAGAGAAAGTATGCACTGAACTCCAAGTAGCTGCCTCCAAAATATCCTTAGTTGCCACCCCCCTTAGAAATGCTGTTGAAGTGGCAGTAGCCCTAGTGGAATGAGGCCTAATCCCAGCTGGAATCTCCTTGCCATGATGGGAATAACAAAATGCAATGCAAAAGCCAATCCACCTAGAAATAGTTTGTTTTGACACAGGCTTGCCCTCTTGAACTCAAAGCAAAAGAAACAAACAACTGCTGAGACTGCCTAAAATCCTTAGTCCTGCTTAAATAATAACGCAATTGCCTGTGTACATCTAAAGTGTGCAAAATCTTTTCCCCTTTATTTTGGGGGTCTGCATAAAAGTAGGCAAATGAATAGTTTGGTTTAAAGCCACACTAGAAACCACCTTAGGCATAAAGGAAGGATTAGTGCGTAATGATACCCTATCCTTATGGAAAATCAAAAGGGCTCTACTGCCATAAGGGCCTGCAACTCAGACACCCTTCTTGCAGAAGTAATAGCCAACAGAAAAGCAGTCTTCCATGACAAGTATTTCAATTCAGCAGTAGCCGAGGCTCAAAAGGTTGTAGAGTAAGTTTTTCCAACACAAAATTGAGATCCCAAGCAGGAGTAGGAGCTCTACGTGGGGTCTTATATTCTTTGCCCCTCTAAGAAACTGCTTGAACAAAGGATGCGAAAACAATGGTGGGTCACAATCATAGTGAGCTGAAATTGCTGCAGCATGAATCTTAATGGAAGAGAAGGACAAACCTTTGTCCAATAACTCAGTAAGATATTGAAGAGCCACACTCAAATTAGGCTCAGAAATCTCCAAATTCTTTGCTGTACTCCAAAATAAAAATCTCTTCCATTTTTCTGCGTACACTTTCCTTGTACTAGGTCTTCTAGCTTCCATAATCACATTTAAAACTTGTTGAGGAAGTTGAGACCTGCTGTGTTTCAACACAGAATATGCCAGGCTGTTAGATGAAGAGAGTGAAGCTTGACATTGAGCAGATGACCGTCCTTCTGAGATAACAGATGAGGAATCAGAGGTAAAGGCCATGGAGGCTTCTTTACCAGACTCCGTAGTAGTGGGTACCAGTGTTGCCGAGGCCAATCTGGAGCTATCAAAATCATCCTTGGCCTGTCTTGTCTGACCTTTAATAGTACCTTTGGAAGAAGAGGCAGAGGTGGAAAGGCATACACATGGTTTTTCCAACTGAAAGACAGAGCATCCACTTTCCAAGCTGTGTGATGAAACCCCTTTGTGCAATACTTTGGCAGCTGGTGGTTTAGTGGAGAAGCGAACAGATCTATGTCTGGAGTTCCCCATGACACTGTCAATTTCTGAAATACATGAAGATCCAGTTTCCACTCGTGGGGATCCATGATTTGTCTGCTTAACACATCTGCTAAGGAGTTCTGTGCTCCCGGCAGAAACCTTGCCTGAAGAGTTAGTTGCAAGCTTAGCAGTCTCCCATAAAATCATTGCTTGCCTGCATAGAGGATAAGAATGTGTTCCCCTTGCTTGTTGATGTACCACATGACAGTTGTGTTGTCTGTTAGAATCAACACCTGCCCTGGAAGAAGTAACTCCTTGAAAGCCATTAATGCAAACTGGACTGCTAACATCTCCTTCATGTTGATATGTAGATGCTGTAGTCTGGCAGGCCACTTGTCTTGTATCCACTTTCCATTTAGATGAGCTCCCCAAGCAATGTCCGAGGCATCTGTCGTTAAAATCTGACTCGCCTCTGGCCGGGTCACAGAGAGTCCCTTGTTTAGGTGACATTCCTGAGCCCACCACAAAAATTCTTTTTGAAGGCAAGGTATTATTTGAATGACAGTGTCCAAATCCTGGCAGTGCTGTGTCCATACATTTTGAGATACCATTGTAGCTTCCTCATATGCAGTTTGGCATTGGGAAGCACCAGAATACAAGATGCCATGAACCCTAATGCTTGAAGGACTGTCCTTGCAGTCAGCACGGACTGATGAGATAGTTGATGGAAGTAAAGTGATAGACTCTTTTGTTTGTCCGGGGTTAAAAGGCCATCTGGGCTGCTGTATTCAGTCTCACACCCAGAAAGCACATGTCTTGAGAGGGTACTAGACTGGACTTTATTTCGTTCACAGAATACCCTAGGCATCTTAGCACTGCTATAACATATTCCAGATGCTGTAGAAGGTCTTCCTTTTCTTGAGCCAGAATCAGGCAGTCGTCCAAGTAAGGATAGATTTGAATTCCTTGTAGCCTGAAGTAAGCTATCACTGGAGCCAGAACCTTTGTGAATACTCTGGGCAGTAGATAAGCCAAAGGGCAATGCAGAGAACTGATAATGAGAATTTCCAGCTCGAAACCGCAGATACTTCCTGCAACTTAGCCTTATAGGCACATGAAGGTAAGCTTCCTTGAGATCTAAAGTTACCATCCAGTGATCTTTGCCCAGCAGAGGTAAAAGCTGTTGTAACGTCAACATCTTGAACTTGGGAATGTCCAGATAAGTGTTGAGGAGAGATAAATCCAAAATTGGTCTCCACGTGTTCCCCTTCTTTGGTACTAGGAACAGGTGAGAATAAAATCCTAGGCCCCTTTCTGATACAGGAACTGGCTGAATGGCGCCCATCTGGAGTAACTGAGAAATTTGCTTGTGAGCCTCTTTTCTTTGTGGAGGAGGAACGTCTGGCATGCCTTTGAAAGGAGGCATTGTATGGAAATAAAACCTGTAACCGTGGTGAATGATATCCAACACCCATCTGTCTTGAGTAATTAAATCCCAATTTCCTTTGAAAAGAGACAGTCTTCCTCCCAAAGGAGCTACCAGACGAGAATCTACTGGCAGCTGAAAAGGCAGGTCATTGGGTCTGTTTACGAAAGGACTGACCCCTGCCCTCACCAGAAGTCTGAGCAGGTGAACTCCCTGTTCTAGGCCTAAAAGAACCTTGAGCTCTGCCCCTACCACGTCTAGACCTACCCCTAGACTGGGAATCATAAGCAGGATGTCCACCCCTTAGCAGGCCAATTTCTACTAAACTTCGGTGGCTGCACCTGCAAAAAATCTTTAACAGTTTGCATAGACTTAGCTTTGTCCTCCATTTTCTTTAAAACTGCTTCCACAGGCGAACCAAACACATCAGACTGTAAAGGAGCATCCAAAATCCTTGTCTTAACATGCTCAGCTAAATTCTGATCCCTCAACCAGGCATGCCTGCGAAGAACAGAACTAGTGGCAGCCACCCTCGAGGAGGCCTGTACAGCATCAAAACCACATTGCAAAGAATGCTTACCCACTTGTTCAGACACATGAACCAAATCCAGCAACTCTTTACACTCAATACCTTCCGCCAAAGCATCCACCTTAGATTTCAATTGTGAAAGGAGATAATTTTGATATTTTAGCATGTGAAACTGACAATTCAACGCTCTCATGGCTAGAGTGGAAGAAGTATACACTTTCTTTCCCCACCTATCCAAAGCCATTGCCTCTTTATCAGTGGGAACAGGATTTTTAACCACAGAGGCCTTAACACCTTTAGGCCCCTGAGAAACAGTTTCTGGGTCCGCCCTAGGACTCTTAAACAAATACTTATGAGCTTCAGGCACCCTATAGTACCTATCGGGTTTAACAGGAGCAGGAGGCAAAGAGTCAGGGTTCAGGAAGCCTCTGCAAAAACATCTTCCACCACATTCAACACAGGAGGTATAGCTAAGGGCCTATGCTGGGGTAAAACAAGAATTCCCTAAGCCTTTTCCTGGAATCAGAGTAATCCTGGCCTTCCCATTTAAAGTGCTCCCTCATGGAATGCAGAGTCTCTGAAAATGAGAAATCCTCAGGAGGAGAAGCTGTAGGAGTGGAATCATCCACATCAGAATCAGAATAAGGAGGATACTCCTGCAAATCTTCCACAGAAGACTCAGAAGCCTCTGAACACTGTTCAAAACTATCAAACTCGGGTTCCACCCTGGGCCTCTTATCAGGAGGGGGCATAGAACCTCTAATCATAGTAATCAAATCTTCTGCCATTTTAAGCATATGTTTCTTAGGTACAGAACCCGAAATGCTAGGGAAGCCCCACTGAAGCTGAACTTGGCCTACCTCTCAAAGAAGTTTTGGCAACAGAAGGAGAGGCTCTAACTACCTTGGGAAGAGAGGGAAGAACAGTTACCTGCGAAGCCCCTCAGCCTGGCCTACCTCCTGAGAAGGCACATCCTGTAACAGTAAAGTTTCTGCCTGAGACTCCATAGAAACTCCTGGCAAAACCTCTGGCTCCACTGAGCCTTCTAAAGAACCGGCGTCCGGGACTGCGGTTCATCAACCCTAGGCTTCGCTGTTTTGTCCTTGCGCTTCTTGACGAAGCGGGCCGGAGCATCCGGCGGCATTTTATAATTACAACGCTTCCCAAACACTAACCTGGCACAGTCTAACCTCCTCTTAATAGTGCGTTTGTTAAACCTAGCACAAGAGCGGCAACCAACAACGTCGTGCTCAGGCCCTAAACAAGGTATACACAAGGTATGGTAATCCCTATGAGGTATCTGTTTCCCACAAGAAATACAGTTATTCACTTTTTCTGACATCCGGTTAAATACTGAGGCAAGAAAAACCAAAATGTTCCCAACGGGTACTTAGCCAACTCTGATTCGGTCTGAAACTCCGGTTTCGGAAATATTTCAGAACGCCAACCTGCACTCGCAAAACTGCTTCTGCATCGGACCATGCGGCAAAAAAGACTGAGGATATGACGTCGGTCATGCGCATTAGTACCCTGACGTACTGACGTCAGTCTAATGCGCCCTGACCGACGTCAGCCATATACTCTGGTATTCGGGCCGACTGGACAGCGGACTACCCCAATAGTAAGGACTGCAGCAATGTGGAACGAAGAACATCTGGCAATTCAAAGCCCTCATAGCTAAGGTAGAAGATGTATAGACCTTCTTTCCCCATCTATCCAAAGCTCTGGCTTCTTTATCTAGAGGAACCGGATTTTTTACAACAGAGGCCTTGACACCCTTAGGTCCCTGACTAATAGTTTCTGGGTCCGCCCTAGGACCCTTATAAAGATATTTATGAGCCTCAGGCACCCTGTAATACCTATCTGGTTTAACAGGAGCAGGAGGCAGAGAATCAGGATTAAGTGAAGCCTCTGCAAACACATCTTCCACAACATCCAGAACAGGGGGTATAGCCAAGGGCCTATGCTGGGGTAACAGCAAAAACTCCCTAAGCCTTTTCCTAGAATCAGAGAAGTCCTGACCTTCCCACTTAAAATGTTCCCTCATAGAATGAAGTGTCTCTGAAAAGAAAAATCCTCTGGAGGAGAAGCAGAAGGAGTGGAATTATCTGCATCAGAATCAGAATAAGGAGAATACTCCTGCAAGTCTTCAGCTGAAGACTCTCTAATATCCGAACCCTGCTCAAAACTTCCCAACTCTGGCTCCACCCTAGGCCTCTTATCAGGAGGGGCATAGAACCTCTAATCAGAGTAATTAAATCTTCTGCCATTTTAAGCATGTGCTTCTTAGGCACAGACCCTGCTGAACTAGGAGTGACACCAACAGAAGCTGAGACTGGCCTGCCTCTGGGAGAAGCCTTGGAAACAGAAGGAGAAGGCCTAACCACCCTAGGAAGGGAGGGAGTACAGTAACTTGGGAAGCCCCTTCAGCCTGACCTGCCTCCTGAGAGACCACCTCCTGCAAAATCAAAGTCTCCCCCTGAGACTCCAGAGAAGTCTCCGTCGGAACCACCGGTTCCACTGAAGCCTCTAAAGAATCGGCGTCCGGAACGGACGACTCATCTTGCCTGGGTTTAACTGTTTTGTCTTTGCTTCTTGAGAAGCGGCCGGAGAATCCGACGGCATATTATAATTGCACCGCTTCCCAAAGACCAGCCTAGCACAATCCAACCTCCGCTTAATAGTGCGTTTATTGAACCTAGCACAAAAGCGACACCCAACAATGTCGTGCTCAGGCCCCAAACAAGGAATACACAAAGAATGATAATCCCTATGCGGTATCTGTTTCCCACAAGAAATACAGTTATTCACTTTTTCTGACATCCGGTAAAACACTGAGGCAAGAAAAAACCAAAATAATCCCCAACGGGGTACTTAGCCAACTTGGATTCGGTCTGAAACTCCGAATTCAAAAAATTTCAGAACGCCGAACGGCACTTGCAACGCTGCTTCTGCATTGGACCATGCGGCAAAAAAGACTGAGGAAATGACGTCGGTCATGCGCTTTTGTACCCTGACGTCCTGATGTCAGTTTTAAGCGCCTTGACCGACGTCAGCCTAATACTTTGGTATTCGGGCCGACCGAGGACAGCGGACTACCCATATGTAAGGACTGCAGCAATGTGAGATGAAGAACATCAGTGGAACCAAAGTTAGCTCTATGCCTAGAAGCTAAATCCAACTTATAATGAGAAATGAAAGTGTGAGGAGTAGCCCAAGTAGCCGCTGCACAAATGGTGTCAATAGGCAGTCTGTATTGGAAGGCTATGGAAGTAGACAAAGCTCTGGTGGAATGGGCCTTAGGTTTGTTAGGCAGCTTTTGGTGTCTAATTTCATAAACAAGGGAAATCAGAGATGTTAGCCATCTAGATAATGATACCTTTGAAACTGAAAGTCCCTTCCTGCCTTCTGCGTAGGAGACAAACAGCTGGTCAGATTTTCTGAATTGTTTTGTTCTATCCAAATAGTACCTTAACTGACGATGAACATCTAGCCAGTGTAATTTTTGTTCAGACCTATTGGAATATTCTGGAAAAAACACAGGGAGGTCAATGCTTTGATTTAGATTAGACGTCGAGGCTACCTTAGGCAAAAAGGACGGGTTGGTTCGTAAGGATACCCTGTCCTTATGGAACAACACATAAGGAGGTCGACAGCTGAGTGCATGAAGTTCCGAAACTCTTCTAGCTGAAGTAATAGCTACCAGAAAGAGAGTTTTCCATGATAGCAATTTTAAAGAACAGGAGGCTGCAGGTTCGAAAGGGGAAAGAATTAAACTAAGAACTAAATTTAGGTCCTAAGGAGGAGGAGGATTTCTTATAGGAGGTCTGAGTAGAAAAACTCCTTTCAAAAAGGCTTTGCAAAGCTTGTGGGACATTATGGCAGACTCTGAAATACCCACATGAAAGTTAGAAATAGCTGCCAATTGAACTTTAAGAGTAGAAGGAGATGAACCTGCATGGAAGAGTTCAGCTAGAAAATCAAGGACCATTTGGATGGAAGCAGTGAAAGGATCTATGTCCCTTCCTTGAGCCCAATATGTGAAGTGTTTCCACTTACTCAAATAAATCTTTCGAGTGGAAGATTTATGGGAAGCTATCAAAATATCTCGAACAGAGTGAGATAATTGAGGAAGCCTGGCTAAGGTTGGAACTGGAGGAACCAAGCAGTGAGGTTCAGAGAGGGAAGGGAGCGATGAAACTGACCCGACTGATGGATCAAAAGATCTGGAGCTAGATCCAGATGCCAAGGTCGCTCCAACAGGAAATGATGTAGAAAGGGGAACCAAACCTGTCGAGGCCAATAAGGAGCAATGAGGATCAACGAGGCCTTCTGAGCGATAGCTTTCTGTATCACTTGAGAGATTAGTGGGAAGGGAGGAAATGCATACAGAAGTCCCCGGGGCCAATCTTGGACTAGAGCATCTCTGCTGGGCTGGCCTGGTAAAGGGAATAGTGTGAAATAATCTCTGCACTTGCTGTTTTGGGGAGTAGCAAAAAGGTCGCAGCAAGGCTGACCCCACTTGAGAAAAATTTCTCTCACAACAGAGTCTTTCAGAGACCACTCGTGAGGCATGAGGATAGCTCTGCTCAACTTGTCCGCGATTTGATTGGACTTCCCGGGGATGTGCGTTGCTATCAGAAACCGCTGAGAAGAAATCGCCCATTGCCACAGTCTGAGTGCTTCTCGACACAGGGGGTAGGACCTGGTTCCGCCTTGTTTGTTGATATACCACACTACAGACATGTCTGTCTGGATTGCAATCGTTCCCAAAGGAAGAGAGTCTTGAAGGGCTTGCAACGCTAAAAGCACTGCTCTCATCTCCAGAACATTTATGTGCAAGGGGCATTCGTCTGGTTGCCATGTGCCCTGGACAGTCCTGCCCTGATAATGCCCCCCCCACCCGATCAGGGAGGCGTCCGTTGTCAGAGTAGCAACCAGAGGGGAAGGAACAAAGGGTCTTCCCAATAAGAGCTGAGGAGAAGACATCCACCACAGGAGATGATTTCTGCATGTCTGCGTAATCATAATGGTGTGGGACATCGGAAGTTGCTGGAATGACCATTGTGTAAAGAGCATCCATTGAAGGATTCTCATGTGGAATATGGCTAATGGAAGCAGAGGTATGGCAGCTGCCATAATTCCCAACACTTTCAGAACTAACCTGGCTTTGATTCTGTTGTTGCTGAAGAGGAATGAGACCAGTTTGTGTATGTCTGCTATTCTCTGATCTGTTAGTCTCGCAGACATGTCGACTGTGTCTAGATTTGCGCCTATGAAGGTAATAGTATGACAAGGCGACAAAACAGACTTTTCGCAATTTATTGAAATGCCTAAATTTTGACAAATGCGAAAGGTGTAATCCCTGGCCATTAGAAGAAGATACTTGGTGGGAGCTGTGAGGAGCCAGTCGTCCAAATATGGAAACACCTGGAATCCTTGTCGTCTCAAGTGAGAAGCTACCACTGCCATGCATTTGGTAAACACCCGGGGGGCAGTGGTGAGACCAAAGGGCAGGGCCCTGAATTGAAAATGACTGGTTCCCAGCCTGAAGCGGAGGAATCTTCTGGAGCGTCTGTTCATTTTATGTGATAGCACGCATCCTGAAGGTCTATAGAGCACATCCAGTTTCCTTTTCCCAAAAGGGGAAGGATGGACTGCAGCGTGACCATCCGAAATCTTGTTTTCTTGACTGATCTGTTCAAGATACTGAGATCCAAAATTGGTCTCCAGTCCCCTGTTTTCTTTGGAACTAAAAAGAACCTTGAGTAGATTCCGGATCCTTGCTGGTCTGCTGGAACTGGCTGAATTGCTCTTTTCGCCAGCAGCTTTGAAATTTCCAAAGCCGCTAGATCCCTTTGAGCGGTGGAACATCTGGAAGGGATTTTTGATTGGTTTGGAATGCGAAGAAAGGGAATGGAATAGCCTTCGAAATGATGGACTGTACCCATTTGTCTTGAGTCAGGGATAGCCAGGCTTCTGGGTACAGTGACAATCTTCCCCGACTGCCTCCGAAGATGGGCAGTCGGGCAACATCTCAGGGATGCTGAAAGGGCTTATCAGAGAAGGCTTCTCGATTGCCCTGGTTCTGCGGACCCCCCCTGCCTCTAGGGCGACGTCTACCATTGTTATTCCCGCCTCTGCCTCTGGCGGGGAACCGACTCTGTGCGTCAGGCGAAGACCCTTGAGATTGTTTATGGAACCACATTTTTCCACTTTTCTGACCCTTGGGGTAAGGCCTAGAAGGAGTAGAAAAACGGACTCCGACGGCAGAAAGAGTCTTGCCATCAGTCTCGCACCTAGTCAAGGTTTCTTTCACTTGAGGACCAAAGAGGGATGATCCATCGAATGGGGAATTAGTGAAAGACGTTTTAAAGGGGTCCGCAAAGTTGCATAGCCGCATCCAGGCATGCCTACGTAAGGCCACACCTGTCCCTGCGGCCCTGCTCGCTCCATCAGCCGCATAAGAGGAGGCATGGAGGAGTTGGCAATGGAGTTCAGGGTAGCCAGCTGAGTGTTCATCTTATCTTGAAAACCCGCAGCCGTAGGATCCTTCAACATGTCACTCGCTTCTTTGATCAAGTCCCTTTGAAGGCAGTAAAATGGCATAGGTAGTTCAGCGAGCATTGCAAATGTCGCTGGAGAACATCCGCTTCCGTACCTGTCCATGGACCTAGATTCCTTGTTAGGTGGATGGACAGGCACTGAAGGATCAGCTAGTTCCTTCTTAGTGGCAGCAGCAACCACCATAGCATCCACAGAAACTCCTTTTGTCAAAAACTGTTTATCTGCTGGTGCTGTTATGAATTTTGAGGGTCTCCTGGGAGTGGGGTCCACCGAATCAGGAGCCATCCATGCCTTTTTTGCTACCACCTGCATGAGGGGGTCAAAGGGGGGAGACACCCAGGAGGTGGAAGGACGAGAGCCAAACGCCTCAAGGTACACAGATTCATCCTCCGAAGGGTTGAGGACTGGCCAATTTCCCCTCTGCTTAAGGATCTCCAGAATGTCTGCAAAGGAGACATCTTCAGAAGGGGAACGGGGGGAACCCTCGGAATCCTCTAAATCTGTCAGAGGTGACGGACTCAGGTGAGTCTATGTGTTTCCTCTTACACTTTCTCTTCCGAGGGGGCTCATCTGCCAAAACAGGAGAGGCCTCGGAAGAGGATGAGATCCCCGCGGGGGATTCCTGAAGAGCTGGCTCTCTGCAGTCCGGGATGAGGGAGTGAGTCGACTTGACCTGAGGCACCGAAGAGGGGGGGGCGGACGGAGCCGACTGTGGGGTAGAACCAGGTTCTAACACACTCCGCATGACCTCGAACGCACCCCTGTCAGGCAGGGCCAGAGGTCCCCGCTCCGAAAAGCTAAAAACCTCCCTCGGCACCGACAGTGATGGCTCCGAGGCCGATGTCGGAGCCGAACTTACCAGCGCCGAAGCCCCGAGAGGGAGAGCGGGGTCGGACAATGGTCCGATGCCACTCACCCCCTCGGAGCCGACAATGGAAGTCTGGCGCCGAGATTCTTCCAAGGAAGAAATCGGAGCAGACGATGGAGCCGAAGACAATTGTAACGGCTCCGACGCTACCACAGTCTCGGTTCCGAAACGACCCGGCTCCGAGCTCAACTGAGTCGGAGGAGGAACATAGTGATGGACAGGGGCAGGCATCGACTGATGAGTCGGGCTCTGAAGCATTTGGGCTAGTGCCTCGGACTTAAGTCGACTCACTACCCTCTGAAGGTCATGATCTGACAGCCTCGATGACCTAGAGGAGTGAGATTTATGGCTCCGTTCAGACAGCAGAGGAGATGCTGGAGCCGAATGAACGGAGCCAAGGGATGGTGACCTAGACCTCTTCCTAGATGTCGGCTCCGAAGGTCTGGTCGGAGCCGACACGGAAACTTCTAATACCTCGGCTCCAGCCGGAGCAGAGGGAACCACAGAAACTGTGGATTGAGACTCATCGGCTCCAGCCGGAGCCGATGTAGATGGAGGTTTAGTAGCCTTAGGTCTCGGCTCAGTAGCTGGAGCCGAAGACCTAGAAGCCTTGGAGGGCTACCCAGAAGAGACAGTAAGGGAGTCCTCAGGCTTGAGTAAACCTCTTAGAATCAATTTGTTTTTTCTTTCCTGCAGGACCCTGGGACTGAAGCCATGGCAAACAGCACAGGAGTCCTGCAGGTGCAAAGGTCCCAGGCAGTAGACACAAGAAGTGTGACCGTCTGTCAGAGACATTTTCTGACAGCACGCGTCACACTTCTTGAAGCCTGAGACCTTTGATTCTTTAGACATTTTATAAAGTGTAATCACACACACACAGTCAAACACCCTGATTACACCCTACCTTATTTTAAACTCAAAAAATAAAATAACTATCAAGGTTTTAAATTAAGAGAAACACACACACTCACTAGGGAATGGGAAAGAAGGCCTGAAGGCCCGAGGGAAGAACTTATAAGTTCTTGTGAGAAAAAAACGGGATTTTGAGAGAAAAGGGAGAGAATTCCACTAAACTAAGGGAAACAAGTATTAGAATTAAAACTAAAGGGGTTTAAGTACACTAACTTTACTTGAAAGTCACTTACCAAGAAGCCGGTAGAAAACAAACACCTCGATCGCTGTAGCGGCAAACGAGATCTGAGGTAACTCTCGCCTAGCATTGTGGGATATAAGGGGAGCCTCGAGCCGGTGGAACCAACTCTCGAGCTTTAGAGTGGCAGAGTCGGAGCCGAGGTCGGCTCCGAACCTATCCAGCAAGAATGAAGGCGAGATAGACAACTTAACATCTGTATACAAGTCCTTGATATCAACCACTAGAAAAATCAGAGTTGGCTCGTATGGGACTTTACTGATATTTGAGGAGAAACTCCATGAGTCCCTGCAGATATGGCTTTCTCGTTCTAATAATGGTTTCAGTAGGCTATCCACCACCTTAGCACATGCATAAGTTATAGACCCCCTCCCATCCACTATTGGTCTGAAAGGGGGATTCACCAGATCTTTATGTATTTTAGGTGTGCTAAATAAGGTGGGGATTTTAGGTGCTGGCATGGATAAATAAAGTCATGATCAATACTTCCTATGCTTTTCCCATAGACAAAGGAGCAAATGACACACAGTTGATCAGCCTTACGAACGTCTTTGGTCCTGTGCAGGTAAAAACGCAACTGTCTATCTAGTGTATGCAGCATGTATTCTCCCTTATTTTGAAATTTTTTGAAAAACACTGACAGATTGATAGTCTGATATTTGCCACAGATGCCACTTTTGGTAAAAAAAAAAAACGGGTTAGTCCTGAGAGACACTCTGTCATTGTGAAAAATAAGATAGGGAGGTTTCATGCACAAAGCTTGGAGCTCTGAAACCCTTTTAGCAGAAGTTATGGCTACCAAGAATGCTGTTTTCCAGGACAGAAAATTAAGGGGTACAGAAGCTGCTGGTTCAAAAGGAAGTTTCGTTAAGGCTTGCAGAACAAAGGTCAAGTCCCAAGGGGGAGTCACAGATTTCACCGGTGGCTTGAGAAGGAAAATGCCACGCAAGAATGTCTTACACAATTTTGTAGACGCTAGAGATCCTAATCAGTCTCCCACATGAAAATGGGATATTGCTGCCAACTGTACTTTTACCGTTGATGCACTGGCCCCTTGTTCAAATATCATGGACAAAAAATCCAAGACTGTAGGAATCGGAACAGTAAAAGGGTTGAGACCCTGACTGTTAGCCCAGACAGAAAATAGTTTCCACTTGCTATTATAGATTTTCCTGGTGGGCGGTTTATGACCAGCTACCAGAATAGTTTTCACTGGTGACGAGATACCGGGAGTCCTTGCCATTAGTGGAACTGGATCAACCAAGCCGCGAGCTTGAGGTTTACCAGGTTCGGTGTTGGGCACCCCCCATTGGGTGCGATATCAGATCTGGAATGGGTCCAGGATTAAAGGGGAGGAGAAACTGAGACCGCAGGTATGGAAACCAGATTTGACGAGGCCAGAATGGGGCTATGAGGATAATTTTGCTCCCCAACCGTGCGGCTTTCTAAATGAACTTCGCCATGAGCGGAAGCGGTAAGCATAGAGTAGACGGGGAGGCCAAGCATGAATCAGAGCATCTCTGGGGCTCTCCCCTTCTGGGGGAAGAATTGCGAAGAACTCGCTGCATTGTGTTTTGGGGGGTAGCAAAAAGATCGCAGCGAGGCCAACCCCACTTGTGGAAAATTTCCTTCGCAACTTTCGGATTGAGAGACCACTCTTAAGGACTGAGAATTACTTGACTCAATTTGTCCGCCAGAATGTTGGATCGTCCCGGAATGTGCATTGCTATCAAAGCGGTTGGTGGATATCGCCCATTCCCAAACTCTCATGGCTTCCCGACAAAGAGGGTAGGATCTGGTTCCCCCTTGTTTATATACCAGACCACTGACATATTGTCTGCCTGTATTGCAATCGTTCCTGGAGGTAGAAGGTCTTGGAGAGAATGCAACGCTAGAAGCACCTCCCTCATCTCCAGAACATTTATGTGCAAGGCGGTCTCCGACAAGGTCCACGTACCTTGGACGTTTCTGCCCAAACAATGCCCTCCCTCACCCTAGGCAAGAAGCATCCGTGGTTAACATGGCCCTGGGAGGGGGAATCACAAAGGGTCTCCCTTGCCTGAGTTCTGGGGAGTGAAGCCACCAAAGGAGGGATTCCCTGCAAACCCTGCTCAGGGGGATGGGAGTGTTCAATGGGTGGAGTAACAGTGACCATTGAACTTGGAGTGTCCACTGTAATATACGCATCCTTAGGTGAGCATGGAGAGAGAGGCAGATAGCCGCTGCCATAGTGCCTAGTGCTCTCAGGACTAACTCTGCTGGCGGAGCTTTGGTGCGAAGAGCCAAAACTTGGAGTTAGAGGCTGGACAGCCTGTCCGAGGTCAAGAATGCCAGAGAAGATCGGGAATCTAGCCTGGCTCCTATGAAATCTAATGCTTGCACAGGATGAAGAAAAGACTTCGGTATGTTGACTGAAATGCCCAAGCTGTCGGCAAGAGACAGAACATAGTCCCGCGCGGTACAAAGTTGATGCCTGTTGGTTGCTGCGAGGAGCCAGTCGTCTAGGTATGGAAAGACCCTTATGCCCTGAAGCCTCAGGTGGGCCGCAACCACTGCCATGACTTTGGTGAACACCCTGGGGGCCGAGGTGAGTCCGAACGGAAGGACCCTGAACTGGTAATGACTGGCCCCTAGCCAGAAGCGGAGGAACCTCCTGGATCATCTGTCCATTAGAATGTGGTAGTACGCGTTCTTGAGGTCTATAGAGCACATCCAGTCGTCCTCCTACATTATGGGGAGAATAGATTGTAGAGTGACCATCTGGAACTTTTCTTTGGGGACAAACATGTTCAGGGCGGACAAGTCTAGAACGGGCCTGAGGTCCCCCGTCTTTTATGGCACTAAAAAGAACCTTGAGTAGTAGCCCGATCCGGATTGGTCTGGGGGGACCCGCTGGATGGCTCTTTTTCCTAACAAATTTGAAATCTCTACGGTCGCTGCCTCTCTGATAGGGTGGGACATTGGGGAGGCGGCCACCTGAGGGAGGACGAAATAGGAAGGGAATTTTGTAGCCTCTGGATATAATTCGGAGCACCCATCGATCGTTCGTGATGGACTCCCACATTGACAGGTGCTTCGTTAAACGCCCCCCGACTGCCTCCAGAGCTGGACAGTTGGGTAAGCCCTCAGGGTTGCTGCGCAGGTCTCTGAGAAAGGCTCCCTAGACCCGAAGTTACACGGTCCCCCTCTGCCTCTGGGCTGCCGTCCACCCTGCCCCCCTCTGGAGGGCGCGGAGTCCGAAGCTGGACAGGATTGCTGAGACTTGAGGAACCACAGCTTCTTTTGCCCCCTCTGATTCCTTGAGAAGGAACGTTGGGGGCTCGAGAAGCGGATTCCGACGGCAGACAGCGTCTTCCCGTCCTTCTCGCTTTGGACTAGTGTATCGCGTACGGTCTTGCCAAAAAGCGAAGAGCCGTCAAAGGGTGAGTTCGCGAAGGACGCCTTGAAAGATTCCGCAAAATTACCAAGGCGGAGCCAGGCGTGGCGTCGCAAGACAACACCTGCCCCGCTGGCCCTTGTGGCTCCCTCCGTAGCATAAGACAGTAGCCACATGGACGTATTTGAAACGGACTTGAGTGGCCATACGAGTCGAGAACACGGTTTTGTCCTCGACCGACATGGACTCTGGTGGAGCTGCAGTGTATTCCTTGATCAAATCCCGTTGCAGCCTGATGACATGCGCCATATAATTCAGCGCCCTCACAGAGAAGGTTGCTGAAGCAAAAGTCTGCTTCCCTATACGGTCCAGCGCCCAGGACTCCTTGTCCGGCGGGTGGACCGTGGAGCTCTCCTGGGAGAGTTCTCTCAGTGGCAGCAGCCACCAACATGGCATCAACTGGAGACCCTTTGGCCCAAGCCTGCCTATCTGAAGGGGGCTAAGGATTTTATCCGGCCAGCGTGGGATAGGCTCCATGGTGTCGGGTTTCTGCCAAGCCCTGGTAGTCAGGAGATCTACCAGGGGATCTGCCGGTGGGGACACCCAGGAGGTAGATGGGCCCACTTCAAACGCCTCCAAAAATACGGACTCATCCGAGGAAGGTTTTTGGGCAGACCCCCCCCCCAATACGCAACATCTCCATGATGTCTCCAAAGGAGACATCCTCGGGGGGTGACGAGGTACCTCCTCTGTGGGACTATCAGAAGAGGGCTCAATGGCCTCTTGTTCCTCCGAGAGAACTGGAGTGTCTGAGCAGGCTGTTCCGATGGAAGGATGATGGAAGGTAGACCCATATGCAGTGAGGGAGCAGAAGGACCCAAAGCCCGAGTCGGGGACCTGGAAGACCTCAACAGTACCCTCTCCACTACCTCGAATGCGGAGGGAGAACTACTCTCTTCTGGCCCCGAGAGCAGTCTCCTCGGCTCCGAGATAGGGATCGGGGTCGGAGCCGAAGCCATCGGATCCGAAAGGGAGGTGCTCTCTGACATAGGAGGCGCTGGAGATGCACCCGCTCCCACGGATCCGACGCCCGGCCCCGAGAGCTCGGATCCGAGATACTCGAGGGTGTGGTCGGCGTCAGGAAGGCTTGGGCCACCAGCGCCGACAAAACCCCGGCTCCAAAAGGGCCTGGATCCGAAGACTCCAAAACCCGGATCCGGGTTGAAGGAGAAATCGGGGCAAATATTGAAGCTGCACCCCCCCCGTGGGGGGGGGGGGGCAGGAGCACCCCCATCTGCATTTGGGTCTGCAGAAACAGACGCATCATCCTGTCCATATTGGCGTCGGAGAGAGACCTAGTAGATCTAGAGGAGGTCATAGAGGCGGGCCTGGAAGGCCGCCTCGACGACCTTGAGGGTGATAGGAGCTCCTCCTCTGGCTCCGGCAAGAAGGAAGGGGATCGGAGCAGAGAAGGAGAAGATCCGGACATCCGCAGAGGCGATTTAACAGTCTTTGATGGTGGAGCTGAGGGATGAGGCTCTGCTCGCCTCTTGTGTCTGTGCTTCTCCCTGTGCTTTTCCCTAGAAGGAGAAGACTGAACTTCCCTCGTACTCAAGGCAATAGTGGGAGGTTGAGTCCCAGCCTGAGTTGAGGGAATCAGGGGTGCTGAAGCTACCTGGGCAGCCTACACCTTGTAGGGAGAGGAGGAAGAGGCCTCCTCCGGAGGAAGCAATCCCACCAGAATAAGCCTGTTCCTCCTGTCCCTCACAGCCCGGGGGTTGAAGGCTGCGCAAACCTGGCAGTCTGAAGACAAATGGGCAACCCCGAGGCATATAACGCACTGAGTGTGGCCATCAGCTGGGGAAAGCTTATGGTCAGAGTGCACTTTGAAAAAATAGCCTTATGGCCTTCGGCCATTTTCCTGACACACTCACATGCTCAAATACCTAGGGGAGGGTTAACTGAACAAAACGCAATCCCGAAAATAAAAAAGGGCAGAGAAACACTCAACACTCTTCTTTTAACTTTGTCAAAGTTTTAAGAAAATTTCAAGAAAAAATTCACTTCCCTGCTACTAAGCTCAGGAGCTCTTCTCAAGATGCTTGTGATTCAAGCCTCGGCAAAAACGATATGAGGTAGTGTGGTGGTGACAGGGGATTGTGGGTAGAGGGGAGGAGCTAGGAGCTCGGATCTTGAAGCTTGGAAAGCTGCCGGTCGGATCCGAGATCCACAAGTTGCAGAACAAATGAAGTAACTACTACAGATCCACAAATTTTACGAGTACAGGACCAAACATGAGGCAAATCTGAGCATTTTTTGAAAATCTTACTTTGGCTGTAAAATACTTCCACTGCCATTTACATGTACTTCAGCGAGTTTAAAACATTAGGCGGAGGACCTACTTTACATCAAAAATAAAACATAGTAAAATACAATTTTACAAAAGGCCCATTCTCCAAGGGCAATAATAACCACAAAGGTGTGTGTTACTATGTAAATAATGCCCTTCCAGGGATGTAGAGGCTATACAAGACAAATGTCAGTTACAAGATTCATTAAGGAATTCAACTCCCATTTAGAACTATGCATATGGTTAGCAGTCCTTACCAGAATAGAGTACCATGGAAAATTCAAAAACCAACTATCTTAGTGGCTTTTCTCTAAACCACAGAACCAAAGAAAAACCTTATGCTTTATGCAAATCCCAAAACCCCTCTTCAAGATGTACTCAGTCTACATGCCCTCCCAGTATTCACCTGGGACTCCTCCGGGTGATCGTGTTTCCCCCATATTACAAAGATATGCAGTAGGTGGACCGGAGACACTAAACTGGCCAGAGGTGTGAGCATATGTGGTATGGATAAACAGCCGTGGCAGAACTAGCCATCCAGCAGTGTAAACTTTGGATCTAGATAGTTACTGTTGAAATGATGCCCCAACCCCATGTGCAAAAATGGAAAGAGGTTGGAAAAAAAATACCAGCAACAGCATCACACACACACAAAAAAAAAAAAAAAAAAAACACACAACCAGATCCACTAAATGAGACAATGAAATTGAGCTGGTCTCTGAAAACAAGAATTATACATATTTCAGCAATACCAAGGGAAAGAAAAAAAAAGTTATGACTTCAAAATTGACACCTATTCCAACCAAGCAGACAACGCCAATATCCTTGTAAACATTCAGTGACTACTTTAACCAGATACTTCCATTCAAAGTCAGACATGTCTGAACCCCCTCCCAACTACCTCTAAAAAACACTTACTGAAAATACTAAGCAAGACCAAAAATATTTCTTCCACAAGAATCCCAATGTACCTTGCAGCTTAATTAAAAGTTATATAATCACCATAACTAGGCAGGGCAGCCGTGGTGGTACAGCGGTTAGCATTGCTGCCCCACAGCAAGAGGTTCTCTGGTTCGATCCTCGGCTGGGATACCTTGTGTGTGGAGTCTGCATGTCCTCCCTGTGGTCACGTGGGTTTCCTCTGGGTGCTCCAGTTTCCTCCCACATCCCAAAGACATGCTGTATTGGATACTCTAAATTGGCCAGAGGAGTGAGTGCTTGTGTGTCTTCCGTGGAAGGTTGAGCACCGGGTTGGTTACTCAACACTAAAACTCCACTGCCAATCATGAGCAGACAGGTGATCCACTGTGATGACCCCATAACCGGGAAAAAACAAAAGTAGGAGTCACCATAACTAGGTATCTGTGTTGTCCATTTTCATTCTTCCTCAGCCTGTGGGGTTGGATCTGATCCTTGGATCAGACTCTGCCACATACTCCAAACTTCAGATCCAACTCTTGAGCTCCCCCCTCTACCCATGTCTTAATTTATCCCTATTACCACAGATGGGATTTGTTGCCCTAAGCAAAGACCAAGAAACCACGTAAATCCACAAAAAAAATGCCTCAACCATTGAAAAAGGCTCTGCATAAATTACTTTAATACCATAGAATAAGTGCATTCATCCAGTTACCTACAGGACTTCAAATACAAATACAAGTTTAAAAAAAAATCATTTAAAGAGCCCTCCAAGTGTTACATTTTTCACCTAACTTCGGTGATTTAAAGTGATGCTCTTAATACAGAGTTTAACCAAAAAACAGTAAACCCATTAAGTATTACTTTAATACCATAGAATAAGTGCTTTCATCCAGTTACCCACAGGACTTCAGATACAAATACAAGTTTAAAAAAAAATCATTTAAAGAGCCCTCCAAGTGTTACATTTTTCACCTAACTTCGGTGATTTAAAGTAATGCTCTTAATACAGAGTTTAACCAAAAAACAGTAAACCCATTAAGTAAAATCACGTTGTGACTTTCGGCTTTTTAGGGGTCGCCACAGCAGAACTCCGGTCCGCTAATGACTGGCAGCTGATTTTTACATAACGAGGTGCCAGCCCTGATACACAACCTTCAACGAAGGTATGCCCATTAACGCATGTCACCACGCAGAAGACGCTCTGTGAGGCGACAATGCTACCGCAGCACCACCACCGCGGATTCCATGAAATAAAATCATAAATACTCAATTCATAAAAATGTATGAATATCAAACTGTATAAACATATTCCATCCTATTTATTACTATTTACTAAACAGTTAAAATGTCTATATATATAAATATATATATATATATATATATATTTTATTTATTGGTTCATAGGTAGGTACTAGGCTATTAGCCCTAGGGCCTATACAAGCCTAGCCAAAAAGGTACCCTGGCTTTCGTCACCCAAGAAAATTATTTTCCTGTGCCCCTGTCGAGCAGAGCGACAGAAGTGATCCCTAGGGTGAATTTCCTATTTCCCATCCAATCAAGATTTTTCTTGAGTGCTAATGAGGAGCTCTGTTTGACATAGGTAGTCTGTTCCAGAGTATGGGAAGTCTCTGGGACAGGAATCTATCCCTCTAGCATGTTCTGTTTTTTTGTGGTGACAAGGTTTACAGGTCCTTAGAGTGTGTAGCTCGGAGGGATTGGGATTTCTTTAAGTGGAGCATGTCTAACAGCTCTGGGTTTGACACAGCTTTGTATGTTAGGCAGAGATCGCCTCTAGTAGGTGATATGCAATGGAGTAAAGCTGGAGTTTTTTGAGACAGTCTGCGTAGGGCACGTTTGAGGCCAGTAATCCTTTTTGTGAGGTATTTCTGTGGCCTTTCCAGTTGTTGTAGATGTCTTGTGAGGTACATACCAAAAGGAGCGTTGTACTCTATAATGGGTCTAATGGGTGATGAGTAGAGGGAAACAATGACCTCTTTCTGGATGAGAAACCTTTTGTGATGAGGTGAGCCACATAGGATTTCCTGACCACTGTGGCGATGTGATTATCAAAGGAGAGATTACTGTCCACCTGTGTCCCAAGGTCTCTTATCACACTTTCGGCATTAAGTAGACTACCACTTATGTGGTAGTCGTGGGTACAGAGTTTTTACCAAAGGGGATGATGACACTTTTTTGGCATTGAGCTTCAGGCCATGGCTTTGACACCAGGCATCTGTCTCAGTGAGGCCCTTTTGTAGTATGTCCACATCGTTAGGAGTTTCGATTACGGCTCCTAGTTTGCAGTCATCTGCAAACTTTGTTAGCTAAAGACCTTCTGCGTTAGCCTGTACTGCAGAGAAGTAGATACCAAACAGGAGAGGACCCAGAACTGAACCCTGTGGTACTCCACTGGTCTGAAGTTGGATTAGGAGTCTGCTACTTTCACAGCGTGGGTTCTGTCCGTGAGTCAGTTGGCAACCCATCTTGTGATAATAGGGATGTATACCTAGTTTAGTGAGCTTATCCATAATTCCAGAGTGGGGGATGGTGTTGAAAGCCTTGGCGAGATCTAGATAAGCTGTGTGAACCACCTTACCCTCATCTATGGCTTTGGTGACTGCTTCAAAGAAGTCAATCAGGTTTAGGAGACACGATCTGCCTTTTACAAACGCAAACTGGGTGGGGTCCAGAGTTTGGAGATTACCAATGTCTACTTATGAGTTCCATGATTATACGTTCCATGGCCTTGCAGACCAGGCTAGTCAGGCTAATGGGGCAGTAGTTCCCGGGGTCCATCGTGTCTCCCCCTTTGTGGAGTAGGATAACCGTTGCAGTGCGCCATTCAGTGGGCACAAAGTCTGAGGTGAGGCTATTACTGAACATAGTACTTGGGTAGGGTGCCAGTTCATTCTGTAGTTCGTGTAGAACACAGCCTGGGATACTGTCAGGTCCCATGAATGCTGTGTTCTTGGCTTTGGAGAGAGTGTTTTTTTTACCTGTGCAGCTGTGATTACAGAACTTTGCATTCTTCCGTTATAGTGATGGGCCCTCTAGGGGTTTAGAGGGGAGTAAAGTTAGTACTGAACCTATCGGCCAGGATGTTGGCGTATACATACACAGACTAATATACATTTAGTTACTAAAATTGGTGGCACAGCCACGAGAAACATGCTTCCCCAACACTTGGGAACCGCAAAAATTATGCAGCACTTTTTCATAATACAAGTTCAAAAATCAATAAACACAATTATAAAGTCAATGTTATCTAAACAAGTGCCTTTAATTTTAGGATACTTACAAGTGAAACAGGTCATTTATACCTGGCCAACAGTAAGCGTTAAGGGATAGTTGCCATATCAACTCTCTCCTCTCAAGTTGTAATGATCAAGGCCACCCCCAATACTTGGGGTTACTTTCCCTAAAATTAAAAATTTAAACTCATGCTCAGGATATTGAGCAACGTGCCTAAATAGTGGAATAGTTGCCCTTTGCTTTTTAATATGTGTTCATACATCCATTCCTTGAGCAAGTGCTTGGTTTTGTTGCCATAAGACCCATAGAGCTCAGGGAAAAGAATAGCAGAGAGAAAAAGGAAGGGCTCAAAAGTACAGTTTTGTACCTACCATAAATGTAGATGTTCGAGGATTCCATTGCTGCAGTCCTGACTATTGGGTATAGTCCGCGTCCAGTCGGCCCGAATACCAGAGTATAAGGCTGACGTCGGTCAGGGCGCATTAGACTGACGTCAGTACGTCAGGGTACTAATGCGCATGACCGACGTCATATCCTCAGTCTTTTCTTGCCCCAGATGTCAGAAGACCCTAAAAAGACAAGTCCCAAAAAACCTGCACCAAAAACATGTACAATATATACAACAATATATACAAAAAAAATATAAACATGTAAACTCACCTACACAACCACCCCTAAATAGAGAGGGGAAGGAGGGAGGATTGGACTGCAGCAATGGAATCCTCGAACATCTACATTTATGGTAGGTACAAAACTGTACTATGTTCTTCGCCTTCCATTGCTGCAGTCCTGACTATTGGGTAGAATCCCAAAGCAGAGGTAAGGGAGGCTGGCAAATCATAAAGAAGTAGGAGCTGACAACATGCCTTGCAAAACAGCTGTGGCAAAACCAGCCCTAGACTTAGAGTAGATAGGAAGGTGATAATGCTTAGAGAAAGTATGCACTGAACTCCAAGTAGCTGCTTCCAAAATATCCTTAGTTGCCACCAGCCTTAGAAATGCTGTTGAAGTGGCAGTAGCCCTAGTGGAATGAGGCCTAATCCCAGCTGGAATCTCCTTGCCATGATGGGAATAACAAAATGCAATGCAAAAGCCAATCCACCTAGAAATAGTTTGTTTTGACACAGGCTTGCCCTGTGAACTCAAAGCAAAAGAAACAAACAATTGCTGAGACTGCCTAAAATCCTTAGTCCTGCTTAAATAATAACGCAATTGCCTGTGTACATCTAAAGTGTGCAAAATCTTTTCCCCTTTATTTTGAGGGTCTGCATAAACGTAGGCAAATGAATAGTTTGGTTTAAAGCCACACTAGAAACCACCTTAGGCATAAAAGAAGGATTAGTACGTAATGATACCCTATCCTTATGGAAAATCAAAAGGGCTCTACTGCCATAAGGGCCTGCAACTCAGACACCCTTCTTGCAGAAGTAATAGCCAACAGAAAAGCAGTCTTCCATGACAAGTATTTCAATTCAGCAGTAGCTGCAGGCTCAAAAGGTTGTAGAGTAAGTTTTTCCAACACAAAATTGAGATCCCAAGCAGGAGTAGGAGCTCTACGTGAGCTTATTGTATTCTTTGCCCCTCTAAGAAACTGCTTGAACAAAGGATGCGAAAACAAAGGTGGGTCACAATCATAGTGAGCTGAAATTGCTGCAGCATGAATCTTAATGGAAGAGAAGGACAAACCTTTGTCCAATAATTCAGTAAGATATTGAAGAGCCACACTCAAATTAGGCTCAGAAATCTCCAAATTCTTTGCTGTACTCCAAAATAAAAATCTCTTCCATTTTTCTGCGTACACTCTCCTTGTACTAGGTCTTCTAGCTTCCATAATCACATTTAAAACTTGTTGAGGAAGTTGAGACCTGCTGTGTTTCAACCCAGAATATGCCAGGCTGTTAGATGAAGAGAGTGAAGCTTGACATTGAGCAGATGACCGTCCTTCTGAGATAACAGATGAGGAATCAGAGGTAAAGGCCATGGAGGTTTCTTTACCAGACTCCGTAGTAGTGGGTACCAGTGTTGCCGAGGCCAATCTGGAGCTATCAAAATCATCCTTGGCCTGTCTTGTCTGACCTTTAATAGTACCTTTGGAAGAAGAGGCAGAGGTGGAAAGGCATACACATGAAGGTTTTTCCAACTGAAAGACAGAGCATCCACTTTCCAAGCTGTGTGATGAAACCCCTTCGTGCAATACTGTGGCAGCTGGTGGTTTAGTGGAGAAGCGAACAGATCTATGTCTGGAGTTCCCCATGACACTGTCAGTTTCTGAAATACATGAAGATCCAGTTTCCACTCGTGGGGATCCATGATTTGTCTGCTTAACACATCTGCTAAGGAGTTCTGTGCTCCTGGCAGAAACCTTGCCTGAAGAGTTAGTTGCAGGCTTAGCGCAGTCTCCCATAAAATCATTGCTTGCCTGCATAGAGGATAAGAATGTGTTCCCCTTGCTTGTTGATGTACCACATGACAGTTGTGTTGTCTGTTAGAATCAACACCTGCCCTGGAAGAAGTAACTCCTTGAAAGCCATTAATGCAAACTGGACTGCTAACATCTCTTTCATGTTGATATGTAGATGCTGTAGTCTGGCAGGCCACTTGTCTTGTATCCACTTTCCATTTAGATGAGCTCCCAAGCAATGTCCGAGGCATCTGTCGTTAAGATCTGACTTGCCTCTGGCCGGGTCACAGAGAGTCCCTTGTTTAGGTGACATTCCTGAGCCCACCACAAGAATTCTTTTTGAAGGCAAGGTATTATTTGAATGACAGTGTCCAAATCCTGGCAGTGCTGTGTCCATACATTTTGAGATACCATTGTAGCTTCCTCATATGCAGTTTGGCATTGGGAAGCACCAGAATACAAGATGCCATGAACCCTAATGCTTGAAGGACTGTCCTTGCAGTCAGCACGGACTGATGAGATAGTTGATGGAAGTAAAGTGACAGACTCTTTTGTTTGTCCGGGGTTAAAAGGCCATCTGGGCTGCTGTATTCAGTCTCACACCCAGAAAGCACATGTCCTGAGAGGGTACTAGACTGGACTTTATTTCGTTCACAGAATACCCTAGGCATCTTAGCACTGCTATAACATATTCCAGATGCTGTAGAAGGTCTTCCTTTTCTTGAGCCAGAATCAGGCAGTCGTCCAAGTAAGGATAGATTTGAATTCCTTGAAGCCTGAAGTAAGCTATCACTGGAGCCAGAACCTTTGTGAATACTCTGGGCAGTAGATAAGCCAAAGGGCAATGCAGAGAACTGATAATGAGAATTTCCAGCTCGAAACCGCAGATACTTCCTGCAACTTAGTCTTATAGGCACATGAAGGTAAGCTTCCTTGAGATCTAAAGTTACCATCCAGTGATCTTTGCCCAGCAGAGGTAAAAGCTGTTGTAACGTCAACATCTTGAACTTGGGAATGTCCAAAAACGTGTTGAGGAGAGATAAATCCAAAATTGGTCTCCACGTGTTCCCCTTCTTTGGTACAAGGAACAGGCGAGAATAAAATCCTAGGCCCCTTTCTGATACAGGGACTGGCTGAATGGCCCCTATGTGAAGTAACTGAGAAACTTGCTTGTGAGCCTCTTTTCTTTGTGGAGGAGGAACGTCTGGCATGCCTTTGAAAGGGGGCATTGTATGGAAGTAAAATCTGAAACCGTGGTGAATGATATCCAACACCCATTTGTCTTGAGTAATTAAATCCCAATTTTCTTTGAAAAGAGACAGTCTTCCTCCCAAAGGAGCTGCCAAACGTGAATCTGCTGGCAGCTGAAAAGACAGGTCATTGGGTTTGTTTACGAAAGGACTGACCCCTGCCCTCACCAGAAGTCTGAGCAGGTGAACTCCCTGTTCTAGGCCTAAAAGAACCTTGAGCCCTGCCCCTACCACGTCTAGACCTACCCCTAGACTGGGAATCATAAGCAGGATATGTCCACCCCTTAGCAGGCCAATTTCTACTAAACTTTGGTGGCTGCACCTGCAAAAAATCTTTAACAGTTTGCATAGACTTAGCTTTGTCCTCCATTTTCTTTAAAACTGCTTCCACAGGCGATCCAAACAACACATCAGACTGTAAAGGAGCATCCAAAATCCTTGTCTTAACATGCTCAGCTAAATTCTGATCCTTCAACCAAGCATGCCTGCGAAGAACAGAACTGGTAGCAACCACCCTCGAGGAGGCCTGTACAGCATCAAAACCACATTGCAAAGAATGCTTACCCACTTGTTCAGACACGTGAACCAAATCCAGCAACTCTTTACACTCAATACCTTCCGCCAAAGCATCCACCTTAGATTTCAATTGTGAAAGGAGATAATTCTGATATTTAAGCATGTGAAACTGACAATTCAATGCTCTCATGGCTAGAGTGGAAGAAGTATACACTTTCTTTCCCCACCTATCCAAAGCCCTTGCCTCTTTATCAGTGGGAACAGGATTTTTAACCACAGAAGCCTTTACACCCTTAGGCCCTTGAGAAATAGTTTCTGGGTCCGCCCTAGGACTCTTAAACAAATATTTATGAGCTTCGGGCACCCTATAATACCCATCACGCTTAACATGAGCAGGAGGCAAAGAGTCAGGGTTCAGGGAAGCCTCTGCAAAAACATCTTCCACCACATTCAACACAGGAGGAATAGCTAAAGGCCTATGCTGGGGTAAAAACAAGAATTCCCTAAGCCTTTTCCTGGAATCAGAGTAATCCTGGCCTTCCCATTTAAAGTGCTCCCTCATGGAATGCAAAGTCTCTGAAAATGAGAAATCCTCAGGCGGAGAAGCTGTAGGAGTGGAATCATCCACATCAGAATCAGAATAAGTAGGATACTCCTGCATATCTTCCACAGAAGACTCTGAAGCCTCTGAACACTGTTCAAAACTATCAAACTCCGGTTCCACCCTAGGCCTCTTATCAGGCGGGGGCATAGAACCTCTAATCATAGTAATCAAATCTTCCGCCATTTTAAGCATATGTTTCTTAGGTACAGAACCCGAAATGCTAGGAGAAGCCCCCACTGAAGCTAAACTAGGCCTACCTCTCAAAGAAGTTTTGGCAACAGAAGGAGAGGCTCTCACTACCTTGGGAAGAGAGGGAAGAACAGTCACCTGAGAAGCCCCCTCAGCCTGGCCTACCTCCTGAGAAGGCACATCTTGTAATAGTATAGTTTCTGCCTGGGACTCCATGGAAACTCCTGGCAAAACCTCCGGCTCCACTGAGCCTTCTAAAGAACCGACGTCCGGGACTGCCGGTTCATCAACCCTAGGCTTCACTGTTTTATCCTTGCGCTTCTTGCAGGAAGCGGGCGTCGGAGCATCCGACGGCATTTTATAATTGCAACGCTTCCCAAACACTAACCTGGCACAGTCTAACCTCCTCTTAATAGTGCGTTTGTTAAACCTAGCACAAGAGCGGCAACCAACAACGTCGTGCTCAGGCCCTAAACAAGGTATACACAAGGTATGATAATCCCTATGAGGTATCTGTTTCCCACAAGAAATACAGTTATTCACTTTTTCTGACATCCGGTAAAATACTGAGGCAAGAAAAAACCAAAATGTTCCCCAACGGGGTACTTAGCCAACTCTGTTTCGGTCTGAAACTCCGGTTTCGGAAATATTTCAGAACGCCAACCTGCACTCGCAAAACTGCTTCTGCATCGGACCATGCGGCAAAAAAGACTGAGGATATGACGTCGGTCATGCGCATTAGTACCCTGACGTACTGACGTCAGTCTAATGCGCCCTGACCGACGTCAGCCTTATACTCTGGTATTCGGGCCGACTGGACGCGGACTATACCCAATAGTCAGGACTGCAGCAATGGAAGACGAAGAACATCTGGGAACTGTAGGTTCTAAAACACAGTCCAACAGGTTTCTCCAGAAGACTGAAAGATGGGGGATGGATGGAAAAGAAAGTTGAAGAATGAAAGTGGACAACACAGATGCCCTAGTTATGGTGAGTATATAACTTAAGTCAGATGCTGTCCTTTTCATTCTTCCACTACCCATAGGACAGAGCTCCCAGCTACATTGATCATAGGTGGCCCTCAAGGAAAGAAATTCCAGACTACCAAACCAAAAAAGTAGGTCTGTTTCTAGATATATCCAATTTGTAATGAGTAACAAAGGGATGAGCACTGAACCATGTGGCTGCTGTGCAAATATCACCAATAGATGTTCTTGACCAAAAAGGGGATGAAGCTGCCATGGATCTGGTTGAATGAGCCTTGAGTGGTTTGGGTAAGGCAATGTCTTGCTGACAGAGCCAAGAAATACAGTCTAATTCATTTGGCTAAAGTGACTGGGAACTCAAGTCTTTTTGGTGAAAAGTAAAAATGGTTGATACGATTTTCTGATTTTTGTCCAGTGAAGATAAATCACTATTGCCTGTGTACATCAAGATGAATCATGTACTCTCATTTACTGAAAAATATGGAAAGAAAACTGATGAATGTATTGATCGTGATTTTCAGAGGCTACTTTAGGTAAAAAGGACAAGTTTGTCTGTAAGGGAACCCTATCTTTATGAACAAAATAAGGGAACTTTGATGAAAGAGCCTGGAGTTCAGATATCCTCTTTGCAGAAGTAATGGCTACCAAGATGACAGTTTTCCAAGAAAGGAATTTTAGATCAGTTTTAGCTGAAAGTTCAAAAATGTCTGAGTTAAGCCTTGAAGCTGAATGGTCAAATCCCAGGGAGGTAAAGGGTTCTTAAATTGGTGGTTTGAGAAGAAATTTGCCTTTTAGAAAAAGCTTTGCATAATTTGGAAGACGTCAAGGAATAATCTGTGAAAATTAGACAGCTGCTAATTTTAGCTCAACAGTAAAAAAAATAGCTCCTTTAAAAAGAATTGCCAAAAACTCCAAGTCCTGCAGAAAATGGAGCAGAAAAAGGATCAAGCACATTTAAGGCCCAAAGGGAGAATCTTTTCCACTTTCTCTTATAAACTTTAATGGTCTTTTAGCAAAGACAATTATGGTGCATACAGGGGAAGAAAGACTGGGCTGTCTAACCATTACTGAAGTGGAGAAACCATGTGGTTAGTTTAAGGGCCTGGACACTGATGATGTACTCCTGATACAGGAGACGGTAGATCCAGAGATGCTTCCATGGGGAATAAAGACGAGACTAAAGAAAAGGGAACCATACCTGTCAAGGCCAGAGGGGGCAATGACAATGACTGAGCTCTTCAGCCGGATTCCTTTCTGCAGAAATTTGGGAATCAAGGGAGAGGGGATAAGCATAAAGACCAAAGAGCCTAACATGGAATAGAACATCTCTCGGTGACTCCTCCCTGAAAGAGAAAAGCAAAGTATATACTGCACTTGATTTGGGAAAATGCAAAAAGGTCAAATCAAAACCGGAAAATCCTTTCCACCACAGACAGATACCATTCATGAGGCATCAGGATCCATCTACTTAATTTGTCCACTAACATGTCCCCCCCCCAGAATGTGCATTGTCAATAAAACATTGTCTGAATAGCTCATCTGTTCTCACACTTTCATGGCCTCTATTCAGAGGGAATAAGATTGGGTTCCTCCTTGTCGATGCATCAGACTGACATGTTGGTCTGAACTGCAATAGTTCCTAGAGGAAGAGCATCTTGAAATGCTTGCAAAGCGAATAGGATTGCTCACCTCTAGTACAATGATATGTAGATTGATCGCTTGGCGGGACCACATGCTCTGGGCAGGCCTTCCCAGGAAATGTCCACCCCCCACCCCAGTTGGGAAGCATGCGTGGCCACTGCGACCATGGGAGACAGCAAAACAAAGTTCGACTGGAAAAGATAGGGAATGACTAAGAATGGACCACTGAAAAGCTAGACTCCATTGAAGGACACAAACATGCCAAGGGATGCAATACAATAGCTGCTGCTATGGATACTAGTGCCTGAAAGACTGATCTTGCTGGAGGAGATGGGTGGGAGATAAACAGCAGAACCTGATTCCTAATAGTGGATATGCAATGGGGTGCTAGAGATGCTGTGTTGTATTATCCAGAAGTGTACCAATGAACTCCAGGGCTCTGGACTGATGTCAAGTTTAATTTGGCATAATTTATCCCCAGTGACTGAAATCTGAGCAAATAGTCCCTGGATTGCAGAAGATGCTGGGGGGGGGGGGTGAACAGACAGTTGCCCAGATATGTAAATGTAATCCTTTGAGTCTCAGATGAGCAGCCACCACTGCCTTGAATTTGGTAAACACCCTGGTAACTGTAGTGAGTTCAAAGGGCAGGACTCTGAATTGGTAGTGACTAGCTCCCAACAAAAGAACAAGTGTCTTCAGAAGTCTCTATTTTGATGTGATAACACACAACCTGATGATCTACCAGCACATCCAATGGTCCATGTGAAGAAATGGCAGGATGGACTGTACCCTGACCATTCAGAACTTTGACTTCTTCACATACAGATTCAATTTGCTTAGATCCAGAATTGGTATGAGGTCCCCAGTCTTCTTGGACACTAAAAAGAAGCAGGAGTAAGTTACAAATCCTATTTGGTATGGTGGGACCTCTTCGATGACTTCTAGCAGCTTTTGAATTTCTTGTGCTGAGTCTATTCTCTGACTGGGTGGAACATTGGGAAGTTTCTTCCTTTTTTGAAAAGGAAGTTGGAAAAATGGAATGAAAACCTCTGGACACTATTCGTAGCACCCAGGTATCTTCTGTTATGCATATCCAGGCTTCTGGGTGCAGTGATAATCATCCCTGATGGCCTTCAGAGTTAGTCAGACAGCACTTCAGGAGTGCTGGAAGGGTTTTCTGGAAAAGCATCCGAGAAGCTCTGGTTCTGCAGGCTCCCTCTGCCTCTAGGGCAGACTTCTTAAATTAGAATTTCCTCCCCTGCCTCGAAGAATTATCCCCGCATGGATCTTGGAAAGGTCCCACAGATTTTTGGGACCATATTTTCTTGCCACTTCTCAGATTCTTGGAAAAGGTCTATTGAGGGGTAGAAACTTGATTCCAAGGCAGACAGTCTTTTACTTGTTGTTCACTGTGGGTCGTCTCTCTTACTGACAGCCCAAATAAAGATGTGCCATCAAATGGGGCGTTCATGAAACAAGTCTTAAAAGGCTCTGCAAAGTTGCATAGCTGCATCCAGGAATGTCTCCTTAGGGCAATGCCTGAACCAGCAGTTACTGAGATGCCTTCAGCTGAGCGAGAAATAGACCTCATTGAAGTGTTTCAGATAGACAAAAGAATGGCCAGCTATGAGGGCATTCTTTTGACATCCGGTGTGGACATTAACTCAATATTTGAAAGCTCTTTGGTCAAATCTCTCTGAAGTCTCAAGTGTGCTACGTAATTTAGAGACCTCAAGGCAAAGGTCACAGAGGCAAAAAGACTTTCCGAATCTGTCTAGCACCCTAGACTACCTGCTTGCTGGGTGGACAAAAGAGCTTTGTTTTAATAGCTCTTTCTCAGTGGCTACTGCCACCACCATAGCATCTACTGTGACTCCTTTGCTCTGGTGGGGGTCCGTCTTTGTAAGGGGTTAAGAACTTTTCAGACCTCTCAGGGATGGGTTTTGATGGTATACAGTTCCTTCCAAGCCTGGCGGGAAACTAAATCAATATGTTCATCTGCTGGAGGGTAACCTTGGACATAGATGGGCCAAAAACAAAAGCCTCCAAAAACAATTCTTCTGGAGAGGGGTTTTCAGAAAACTAGCCACCTTTTTAGACTGAGAATCTAATAAGTCTCCAAAGCAGACCTCGGCCGATGGTAATCTGGGGGAGCCCTCCAATAAAATCAGTATCTTCAGCGAGAAACTCCAGTGGGGGAGTCCAAGTCTCTCCTCTTGCATGTGCTTTTCCGATGAACCTCCTAGGTGGGGTGTTCAGAGGAGGTATCAGAAGAGAGGTGGAGTTATTCTAAATGAACTGCTTGGAAACTTGTAGGAACTGGCTGCCCTGTGGAGTAGGCCTGATAGAGTCAGAGCACTGAGCTGATGAGGGAAGGGGGGCTGGATCCAAAGAATGAGAATGTGGTTCTCTAGAAAGAAAAGGCCTTTTTCACAATCTCAAAGCCAGAAGGACCAGGGAAGCTGCAACCATCTGAGTTGGAGCCAAAGGATTCTGCACAGCTAGATGACCACCCCCAGATACGTACCCAAACTCTCCTTGGCCAAGGTTCAGAGCAGCAGGGACGGATCCAAGAATAGAGTCTATCCCAAACCCACAGATATGGGGCTGACACTTTGGCTTCGGGACCGCTTCTAACCTAATGGTACGGCAGCGGAACAAGTCATGGACACTGGGTCAAAGAGAATCTTTGGATCAGACTCCAAACCTCTCAGGGGCTTCGGATCCCAGGGATCTGAAACAGTTGTACGTATTGAAGTAAAAAGATTAGTATGGGACGTCGCAGGAAGACTCGCAGATCCACCAGGGGATGGAGCAAGTAGAACCCCCATCTGGATCTCAGTGCTGAGAAATTTTTGCATCATCCTAGCCACATCAGCTTCTGATAAATTTGAGGATGTAGTGGACTGTAGTCTTGAGTCTCTTTCAGGTGTTTTATAACAATAGAGAGAGCTCAGCAAGATAAATTGGTTTAATGACCATTGTATGAAATGCCAGACTGACACAGGGACCTGGAATCCAGGGATGGCACTGTTGGACTGGCTGATATAATTATAGGACCAGAGGATATTGGCTCCAAAGATTGGGTCTTTGGATAGAAAGAAATCTGATCATAGTTTAAGCACCTTTATTGAACTATTACTTGTGACACATGCACATTTACATTTATATAAAACTAATCAAACTATATTAAATTAAAAATTAAACATTATGCTTCACATATATTGTTTTACATACAACCTAAGCAACATTACATAAATTATTCAATTCCTGCCCCCCTTTTTAAAGGAAAATCTTTATTAAACCATCGCTTATAACATAAGCAATCATACATTTATATAAATGAAAACAAACCACACTGACACAATCCTAGTTGCAAGCATCAATCACAAACCATACTGACACTCCCAGTTGCAAACATTATACATCACTTATAACCTGCCCAAATGTTTTCAGTCAAACACTACTTAGCTCATTTATGATTCTTCTGAGCTAATGATACAGAACTGAATTATCTAGATATGGTAAGGCCTTGCTGTCTCCAATTACATTGACTGCCAAAAAAGCAATTACCAGAAAACAGAAATAAACATCTAAACAACTATATTGGAAGTAGTGAACATAGTAAGAGATAAAACTGGAAGTGAGACCTTTAGAAAAAAGTACGTGCAAACCACATAGGAAAAAATGGAAATTATCGGAATACACGGGAAGAATGAAGTTTAAAAGATGGCAGGATCAGAGATTTTATAGGTTATGAGTTTTTTAGAGGTGGCTCCAATGAAGTCCCGGGGGACTTGGATGTGGAACATTTTCTGTGCTCCAGTGGAGTAAACTTTGTATGTTTAGTGGGGTCTGAGCCCCAGAAGGAACTGGAGTAGCTGTTAGAAGCCCTTTGAATATCAGCTTATTTTGAGAGTCAGCCAGGGCCTTCGGATTGAAAGTAGAATATGTAGAACAATTAGTATCCAAGTGACCAGCTCCGAGACAAACGCACTCCTTGCAGCCACCTGAATTCGGAATTTTTTGCCCACAAGAAGTGCATTTCTTGAAACCTGTTGGTTTATCAAACATTGCAGATAGAAACCAGCAGTGCAATGACAAGGAACAGAAAGGTAGATAACAGTTAACAGTATTTTTTTTTTTTTTTTTAAATAATGAAGAGGGGGGTTTATTACCAACAATGGCGATTTAAAAAGTAAATACTCCGATAAAAGGGTAAAGGAAATATCAACTGTGGTCTGGAAGAGATTACTATATTAAATAGTAAGGGAAATGAACTAACACCTGTGACAAGGCTAAAAGGGAGGATAGAATTGGAAATCAATAACTTAAAGAAAAAATTAGCTAACTCACGGAGGGGGACACTGATCGCAATGTGGAACCTGCGTCTGGGCATGATGGCAGCAAACGAGATCTGGGATGGAGATGGACTATGGCATTATGGGAACAGGGAGGAGCTCAAGAGTTCAGTCTAAAGTTTGAAGTACGCAGCAGAGTCAGATCTAAGGAGAAATGAACCCATAGGTTGAGGAAAAATAAAAAGGACATCAGATTCAGTGTTAAACATGCCCTTGCAGACAACTGTTTATCTTATCTTAGTCAATGGTTTCACCCCCATCAAATAGCACACTGAAGTACTGATGTAGCTCCATAATGGTGGCCTTAAAACCAGCCCTTGTAATTACAAACCTAATCAGCCATTTAAGCTTCATCTACAAAACCAAATCATGTCAAAACCATCTCAAGCTTCAATATCTAGAATGCTATTAGACTTTATCCCAAATGTTTGGCTTTGTGAAGGATAGGTTCTGTCTAGTTAACCAGGTAAACTTAACATGTTCAATACACAGTAGTCAGGCCCCAAGGCCAAGTTTGGGTCATAAAACCAACCTCCCATCCATATGTCTAGGTTTTCCTTAAACACCTTAACTGAAGTTGTACTTCATATTCCAAATGGCAATTTATTCCACAATATTGATATTAAATGTTAACAGGCAAGTATTAGGTTATCTGCCCTAACAGGCCATTTTAAACCTAACCAATTTTCCTTTCTGTATTCAAATTAACCTATACTACTTGGTTAGAGATTGGCCTCTCACCCCATAGTCGATAATTACCAACCCTAATGAGAACTGGGATCATACCTTAGATAATTTGACCCATGCATGGGATAAAGTATTTAGGAGCTGCCTCTGTCCATTAGTAGTACAGGGGCAGTCCTGGCATAAAGTTTTCCATCCAAAGATCCAAGTTGCACTTGAATATGGACAGGGATGGGAGTCTGTTCCATTTTTAAATCGTTATTGGTATTCTGTGTAATAAATGTTCCACTTCTTGCAATCTTAAATTAACAATTCACATGTTTATAGATTCTGAATCACTGACATTTACTGAAGCCAATGACATTATGCACTGCACTGTAAACCAGTATCAATTTACCTCTAAAATGATAACCCAATACTTCATATCTTTCAAAATAACTCCTGTTTGATGAAAATACTTTCTGCAAACCTCTGTATGGATTCAAATACATTTTCATTTCTAGGTTAAGTAATTAATGCATTATATTCCAATATCAGCAATAAACCCTTTGCATAAATGAGTGGCCTTCCCTTAGTATAACATTCTTCAATAATATGCCTGCTTCATAGCTTTATAAACGACTGAATCCACAAGTTTCAAAAACAAAAAGGTCAAGATCAAAATGTCAGGATTATGCAACTAATTCTATTATCCAGTAACCGTAATGGCTCTCTTGGCGAGTGCTTTTCAAAATGCACATTACTCTTACACATACTAAAATTTATACTAAAACTCATATTTCCAAGGCTGCATATGGTGGCCATGCAATGCAAGTGTCTCTTGACCAGGACAAGACCTTGCACACCATTCTGTATATTGGCACCATACAAAAGCTAAATGCTTTACAAAAACTGAACCATATATAATAAGATGGATAGCCAGCCGAATGAAAGACAGAACCCATACAGTAGTAGCTGCAGGTGCCTTGTGGGAAAGTATGGAAGTGACCAGCAGTTCCCCTTCTGGGCTCAGTGCAGGGATGTCTCCATTTTATTTACATGTCAGCCTTGACAACATGCCAGTACTTGACAACCTGAGAACCAAGACCTCTGACTAATAGTCTGCAGATTACTGGAAACTTGGGAGTTATTGTTAAATTAGTACAACATCCATGTCCTCTAGAATAAACAACCCCTCATATACTAAAAATAGTTTCAAAGTAAATGCTAAAAAGTGTAGTTAGTACTTTGGGTAGACAACTCCCCTCATCATACTGTACAGGCAACACACTACAAAACAAAAATGTAGTCAGGGACCTAGAAAATTCATGTGGCAATTAGAGTGTACAATGCCCTCTTTGGGATGCAGCAGATTAAACATTAGAAAGACCCCAAAGGTTCCTAAAGAAAGTTCATAGGCCTAAAATCCCACAAGCTACAAATAAGGCTGGAAGCTCTACACCTTTATTTAGTCTAGAGAACTTCGAGAGGACAGCCCTCTCGCTTCCTCACCATTACAGGCCTGACAGCACTGGGCTTCTTGTATCTCCGCAAGTCCAGCATCTCCACCAATACTAGAATTAGGAAGACAAAACATTAACACAAACAAAATATTGTGGAGGAAGACTTACAAGCCAATGCCTCCCCAATATCTGGAATAAACTCCCCCTCCATGTTAAGCAGTGTGACTTTTCCTCTAAATGCAACCTAATGGACTGGAGGATTCACATTTACTCCAGGATTGAATGGTATTAGTCTTCCTGAAGAGAGGTTCAGTCAGAGGGTGCTGTAAAGGCTTGAATGGTCACAAGACTCTGGCCTTGGGATATCTATGCATCTGTACTCAAGTGTCAACAGTAGGGTTTGAGATCCAAGTTGGGGCAGCTGGATATGAAGAATTAACCGCTTCAATTTTAGAAACTTAGCGAGCTTTAGACTTGAAAGGTCTAGAATGAGTTACTTCATCTTCATGAACCCTCCATTTGTTTTACTTAAAATCTGTTGATCAGGGTAGGGCACTGATCCATATGGTCAGGTTTCAGATTAAGAAAAAATTGAGACACAGCAGTAATAAGACTGGGAGAGTGAAGTAAAACAAGCATATAAACAGAATACAGACTGATAAAATGTTATACAATTAAAGTAAAGCTGTAATAAGCATAATTCCCTCAAAGAAGTGGTAGAATTGAAACGAGACAAAAATGAATGCAAAGGAGCAGAACAGACTGAGTTGAAAAATATGGAGAAGGAAAGCCTGAATGCTGCAAAACAAAGGTGGAGACACAAAGGAATTACAAAGCAAAGGAGTGAGAGAAATGATATGGAGGACAATGGGGAGTGGGTACTCTAGCAACAAATATCAGTAGATGGCGAGCAAAGTGAGTGGTGTCCTGCTTTGGAGCATCTGCAGAGAGTTTGCCTTTGAAAATAAGTGCCGAGTTCGGGCATAAAGTCTAAGTGGAATTTGGTAGTTTGGCTGCGAATCTAACAGTTGGTCCAAGGGCAAAACAGAGTTTTGCAAGTAAAACAGCATGGTCACAAGCTTTTCTTCTCATGTTGTAGAAAGGAGTCTTGTACACAGTTTTTGTTGCTGGTGGGTTGGGCTGGAAAGGGAAGGGAATGCAATTCAAAAGTTTGCAAGTCTGAACAGGAACCAAGCAATTCACTGAAGCAATTTAAAATATTTTGAAGGATGACAATGTCTGAATTGAAGGAAATGAGTAATCAAACAGCAAATTTTAGGAGTCTGGACTGCTGCTGCATTTGTAGAGGAAGCCACTACAATTAAGAAAATATTCAAATGGGGCACAGAATGTCTTTCCTAATGGTAGAGCTGTTGGACAGACAGTTAACGATCTATGCCCCAAAAATGTAGTAAGGCATTTTATCCATATGGGATAGTATTTCATTCAAGAGGGACCAGAGACTGGTCATTACATTTCTGCCAGACAACAAGCCGTGGTGTTTTGAGATGAGAAGTTTTTACAACTGGATACAGGTTGACAGTGGATGCAACTTACGAAGTTTGCCTAGAGCTGGAAGGAAAACATGGGATGGTATGAGGGGTAGAGGTGGTTAGTAATTTCCAAATTGTAAGCATAATATTTTGGGTGAGGTAAAGGTTGTAAATTTAGTACAGAATTACTCATTTTGACCATCTGGAGTGATACAAGAATCAAGGGAATAAGTTAATTGACCCTGGGGACATGTCTAGGAGAATATGATGGAGGACAGGGTCAATATCCGTAGAGAGATTTTTTTGTTTTTAACAGAGTGGCGTGCACGATGAAGGGAGGAGGAGATGGATGGAGAAGTTAGAAAATGGGAAGAGTACTGAATTAATTGAGAAGGTTTAAAGACTCCCAAAAGTAAGTGTGGGTGTGATGGGGGCTTGAGCACTGAAAGCAGTTTACAATGAGTTAGATTTACCTTCAAGTGTTTTGGCCTTGGTCTAAGTGATTTGAGATGGCATTTTTTTTATACCATGAGTAGCTTGTTTGGCTAAGTTGTGAAATGTGGTAGATTGAGAACTGGTTAGATTTCTGAAGGTGCCAGGCATAATCTAAGTAGATAGTGTCCAATTCTTTCATAAGCCATTTTCCTTGGGCTTATACAGGTGTCAGATGTTAGGAAAGAAAGGGCACTGAATATGTAAGTAATGAAGAGGTTGTGTGTTCAGTTGGGATTATGTGAGTCGAGAGAGTCCAGTCAACCAAGAGGAATTTTAGTTCAGCAGTCGAAAGTATTTAGGACTCAAAAGGTGGGTGGATGGGGGGTTAAGACATTTCTTGTGATAGTGGTCACCAAAAGCCAGTGGATGGGTGACCACTTGCAACATTTTTTTGCAATGTTGGTAACGATGAGTTCAATAACAGAATGTCTTCATAAGTTAAGGTTCAGGTGAGTAGGTTTTGAGAAAAGCTGAAGACCCGAGAAAAACACAGTATGCAAAATGGTCACTCTACAGTGTTCCAAGAAAAAGCCTTTTAGGAGGACTGGATTTTTCAGACTGAAGAGACATAATCAAGGGTCATGAATGAGGAGGAGGAATACAGGTAATTACTAGGTGTAAAAGGAAATTACTAGCTGACTGGATATTAACAAGGAAACAACAAGATTCAGTAGAACTGGCATGAGTAAGTACAGCTGTGTTAAGATGAGATTTGAAGAGGACAGTATCCCTTTGCATGTTTTAACTAACCTTAACTGCAAGAAAAACTTGGGAAGAAGTGAAATGACCAAGGTCAGAAATCTGAGATAGCTAGAAGTTCAAACACTAGGCAAGCCACTTTTAAAATTTTGTCAACTTGCAGCATTAAAGGTAGCGACAACAAAGATTTTATGAATGAATACTGGAGAAGAACCAGTTAGGGTCATTGTTGGATCTATCGTTAGAAACGGTCTTACAAGAAAGAGTCAAATAAAATCCTTCACTCCTTGCTAAGACAGCACCAATTCTACAGAGTAGCGTCTTGGGAACTACATTTTTGTTAAGATGGGTGGGAGTAAATGTTCCCAGTCTCTTGTACAGACAGCATTTTTTTTAATGGGAAAAGTCTGTAGTGAACTGCGGACAACCTGAGTAACCATTATTCTGAAGGCACACAACCAACTCTGACAAAAGGTGGCTAGTGAGCTCCTGTGTACGGAGACTAAAGAGAAGGCTAGTGGGCAAAGTAGGCTGGTACTGTCAAAGCTGCTCCCTGCTGGGGCACGAGCCATAAAGGATCCAGATCACCACCCATCTTCCTATTACCATCATCTTTTGTAGGTGTCCCACCTTTTGTGTCTTTTCCTTGCATCTAAAAGTTTTTGCTTTGAGGGATAACTTCTTACATATTTGGGAGCAGAAAGATGAAATGTTTGACAATATTTTTCCTTTATACACTGTAAAATGGGAACCTGAAATGGGGCCCCTTGTCTGGTCAAACTCAAGCTGGTTCTTCACTGAAGAATATCTCCTCAGACCTGACTCACTGAACATCTATTACATCATATCAACTTTTTATTGCATGGCTCCCAGATGCAAGTCTAGATATTGTCTAGCATATCTGCTTCATTAGTCTCTTCCTCCACTCTATGGCAACCATCCCGAATTGCCTGATAAGCACCTGACATTTCAGGATATTGGTTTGAAAGCCAGTGCCAAGGCTGCTGAAATTTAATGTCTTCCCAAACTGGTCCAGCAATCTGCTCTGTCACCGGGAAGTATAGTCCGTCTTTACAACTGGTCTCCTTCACTTCGAAGTTTCCAGGAAGACCGTCTTGATATGCAGTAGGGCTCTTGTACAAAAATCTTGTCAGGTTCTTTAACCCTATAAAATCAGTCCGGTCTCCTGAAAGCAGGGTTGAGAATTTGGCTCTAAGGATCTAATCTGGAGGGCTTTAAAGAGGACTTTCTGGATTGATGGGACAGTTAATTTTATTAGCCCTAGAGATGGACTGGTCCTTGTACTTCTTCCGGGGGGGGGGGGGGGGTTAAGCCTTCAGAGACTGGTATCGGAGTGGCTCTTCCAGGACTGAGCATTGACAAATGACATGTTCTGTTGTGGAAGGTCAGAGGCCATATATGTCCTTACTAAATCTCAAACCCTAAAGGAGAGGAAAATCTGATCATGTAGTAAATTCCTCATCAGAATCTATCCACATTTCTTTAACTTAAAATTTCCATCTTAGGATGGGTATGCTTGAGAGAGGGCTGCTCCATGCCTAACTGCAGTATAACGTGAAACAAAACCCAATCTTGAGGGGAAGTCTGGTTGGGATTATGGGGGAAACACTCAAAAGCAACTGTCTGGGTAAAACGGAATTCTTGGGAAACGTGACTGGTGGTAAAAGATGTCAGGGAACCAGATACGTTAAAGTCTTAGTACAGGTTTATCTAATTCCAACTTTAAAGCACAATACTGCTCTCTCCTTACAATAACTGGAGTGGCATATGAAGGTGGAAGTCGGAAAGCAAGCATCCTGTCAGGATTCCAAAGGCTGAACTCCAGTCCACTGGAATATGCTAGAAGACTGACACAGCCTCCTTAAGGCGACACCAAAAGCCTTGACTGGTGCAGGCATCTGGGCAGGTGCTAATAAAGAGCCTCCATGGAACCGGTGTACTCAAATGTTGGTAGCCACTGCAATTTAAGAGTTCGACACACCTTTCTTTTTCCCTAGTGGGTGTGCTTTTTTCAGTTTGGTCTGCTGCTATGAATCCAAAGACTTTATAATTAACTTCAAGTGTATCAAGCAAGACAGTCAAATCTTGGCATTACTGGAAAGCTTCCTGCCTTCTCTTTCTGGTCTTTGGGTAAACCCCCTGGTAGACAGTGCTATGGATCACTGCAAAGGACATACATAGCATGTATGCCCTTGGTAGGGGAAAATGGTACTTACAAAAATCAGTTAATTTTTGGGAAAAAAAAAAAAATCTCAACTTCATATAAGGAAGTCTGTACCTGGATGTCGGCTTTAGAGAACAAAGGAGGAAAAAAGTCAAGTCCCCACAGGGATACGTCTCTTGATGCTCTTAGGTCTCAGGTCTGAACACCATGCTGTAATGTTATTTTGAAGCACACACAGGCCAAGAAAGAAGACAGTACAAGTGGACACCACATCAGGTACAGAGACATATGAGGTATCAGCCCAGCCATGAAAAGGCAGAGCTCGAGAGAGTCTGGCTGGACTCAAGACTCTGCCCACAGTAATGACTACAACAGTGACCCATGAAGAACACCCGAATTTCCACAGCTGGGATCAGTTGAAAAACAAATCACCTTTGGTACTCAATAATCCCACCTCACCAATGACAATGATTTGTTAGTGGGCTACCAAGCATTAATCCACTACACAAGCTCTGTAACACAGCATCTTATTTGTAAACTGCAAAAAGGCAAACAGTAAGGCCTGTAAGGATGTGAAGCAGAAAGTTTTTTCAGAATAAAAGATAATGCATGCCACCACACCAACTATATCTCTCTTGGTGGTGCCTTCAGATTAAACCTTGCTTTTCCCCTTTGAATAATTAAAAAAATAAGCACTAGATTGTTAGACTGCATTCTGTGTACACATTACGTATACATATATACACAAACAGGCAAGCCTAACATACCAGGTTGTAGTCTATCTTGCATCAGTAAAAGGATTATTTTTTGGCGCACTGCTTCCGGATGCAGACTGGACTGCCTCCCCTCATAAAAGTCATTCAAAAGCAGTTTCATCTCATTTTCTTAACCCTGGTCTTCCTGAACTGCATAGGTTGGAGTCCAATGAAAACAGGAATGGCCACTACACAAGGAAAAACAATCACAGCCCTTCTTAAATGAGCAAGGTCTGATATTAAAGCTTACTTTAGTACGGACTTACATGTTCTGTTATATTGGGCTTTTAAGGGTAGCAACTGGTCATCTTATACATTTATCAGCATAATCTGCTGAATGTACTTAGCAGACTAGGAAGATGCTCCCCTGATACTGGTGTGGAACTTGTAAGCACTTTAGGTCAAAAGCAGGCACACGAGTGGATATTTAATTATGACAGGTGCAGCTAAGAGAATCTGCTCATAAAACTAGACCATCAGAGAAGTTTAAGATGACAAAAAATTATATGCTCAGATCAGTCTACCCTGGGCAAGAAAAATAAATGTAGATGTTAGAGTGCTCATACAGCTGCAGTCATTACAGATGGGTTATCCTGCCGTCAGGCGGGTCCTCGGTCGGCTGAATTCCAAAGTCTAGGTCTGGCATCGGTTGTCGTCGCCTCTTCACTGACGTCAGTGTGGCAGGGGTATAAAAGAGGCAGCAGACGCCATTTTCTTCAGTTTTTCTTGCCCCAGATGTCAGGTGCCCCCAGAAGGAAGGCAAAACAAAGGTATGCAAACATGCAATACAGAACAATCAAAAAACAGTAGTTGCAAGCAAATACACCATAAGAGAATACCCCAAATAGGGTGTATGATAAGGTGTTTGTCATAAGGCTTGTCCTAAGAGGGGACAGAGGGGGGGGGTAACCTGGACAGCAGCTGTATGAGCACTCGAACATCTACATTTATGGTAAATACAAAACTGTACTATGTTCATCGTGCATACAGCTGCAGTCATTACAGATGGGAAGAATCCCAAAGCTAAGTAGGGGTGGTAGGCACTAAGTGGAACTAGGAGGAGCGAGGATGCCCTGCAAGACTGCTGTGGCAAAACCCGCTCTAGATTTAGAGAATAGTGGGAGGTGATGGTGCTTGGAGAAAGTGTGCACTAAACTCCAGGTCGCTGCTTCCAAAATGTCCTTGGTAGGAACCCCCCCTGAGGAAGGCTGTAGAAGTAGCTGTGGCTCTGGTGGAGTGGGATTTGATACATGCAGGCACAGTTTTTCCATGAAATGAGTAACAAAAGCTTATGCAGTGGGCTATCCATTTTGAAATTGCCTGTTTGGAAATAGCCTTTCCTTGAGCACCTGCAGCATAGGACACAGAGCTGCTCAGATTTCCTGAATGGCTTTGTCCCGTCCAAATAGTAACGAAGGTGTCTGTGAATGTCCAAGGAATGTAGTAGTCTTTCCCCTTTGTTTTGTGGATTAGGATAAAAGGTAGGTAAGTGGATAGTCTGACTCAAAGCTACACTGGATACTACCTTTGGCATAAAGGTAGGGTTGGTTCGTAAGGAAACTCTGTCCTGATGGAAAATGATGAACGGTTGCACAGCCATGAGGGCCTGTAGCTCCGAAACCCTGCTTGCTGAGGTGATAGCCAGAAGAAAGGCTGTTTCCCATGACAAGTATTGTAGTTCTGTTGAAGAAGCGGGCTCGAAGGGAGGAAGTGTCAGCTTTTCCAATACGAAGTTGAGGTCCCAAGCAGGGACTGGTTGTTTCCTTGGGGGTTTTATATCCTTTGCCCCTCTGAGGAACTGCCTTAAGAGAGAATGAGAGAATAAAGGAGGATCTGTGTTGCATTGTGCAGAAATGGCTGAAGCGTGGATCTTGATGGAGGAGAAGGAAAGACCATTGTTTAGCATCTCAGCTACGTACTATAAAATTTGAGGTATATTTATTACCCAAGGATTCTGGCCCTTTTCTTGACTCCAGGCACAAAATCGTTTCCATTTGGCGGAGTAAGCCTTTCTAGAAGGTCTTCTGGCCTCCAAGATGACATCCTGCACCTCCTTGGAGAGGAGAATCTGTTGGGAAATCAAGGAATTCTCCATGCAGCTAGATTTAGGGTTTTGAGCTGGCTGTGAAGGGTTTTGTAGTTGTGCTGGGACAACAGAAGAGGGACAAGAGGTAGGATCCATGGTGGGGAATGTGTCAGGCTCTTCAAGAGCAGATACCAGTGTTGTCTTGGCCAGTCTGGAGCAATGAGAATCATTTTCGGCCTCTCTGCTCTGGCTTTTAATAGAACTTTGGGCAGCAGAGGAAGCGGCGGGAAGGCATAGACTGTCAATGTTGTCCAATTGAAGGAAAGTGCGTCCACATTCCAGGCCTGTGGATGATAGGTCCTTGAACAAAATTTTTTCAACTGGCAATTTCTGTGGGTAGCAAAGAGATCTAGGTCTGGCTGTCCCCATGCCCGAGTTACCTTTGTGAACACTTGAGGATGCAACTTCCATTCGTGTGGATCTGTTATATTTCTGCTTAGGTTGTCTGCCAGTGTGTTTTCCTTCCCTGGCAGGAATTGTGCCTGTAGTTGAATTTGCAATTCCAGTGCTGTGTTCCATAGGGTCATGGCTTGCCTGCACAGGGGGTATGAATGAGTTCCCCCCTGTTTATGTACCACATCACTGTGGTGTTGTCTGTCCTTATCAATAGCTGGCCTGGATGCAGTAGGTCTTTGAAGGTCACAATAGCATTTTACACGGCTAGCATTTCCTTTTGGTTGATGTGTAGGTGCTTCTCTTTTCGGGTCCATTTTCCCTGAATGCACTGATCTGTCATGTGTGCTCCCCAGGCGTAGTCCGAGGCGTCTGTTGTGATGATTTGAGTTGCTTGAGGTACACAGAAAGGAAGACCCGTGTTTCTTTGGCAAGCTTGAGCCCACCACAAAAATTCCTTTTGAAGGCATGGAATGAGTGGTATATAATTGCTTCCAAGCTGTGGCTGTGTTGAGACCATAAGTTTTTTTAGGTACCATTGAAGTTTCCTCATATGCAATTTTGCACACGGGATTAGTAGGACGCAAGATGCCATGAATCCGAGAGTCTGCAGGACTTTCCTTGCAGTTAGCTTGGTGAAAGTTGCCATTTTTCTGAAGTATTGAGACAGTTGCCCTTGTCTGGCGTGAGGTAGGCCATCTGGGTGGTTGTATTGAAGCTGGCACCCAGGAAAATTATTTGCTGAGAGGGTATTAGTTTTGATTTCTTTTTGTTGACTGTGTATCCCAGGAAGTTCAACAGTTTCATTACAAACGCCAGGTGCTGCAGTAGTATGTCCTTGCTGTCCGCTTGGATCAGGCAGTCATCCAGATGGGTAGATTTGTATCCCTTGTAGTCTGCAGAAGGCGATTACTGATGCCAGGCATTTCGTAAACACTCTGGGCGCAGTAGATAAGCCAAAGGGCAATGCAGAGAATTGGTAATGGATTGAACCTGCAAGAAATCTGAGGAATCTTCTGCAATCTTGTCTGATAGGGACATGCAGGTATGCCTCCTTGAGGTCCAATGTTACCAGCCAAGACTCCTTGCCCAGCATGGGAAGAAGCTGCTGTAATGTGAGCATCTTGAATTTTGGCACCTGTAGATATGCGTTTAGGATGGATAGGTCTAAGATAGGTCTCCAAATCTTTGTCTTTCCTTGGTACCAGGAATAGTCTGGAATAAAACCCTTGACCTTGTTCTTTTGCAGGTACCTCTTGAATCGCTTTCATGTCCATGAGAGCTGAAATTTGTTTTTGTGCCTCTGCCCTTTGATTTTGTGGCAGGTTTGGCATGCCTCTCATTTTTGGAAGGGTGTGAAAGTGGAACCTGTAGCCTCTCTGTCTATAGTGTCCAGAATCCATTTGTCTTTTGTAACAATATGCCAATTTTTTGAGAATGCCAGTTTTCCGCCCAAAGGTGCTGCCATTAAGGCTTTGCTTGGCAGGTGTAGGGGGAAGTCATTGTGTCTGTTTTCTAAAAGACTGTGATCCATCTTCTCCACCTCTTGGGGTTTGTGCTTGCCACTGTCTGGCTCTGAAAGATCCTTGAGGTTGCCCTCTACCCCTTGGGCGTCTATCTGCCCCTCTGAGGTCTGTCCGTGGCTGGAAAGGACCAAATTTTTGAAGGCCAGTTTCTGCTGAAACGTGGAGGTTGTACCTGCAGGAAATCTTTCACTGTTTGCATTGATTTCGCTTTTTCCATTTTCTTTAGTACCTCCTCAGCTTTAACACCAAACAATACATCTTTTTGAAGAGGTGCATCTAATAATTTAGCTTTGACATGATCTGGTAAGGTTTGCTCTTTGAGCCAGGCATGCCTACGTATAACAGACCCCATAACAGCAGCTCTACATGAGGCCTCTAATGCATCGAAACCACACTGCAAGGTAGGTTTACCCACTTGCTCTGTACCATGCAACAAATCATGCAACTCTTAAATCTGGTTGTTCTGGTTGTGTCATCTTGCTTTTCAGCTGAGATCAAAAAAGTACAGTTTTGTACCTACCATAAATGTAGATGTTCGAAGATCCACATTGCTGCAGTCCTTACACTTGGGTAGTCCGCTGTCCTCGGTCGGCCCGAATATCAAAGTATTAGGCTGACGTCGGTCAAGGCGCTTAAGACTGACATCAGGACGTCAGGGTACAAATGCGCATGACCGACGTCATATCCTCAGTCTTTTCTTGCCCCAGATGTCAGAAGACCCTAAAAAGAAAGGTCAAAACCAAAAGACAGCAAAAAACAACCAACCACCCTTGCACTAATAATATGTACAATATATACAATATCCACAATATTCACAACCCAAACCACACAACCGCCTCTAACTACAGAGGGGAAGGAGGGAGGGTAAATTGGACTGCAGCAATGTGGATCTTCGAACATCTACATTTATGGTAGGTACAAAACTGTACTATGTTCTTCATCTCACATTGCTGCAGTCCTTACACTTGGGTAGAATCCCAAAGCAGAGGTAAGGGAGGATGGCAAAACTATAAAGCAGTAGGGGCTGCCAAAATGCCCTGTAAAATTGCAGTGGCAAAACCAGCCCTAGATTTAGAGTAAAGTGGAAGGTGGTAATGCTTAGAGAAAGTATGCACTGAACTCCAAGTAGCTGCCTCCAAAATATCTTTAGTTGCCACCCCCCTCAAAAAAGCTGTAGAAGTGGCAGTAGCCCTAGTGGAATGAGGCCTAATCCCAGCTGGAATCTCCTTACCATGATGGGAATAACAGAAAGCAATACAAAACCCAATCCACTTAGAAATAGTTTGTTTTGACACAGGCTTGCCCTGAGAACCCAAAGCAAATGAAACAAATAACTGCTGAGACTGCCTGAACCCTTTAGTTCTGCTCAAATAATATCGCAACTGCCTGTGTATATCCAAAGTGTGCAAAATCTTTTCCCCTTTATTTTGGGGGTTTGCATAAAAAGTAGGCAAATGAATAGTTTGGTTTAAAGCCACACTAGAAACCACTTTAGGCATAAAGGAAGGATTAGTACGTAAAGATACCCTATCCTTATGGAAAATTAAGAAAGGCTCAACCGCCACAAGGGCCTGTAATTCAGAAACCCTTCTCGCAGAGGTAATGGCCAACAAAAAAGCAGTCTTCCATGATAAATATTTCAACTCTGCAGTAGCTGCAGGCTCAAAAGGTTGTAGAGTGAGTTTCTCCAACACAAAATTGAGATCCCAAGCAGGAGTAGGAGCTCTACGTGGGGGTCTTAAATTCTTTGCCCCTCTAAGGAATTGCTTAAACAAAGGATGAGAAAACAATGGTGGGTCACAGTCATAGTGAGCAGAAATTGCTGCAGCATGAACCTTAATAGAAGAGAAGGACAAACCTTTGTCCAGTAACTCAGCAAGATATTGAAGAGCCACACTTAAATTAGGCTTAGAAACATCAAATTCCTTTGCTGTACTCCAAAATAAAAATCTCTTCCATTTATCTGCATACACTTTCCTTGTACTAGGCCTTCTGGCCTCCAAAATAACATTCAAAACTTGCTGTGGAAGCTGAGACCCTCCAGGGTTTAAAACAGAATATGCCAGGCTGTTATGTGAAGAGAGTGAAGTTTGACATTGAGTAAATGACTGTTCTCCTGAGACAGCAGGTGTGGAATCGAAGGCAAAGGCCATGGAGGCTCCCGTACCAGACTTCTCAGTAATGGGTACCAGTGCTGTCGAGGCCAATCTGGAGCTATTAAAATCATCTTTGGCTGGTCCTGTCAGACCTTTAGGAGTACCTTTGGGAGGAGAGGCAGAGGTGGAAAGGCATACACATGAAGATTGCTCCAATTGAATGAAAGAGCATCCACTTTCCAAGCTGTGGGATGAAACCTTTTTGTGCAAAACTTTGGCAGCTGGTAGTTTAGTGGAGAAGCGAACAGATCTATGTCTGGAGTTCCCCATAACACTGTCAATGTCTGAAATACATGAGGATCCAATTTCCACTCGTGGGGATCCATAATTCGTCTGCTCAACACATCTGCTAAGGAGTTCTGTGGTCCCGGCAGAAACCTTGCCTGAAGATTTAGCTGTAAACTGAGAGCAGTCTCCCACAAAATCATTGCTTGTCTGCATAGAGGATAAGAATGCGTTCCTCCTTGCTTGTTGATGTACCACATGACAGTTGTGTTGTCTGTTAGAACCAACACCTGCCCTGGAAGAAGTAAATCCTTGAAAGCTATTAATGCAAATTGGACTGCTAACATATCCTTCAAGTTGATATGTAGATGTTGTAGTCTGGCAGGCCACGTGTCTTGTACACACTTTCCATTTAGATGAGCTCCCCAAGCTTTGTCTGAGGCATCTGTCGTTAGAATCTGACTCGCCTCTGGCCGGGTCACAGAGAGTCCCTTGTTTAGGTGACATTCCTGAGCCCACCACAAAAATTCCTTTTGAATGCAAGGTATTATCTGAATGACAGTGTCCATATCTTGGCAGTGCTGTGTCCATACATTTTTGAGATACCATTGTAGCTTCCTCATATGCAGTTTGGCATTGGGAAGCACCAAAATACAAGATGCCATGAACCCCAAGGCTTGAAGGACTGTCCTTGCAGTCAGCCTGGACTGATGAGACAATTGAAGTAAAGAGAAAGATTCTTTTGTTTGTCCGGGGTCAAAAAGGCCATCTGGGATGCTGTATTCAGTCTCACACCCAGAAAGCACATGTCATGAGAGGGTACTAGACTGGACTTTATTTCGTTCACAGAATACCCCAGGCATCTTAGCACTGCTATCACATATTGTAAATGATGAAGAAGTTCGTCCCTTCCTTGGGCCAGAATCAGGCAATCGTCCAAATAAGGATAGATCTGTATTCCTCTTAGCCTGAAGAAAGCTATCACTGGAGCCAGAACCTTCGTGAACACTCTGGGCAGTAGATAAGCCAAAGGGCAATGCAGAGAACTGATAATGAGAAGTCCCAGCCCGAAAACGCAGATACTTCCTGCAACTTAGCCTGATAGGAACATGAAGGTAAGCCTCCTTGAGATCCAGAGTCACCATCCAGTGATCTTTGCCCAGCAGAGGTAAAAGCTGTTGTAACGTCAACATTTTGAACTTGGGAATGTCCAGATAAGTGTTGAGGATAGATAAATCCAAAATTGGTCTCCACGTGTTCCCCTTCTTTGGTACTAGGAACAGGCGAGAATAAAATCCTAGGCCCACTTCTGGCAGAGGGACCGGTTGTATGGCCCCTATTTGAAGCAGCAGAGAAATTTGTTTGAGAGCCTCTAGTCTTTGCTGAGGAGGAACGTCCGGCATGCCTTTGAAAGGAGGCAAGGTGTGGAAATAAAACTTGTAACCTTGGTGTATGATATCCAATACCCATCTGTCTTGGGTAATCAAACTCCAATTTTCCTTGGAGTGCCAACAACCTTCCTCCCAAAGGTGCTGCCAGGCAAGAAGGATCTGGCAGCTGAAAAGGTAGGTCATTGGGCCTGTTTACGAAAGGACTGGCCCCTGCCCTCACCCGAAGATTGTGCAGGTGAACTCCCTGTTCTAGGTCTGAAAGAGCTCTGAGCTCTGCCTCTACCACGTCTAGATCTACCCCTAGACTGTGAATCATAAGAAGGGTACGTCCACCCCTTAGCAGGCCAATTCCTACTAAACTTCGGAGGCTGAACTTGCAAAAAATCTTTAACAGCCTGCATAGACTTAGCCTTGTCTTCCATTTTCTTCAAGACTGACTCCACAGGTGAACCAAACACATCTGACTGTAAAGGAGCATCCAAAATCCTTGTCTTAACATGGTCAGATAAATTCTGATCCCTCAGCCAGGCGTGCCTGCGAAGAACTGACCCAGTGGCAGCAACCCTAGACGAGGCCTGTATAGCATCAAAACCACATTGTAAAGAATGCTTACCCACCTGTTCAGAGACATGTACCAAATCTTGTAATTCTTTACACTCTATGCCTTCTGCCAGAGCATCTACCTTAGACTTCAATTGAGAAAGAAGATAGTTTTGATATTTCAACATGTGAAACTGGCAATTCAAAGCCCTCATAGCTAAGGTGGAAGAAGTATAGACTTTCTTTCCCCATCTATCCAAAGCTCTGGCCTCTATCTGGAGGAACCAGATTTTTTACAACAGAGGCCTTGACACCCTTAGGTCCCTGACTAACAGTTTCTGGGTCCGCCCTAGGACTCTTATAAAGATATTTATGAGCCTCAGGCACCCTGTAATACCTGTCCGGTTTAACAGGAGCAGGAGGCAAAGAATCAGGATTAAGTGAAGCCTCTGCAAACACATCTTCCACAACATCCAGAACAGGTGGTATAGCCAAAGGCCTATGCTGGGGTAAAAGCAAAAATTCCCTAAGCCTTTTCCTGGAATCAGGTAAGTCCTGACCTTCCCACTTAAAATGTTCCCTCATGGAATGAAGAGTCTCTGAAAAAGAAAAATCCTCTGGAGGAGAAGCAGAAGGAGTAGAATCATCCACATCAGAATCAGAGTAAGGAGAATACTCCTGCAAGTCTTCAGCCGAAGACTCTGAAACATCCGAAGCCTGCTCAAAACTCCCCAACTCTGGTTCCACCCTAGGCCTCTTATCAGGAGGGGGCAAAGAACCTCTAATCAAAGTAATTAAATCTTCTGCCATTTTAAGCATGTGCTTCTTGGGCACAGATCCTGATGAACTAGGAGTGACACCAACAGAAGCTAAACCTGGCCTGCCTCTGGGAGAAGCCTTGGAAACAGAAGGAGAGGGCCTAACCACCCTAGGAAGGGAGGGAGTACAGTAACCTGAGAAGCCCCTTCAGCCTGACCTGCCTCCTGAGAGGCCACATCCTGCAATATCAAAGTTTCCCCCTGGGACTCCAGAGAAGCCTCCGGCGGAACCACCCGTTCCACTGACGCCTCTAAAGAACCGGCCTCCCGTACGGACGACTCTTCTTGCCTGGGTTTAGCTGCTTTGTCTTTGCGCTTCTTGAAGCGGGCCGGAGCATCCGACGGCATATTATAATTGCACCGCTCCGAAGACCAACCTGGCACAATCTAACCTTCGCTTAATAGTGCGCTTATTGAACCTAGCACAAAAGCGACACCCAACAACGTCGTGCTCAGGCCCCAAACAAGGAATTCACAAAGTATGATAGTCCCTATGCGGTATCTGTGTCCCACAAGAAATACAGTTATTCACTTTTTCTGACATCCGGTAAACCACTGAGGCAAGAAAAAACTAAAATATTCCCAACGGGTACTTAGCCAACTTTGACTCGGTCTGAAACTCCGAATTCGAAAAATTTCAGAACGCCGAACGGCACTTGCAACGCTGCTTCTGCATCGGACCATGCGGCAAAAAAGACTGAGGATATGACGTCGGTCATGCGCATTTGTACCATGACGTCCTGATGTCAGTCTTAAGCTCCTTGACCGACGTCAGCCTAATACTTTGATATTCGGGCCGACCGAGGACAGCGGACTACCCAAGTGTAAGGACTGCAGCAATGTGAGATGAAGAACATCTGTTGATACTTTAACATATGGAACTGACAGTTTAATGCCCTCATGGTTAAAGTGGCCGAGGTGTACACCTTTTCCCCCCACCTTTCTAAAGCTCTGGAATCTCTCTCAGAAGGTAATGGGTTTTTAGCAGTAGAGGCCTTAATTCCCTTGGGACCCTGTGAAATAGTTTCTGGGACAGCAGTATGGCTTTTATATAGGAACTGGTGAGAATCAGGAACCCGATAATACCGGTCTGGTTTAACAGGAGCTGGAGGCAAAGAATCTGGATTAAGGCTGGCTTCTGTGTACACATCATCCAATATATCTAAAACAGGAGGGATAGCCAGGGGTCTATGCTGAAGGAGCAGAAGAAATTCCCTGAGCCTTTTCTTGGAATCTGAGTAATCTTGGCCTTCCCAGTGAAAGTGTTCCCTCAATGTATGCAGGGTTTCCCCAAGAGTAGTCCTCGGGGGGGGGGGGGGGGGTAGACCGAGGGAATAGACTCCTCTGCATCAGAGTCTTCGAATGGAGAATAGGCATAATCCTGGTCCTCAGATAGTTCTGAGGTAATAGAAGCTTGATCTGAGGAAGGGTAGTCTTCCTCTAATCTGGGCCTTTTGTCAGAGGGGGGGGGTTGAGAAAGTACAGTTTTGTACCTACCAGAAATGTAGATGTTCGAAGATCCACATTGCTGCAGTCCTTACTTATGGGTAGTCCGCTGTCCTCGGTCGGCCCGAATACCAAAGTATTAGGCTGACGTCGGTCATGGGCGCCTAGATCTGACGTCAGAGCGTCAGGGTATAAAAGCGCATGACCGACGTCATATCCTCAGTCTTTTCTTGCCCCAGATGTCAGAAGGCCAAACCAGAAAGGCCCTAGCCAAAAACAGAATACCTCCCAAAAAACATGCCCAACAACAACCATCACCTAAAGCATAGCACCATGTCAAACTACAGTGGGGAAGGAGGGAGGGTATTGACTGCAGCAATGTGGATCTTGAACATCTACATTTATGGTAGGTACAAAACTGTACTATGTTCTTCATCTCACATTGCTGCAGTCCTTACTTATGGGTAGGATCCCAAAGCAACGGGAAAGGGAGGATGGTAAAAAATCATAAAGCATTAGGGGCCGCTAAAATGCCCTGTAAAATTGCAGTGGCAAATCCAGCCCTAGACTTAGAATAAAGAGGAAGGTGGTAATGTTTAGAAAAAGTATGCACTGAACTCCAAGTAGCTGCCTCCAAAATGTCTTTTGTAGCTACCCCCCTTAGAAAGGCTGTAGAAGTAGCAGTAGCCCTAGTGGAATGAGGCCTGATTCCAGCAGGAATCTCCTTACCATGATGGGAACAACAGAAAGAAATACAAAACCCAATCCATTTAGAAATAGTTTGTTTTGAAACAGGTTTACCCTGTGAACCCAAAGCAAAAGAAACAACTGCTGAGACTGTCTGAACTCCTTGGTTCTGCTCAAATAATAACGTAACTGCCTGTGAATATCCAAAGTATGCAAAATTTTCTCCCCTCTATTTTGGGGGTTTGCATAAAAAGTAGGCAAATGAATAGTTTGATTTAAGGCCACACTAGAAACCACTTTAGGCATAAAGGAAGGATTAGTACGCAAAGATACCCTATCCTTATGAAAAATCAGGAAAGGCTCCACTGCCATGAGGGCCTGTAATTCAGAAACCCTTCTTGCAGAGGTAATGGCCAACAAAAAAGCAGTTTTCCATGACAAATACTTTAACTCGGTAGTAGCTGCAGGCTCAAAAGGTTGTAGAGTAAGTTTTTCCAACACAAAATTGAGATCCCAAGCAGGAGTAGGAGCTCACGTGGGGGCCTTATATTCTTTGCCCCTCTAAGAAATTGCTTAAACCAAGGATGAGAGAATAAAGGAGGGTCACAATCATAGTGAGCAGAAATGGCTGCAGCATGGACCTTTATCGAGGAGAAAGACAAACCCTTGTCCAATAATTCAGTAAGATATTGAAGAGCAACACTTAAATCAGGTTTGGAGACATCAAAGTCCTTCCCTTTGCTCCAAATAAAAAATCTCCTCCATTTATCAGCGTAAACTTTCCTGGTACTAGGCCTCCTGGCCTCCAAAATAACATTCAAAACTTGTTGTGGAAGCCGAGACCCTCCAGAGTCTAAAACAGAATATGCCAGGCTGTTAGATGCAGCGACTGAATCTTGACATTGAGGAAGTGACTGTCTTCTTGTGACAGAAGGTGCGGAATCAAAGGCAGAGGCCATGGAGGTTCTCGTACTAAACTCCTCAGAAGTGGGTACCAGTGTTGTCGAGGCCAATCCGGGGCTATCAAAATCATGGTTGGCTTGTCTTGTCTGACCTTCAAAAGTACTTTGGGAAGAAGAGGCAGAGGTGGAAAGGCATATACATGCAGATTGTTCCAACTGAATGATAGAGCATCCACCTTCCAAGCTGTGTGATGAAACATTTTTGTGCAAAACTTTGGCAACTGGTAATTTAGTGGAGAAGCGAACAGATCTATGTCTGGAGTTCCCCATAACACTGTCAACTGTTGAAATACATGAGGATCCAATTTCCACTCGTGAGGATCCACTATTTGTCTGCTCAATACATCTGCTAAGGAGTTCTGTGCTCCTGGTAGAAACCTTGCCTGAAGATTGAGGTGTAGATTGAGAGCAGTTTCCCACAGAATCATCGCTTGCCTGCAAAGAGGGTAAGAATGGGTTCCCTTCTGCTTGTTGATGTACCACATGACAGTAGTGTTGTCTGTTTGAATCAACACCTGCCCTGGGTGAAGTAAATCTTTGAAAGCCATCAATGCAAACTGGACTGCTAACATTTCCTTCAAGTTGATATGTAAATGTTGGAGTTTGACAGGCCACGTGTTTTGCACCCATTTTCCATTGAGGTGTGCTCCCCAAGCCTTGTCAGAGGCATCTGTCGTTAGAATCTGACTCGCCTCTGGCCGGGTCACAGAGAGTCCCTTGTTTAGGTGACATTCCTGAGCCCACCACAAAAACTCCTTCTGAATGCAAGGTATTATCTGAATGACAGTGTCTAGATCTTGGCAGTGCTGTGTCCACACATTTTTGAGATACCATTGAAGCTTCCTCATATGCAATTTGGCATTGGGAAGCACCAGAATACAAGATGCCATGAACCCCAAGGCTTGAAGGACTGTCCTTGCAGTCAGCCTGGACCGTAGAGACATTTGCTGGAAATAAAGAGAAAGGCTTCTTTGTTTGTCCGGGGTCAAAAGGCCATCTGGGAAGCTGTATTCAGTCCCACACCCAGAAAGCACATGGCCTGAGAGGGTACTAGACTGGACTTTGTTTCGCTCACAGAATACCCTAGGCATCTTAACACTGCCATCACATACTGTAGATGATGAAGAAGTTCATCCTTTTCTTGTGCAATAATCAGGCAGTCGTCCAAATAAGGATAAATCTGTATTCCTCTTAGTCTGAAAAATGCTATCACTGGAGCCAGAACCTTTGTGAACACTCTGGGCAGTAGATAAGCCAAAGGGCAATGCAGAGAACTGATAATGTAAATTTCCAGCCGAAAACGCAGGTACCTCCTGCAACTGGGCCTGATAGGAACATGAAGGTAAGCCTCTTTGAGATCCAGAGTAACCATCCAGTGATCTTTTCCCAACAGAGGTAAAAGTTGTTGTAAAGTCAGCATCTTGAACTTTGGAATGTCCAGGTAAGTGTTGAGGATAGATAAATCCAAAATTGGTCTCCACGTGTTCCCTTTCTTTGGAACTAGAAACAGGCGAGAATAAAATCCTAGGCCCACTTCTGACAGAGGAACTGGCTGTATAGCTCCTATTTGAAGAAGTAAAGAAATTTGTCTGTGAGCCTCTATCCTTTGCCGAGGAGGGACGTCTGGCATGCCTTTGAAAGGAGGCATGGTGTGGAAATAGAACTTGTAACCTCGGTTTATAATGTCCAATACCCATTTGTCCTGGGTGACTAAATGCCAATTTTGCTTGAAAAGAGCCAACTTTCCTCCCAAAGGAGCTGCCAGGCAAGAAGAATCTGGCAGCTGAAAATGCAGGTCATTGGGCCTGTTTACGAAAGGACTGGCCCCTGCCCTCACCAGCAGATTGAGCAGGCGAACTCCATTGTCTCGGCCTGAAGGTACTCTGAGCTCTGCCCCTACCACGCCTAGGTCTACCCCTAGACTGAGAATCAGAAGAAGGGTACGTCCACCCCTTAGTAGGCCAATTTCTACTAAACTTTGGTGGTTGTACCTGCAAAAAATCTTTAACAGTCTGCATAGACTTAGCCTTGTCTTCCATTTTCTTTAAGACAGACTCCACAGGAGGACCAAACAAAACTTCAGACTGTAAAGGGGCATCCAGAATTCTAGACTTAACATGCTCAGACAAATTCTGATCCTTAAGCCAGGCGTGCCTATGAATAACTGAACCAGTGGCAGCCACCCTAGAAGAAGCCTGTAAAGCATCAAAACCACATTGCAAAGAGTGCTTACCCACCTGTTCAGAAACATGCACTAAATCCTGCAATTCTTTACACTCTATGCCCTCTGCCAAAGCATCCACTTTAGATCTTAGCTGAGAAAGGAGGAAATTCTGATACTTCAACATATGAAACTGGCAGTTCAAAGCTCTCATTGCTAAAGTAGAAGAGGTATACACCTTCTTACCCCATCTATCCAAAGCTCTAGCTTCCTTATCCAGAGGAACCGGATTCTTAACAACAGAGGCTCTAACACCCTTAGGCCCCTGACTAATAGTTTCTGGGTCCGCCCTAGGACTCTTATACAGATATTTATGAGCCTCAGGCACCCTGTAATACCTGTCCGGTTTAACTGGGGCAGGAGGCACAGAATCTGGATTAAGGGAAGCTTCCGAGAAAACATCTGAAACAACATCCAAAACCGGAGGTATCTATGCTGTGGTAAAAACAAGAACTCCCTAAGCCTCTTCCATGAATCAGAGCAATCCTGTCCCTCCCACTTAAAATGCTCCCTCATGGAATGCAGAGTTTCTGAAAATGAAAAATCCTCTGGAGGAGAAGCAGAAGGAGTGGTATCCTCTGCATCAGAATCAGAATAAGGAGGGAAATCTTGAATGTCTTCAGCAGAAGACTCAGAATCATCTGAGGCCTGCTCCAAACTTTCCAACTCTGGCTCCATCCTGGGCCTCTTATCAGGAGGGGGCATGGAACCTCTAATTAAAGTAATCAAATCCTCTGCCATTTTAAGCATGTGCTTTTTAGGCACAGACCCTGAAGAACCAGAACTGACACCAGAGGAAGGCAAAACAGACCTGCCCTTAGAAGGAGCCTTAGAAACAGTAGCAGAAGGCCTAACCACCTTAGGCATAGAAGGGAGAATAGTAAACCGAGAGGCCCCTTCAGCCTGACCTGCCTCCTGAGAGGCCACATTTTGTAAATTCAAAGTTTCCCCCTGGGACTCAACAGAAACTTCAGCCGGATCCACCTGTTCAGCTGTAGCTTCTAAAGGTCCGGCGTCCGAAACGGACGAATCATCCTGCCTAGGCTTTAAAGATTTGTCTTTGCGCTTCTTAGTAGAAGCAGGCGTCGGAACATCCGACGGCATATTATAATTACACCTCTTGCCAAAGACTAACCTAGCGCAATCTAACCTCCGTTTTATAGCGCGCTTATTAAACCTAGCACAAAACGACACCCGACTACGTCGTGCTCCGGTCCCAAACAAGGAATACAAAGCGAGTGGTAATCCCTATGCGGTATCTGTTTCCCACAAGAAATACAATTATTCACTTTTTCTGACATCCGGTAAGTAACTGAGGCAAGAAAAACAAAAATATTCTAACGGGGTACTTAGCCCAACTTGGTATCGGTCTGAAACTCCGAAAACGAAAAATGTCAGAACGCCGAACGGCACTTGCAACGCTGCTTCTGCATCGGACCATGCGGCAAAAAAGACTGAGGATATGACGTCGGTCATGCGCCTTTATACCCTGACGCTCTGACGTCAGATCTAGGTGCCCATGACCGACGTCAGCCTAATACTTTGGTATTCGGGCCGACCGAGGACAGCGGACTACCCATAAGTAAGGACTGCAGCAATGTGAGATGAAGAACATCCCCTGATAAGAGTAATCAAATCTTCAGCCATTTTAAGCATCTGCTTTTTAGGCATGGGGCCTTGGGAGGGGGTCTGAGGACCCTGTTTTGTGGTTTTCATGGCTGCTTTACATTTAGTGAAGGCTTTAATAGAGAGGGAGGAAGGCCTGAAGACACCTTGAGAAATGGCAGGCCTGTCTAAATTCTGAGTTTCCCCGCCAAGAGTGGCGTTGGTATCTGCAGTAGGAATGGGGACAGAGGAGCCTGCAACCTCGGGTACTGAGGACACTGGTACTCAAGGGCTGCGTAGGCGTCCCGCTGAGTACCGGAGAACCGGTAGTCGGCCTTAGCGTGGTCTCAGTAGATGGTGCGGACCTCGTATGTCGGTCCTTATCTTTGCGTCTTTTGCTCAAAACTGGAGTCTGAGTATCCGACGACATAATTAATTTTTTTGCCAAAATAGTGAAGGGCGAACTCCGCAAGGCGCTTAATAGTGCGCTTGTTGAATCTAGCACAAAAACGTCAGGCCGAGACGTCGTGGTCTGGGCCTAAGCAAGGTAATACAGAAAGAGTGGAAATCCTTATGCGGTATTTGCTTCCCACATGAAATGCAATTATTAACTTTGTCTGACATCGGTCAGAGGCAAGAAAAGTTTCCCTAACGGGGTACTTAGCTTTCAAGACGACTTCGGCTGAAATACTTTCATAAATCTCATGAGCTGGCCGACCGGCACTTGCGAACTGCTTCTGCTTCGGGCACCACGCGGCAAGAAAGACTGGAGAAAATGGTGTCAGCTGCCTCTTATACCCCTGCCGCACTGACGTCAGGGAAGAAGCGACGACAACCGACGCCAGACCTAGACTTTGGAATTCGGCCGACCGAGGACCCGCCTGACGGCAGGATAACCCATCTGCAATGACTGCAGCTGTATGCACGATGAACATCCACAACACAGTACAATTTCAGTGGGCTAGTTTGTGGGGGGGTGTATTTAGCAATAGCCACTTAATCAGCTTCTCAGAAAACCACCCAAGACTGGCCAATTTGGCTTTGCTGATGTAGGTAGACAAAACAGAGAAGCTGTAATACTGCTGGCTGAAATAGGCAACATGCTATAATTTTAATACCACTTTCATAAAAGAAAATTCACTGATGTTCTTACTGCAGAAAAATGTGCTTTGCAAAGGGCTCTTCAAAGTACTTGATATACACCTAGTGACTTTTGTGGTTATAATTTCACAGCTTCTCACTTGATGTCTGATGTGTACATCTCTGGAAGCCATGCCAGACATACCAGGGTTTCCACTCACATCCTGGTAAATAAAAAGTATTACTTCATTAACCAGGTAAACCCACAAAGCACAATTTTTCAAGTACAAACTGACAGGAAAATACTGCCTCATTAAGTGAATTGCTCAGTCAAAGCAGACAGCTAGAGACAAGAATCAAACACTAAACTACAAAATAAGTGCACTCCTGTGTTCAGAGGAATTTGTTCAATACGTACAGTAAATTGCACATTTCCCAAAAGAGAATTGCTGTAAAGGATAAAAAAAATTATTTTCTATTAATGTTCTTGTGCTTATGCCTTACATGACAGTTTAATAAAGGTGGTATCTAAAAAAAAGTACGTACACAGTAACAAAACCTGTTGCAGACCCATAGGAGGAAAGCAGTTGTGTGGGTATTCTTACTCTGGAAATGCTTCCTTTTTATTCTTCAGTGTCCTTCCAAACTCGTTTTGTGAATGCAGTAGAATACTTGCACCTCATCTGTTTAATACCTACCATCTCACAAAGTGCCCAAGTGTGCTGTAGCCACTATAACACCTGAGCAGACACCAAGCACAGAGTGACCAGTTGTGGACATGCAGTCACATGCATCAAAGTATACCACAATTCTATTGGAAAATATTCCAGTCTGAAAAAAACTTATGCTAATTAGGTGTCTAGATTTTTTGCTTTTATACCCACACCTTTGATGTCTGCAAGCTGAAAAGTTAATGTGCACTACTGAAACCTACATACCTGTTCCAAACAACTTTCAGGTCTAAAATTTAAGGAAAATTAAAAGCACTGCAAAAAGAAGCAAATCAGATTTGTGGGGCTTACAACTGTAAACCTACATCCCCTACTGATTTCTGAGAAGAGTATAGTACCAGTAGTATAGTACCAGATTAACATTCGGCCCTCCTCTGTTTAGTATTGCACAGCAAGATCTAGTGTATTTTTAATTTTTCCAATGTGGTCCTTGCAAATCTCTGCACCTCAGATCAGTTATTTTCTAGTTGCTTTTGTTACTCTATTCTTTATAACTTCTACAATACAGTTTAAAATCTTCTGTAAATAAAAGTTTAGTTGAGAACTAGATCACAAAAAATTGTGGTCTGACTAATGTTAAACACAGGTATACATTAAAACCACACATTACTGTCCTGTTCTAACACGTCTATCAGCATATTCAAAACTGTACATCTTCCTTCTGTCAAAAGGTTGGTTGTAAAAAGTCATTTAGTTAAATTGTTAGCGTACAAACAATGCCAGAATACACCGTTTTATGTAACTCACTTAACAGCAAGAGCAGTGCAAAAGTAACTTCTTGTTGCATCATTAGGTCTTGTTCCTCTGAATGAGATGGGTGCAAACAATGTGCTGATGACTCCGGGGGACAATGTTAAAGGACAAATACTTGACCAGGTGACTACCTGAGGGAGGGGGTAGTAAAAAGGTATGCTCTATGTGAAAGCAGAGGGCAATTACATGATCAGGGAATGCTAAGAGAAGAATAAGTCTGAGTAACAAGATGACAGTTACTGATATTACATATTCTGTTGCGCGCACATTTTTTTTTTTTTTTGGAGGTGGGTTACTTGTGAAAGCAAAAGGAATGCTTATCACAGAGCAACAAGCTGAAACAATATTTGGAAGTTTTCCATTACCGTCTTAAAAGCAAACAGAAGATGGCACCCCTTTGGGGTCAAGGTGAAGAAACATGCTGCCAGTGAAAGGTAAGAGAAGTGAAACGATCACTGCTGAATATATTGTGGGGAGCAGTGTACTGTCTTGCAGCAAGCTAGGACTACTCTTATGAACAATGACGATATTTTGTGTGCGAAAGGGAGGTTGCATGATCTATTGCACGTAACTTATGGTGGGAAAACTGCAAATGATAGCAACAGCCAAGCTATGATCTCATAACCATTATCTTTCTGGGACTTTCTAGTCCATGGTTGGAGTACCCTCTCAGAAAGAGTATTACTTTCACATTGTCCCACTAGAGTAAAGTGTTGGCTGTAGTTTTACAAATGCAAAGACTACCATTTGGTTCTGAAGTTGTTACTGTATCTAAAACATGCATGTTTTCCTCAAAGCAAAAATAGAAGTTATGTTCTTACCATAACGTTCCATGTTAGTTGTCTTCTTCTCGCCTTCTTCTTGCTGGATGGGTTCGGAGCCGACCTCGGCCCGACTGCCACTCTAAAAGCTCGAGAGTTGGTTCCACCGGCTCGAGGCTCCCCTTATATCCCACAATGCTAGGCGAGAGTTACCTCAGATCTCGTTTGTAAGCTAACCCCAGCTTATAATAGTAACAGAATAACTATAAACAGAGTCCACCTCTAACAACAGGGAGAAAGAAGGGTGACCTACATCCTGATTCAGGAAATATGCAAAGCAGCATATGCCTAAGTAAAGAGGTGGTAGAAAGAGAGGTCACAATCACAACTCCTCTAGGTCTGTCCAGGCCAGGGGGAAGGAGGGTGGGACGCAAGAAGGCGGCAAGAAGAGGACAACTAACATGGAACGTTATGGTAAGAACATAACTTCTATATGTTAAGTTGTCTATCTCGCCTTCATTCTTGCTGGATGGGACCGCGTCCCTAGCACCTTGTCCCGGGTGGCCTAACGGAACAGACTCCTGAGAACAGTGGAACCAAAGTTAGCTCTGCCTAGAAGCTAAATCCAACTTATAATGAGAAATGAAAGTGTGAGGAGTAGCCCAAGTAGCCGCTGCACAAATGGTGTCAATAGGCAGTCTGTCTTGGAAGGCTATGGAAGTAGCCAAAGCTCTGGTGGAATGGGCCTTAGGTTTGTTAGGCAGCTTTTGGTGTCTAATTTCATAAACAAGGGAAATCAGAGATGTTAGCCATCTAGATAATGATACCTTTGAAACTGAAAGTCCCTTCCTGCCTTCTGCATAGGAGACAAACAGCTGGTCAGATTTTCTGAATTGTTTTGTTCTATCCAAATAGTACCTTAACTGACGATGAACATCTAGCCAGTGTAATTTTGTTCAGACCTATTGGAATATTCTGGAAAAAACACAGGGAGGTCAATGCTTTGATTTAGATTAGACGTCGAGGCTACCTTAGGCAAAAAGGACGGGTTGGTTCGTAAGGATACCATGTCCTTATGGAACAACACATAAGGAGGTCGACAGCTGAGTGCATGAAGTTCCGAAACTCTTCTAGCTGAAGTAATAGCTACCAGAAAGAGAGTTTTCCATTATAGCAATTTTAAAGAACAGGAGGCTGCAGGTTCGAAAGGGGAAAGAATTAAAGAACTCAGAACTAAATTTAGGTCCCATGGAGGAGGAGGATTTCTTATAGGAGGTCTGAGAAGAAAAACTCCTTTCAAAAAGGCCTTGCAAAGCTTGTGGGACATTAAGGCAGACTCAGAAATACCCACATGAAAGTTAGAAATAGCTGCCAATTGAACTTTAAGAGTAGAAGGAGATGAACCTGCATGGAAGAGTTCAGCTAGAAAATCAAGGACTATTTGGATGGAAGCAGTGAAAGGATCTATGTCCCTTCCTTGAGCTCAATATGTGAAGCGTTTCCACTTACTCAAATAAATCTTCCGAGTGGAAGATTTATGGGAAGCTATCAAAATATCTCTAACGGAGTGAGATAATTGAGGAAGCCTGGCTAAGGTTGGAACTGGAGGAACCAAGCAGTGAGGTTCAGAGAAGGGAGGGAGCGATGAAACTGACCCGACTGATGGATCAAAAGATCTGGAACTAGGTCCAGATGCCAAGGTCGCTCCAATAGAAATTGATGTAGAAAGGGGAACCACACCTGTCGAGGCCAGTAAGGAGCAATGAGGATCAACGAGGCCTTCTGAGCGATAGCTTTCTGTATCACTTGAGAGATTAGTGGGAAGGGAGGAAATGCATACAGAAGTCCCCGGGCCAAACTTGGACTAGAGCGTCTCTGCTGGGTTGGCCTGGTAAAGGGAATAGAGTGAAATAATCTCTGCACTTGCTGTTTTGGGGAGTAGCAAAAGATCGCAGCAAGGCTGACCCCACTTGAGAAAAATTTCTCTCACAACAGAGTCTTTCAGAGACCACTCGTGAGGCATGAGGATAGCTCTGCTCAACTTGTCCGCGATTTGATTGGACTTTCCGGGGATGTGCGTTGCTATCAGAAACCGCTGAGAAGAAATCGCCCATTGCCACAATCTGAGTGCTTCTCGACACAGGGGTAGGACCTGGTTCCGCCTTGTTTGTTGATGTACCACACTACAGACATATTGTCTGTCTGGATTGCAATCGTTCCCAAGGGAAGAGAGTCTTGAAGGGCTTGCAACGCTAAAAGCACTGCTCTCATCTCCAGAACATTTATGTGCAAGTGGCATTCGCCTGGTTGCCATGTGCCCTGGACCGTCCTGCCCTGATAATGCCCCCCACCCGATCAGGAGGCGTCCGTTGTCAGAGTAGCAACCGGAGGGGAGGAACAAAGGGTCTTCCCAACAAGAGCTGAGGGAAGACATCCACCACATGAGATGATTTCTGCACGCCTGTGATCATAATGGTGTGGGACATTGGAAGTTGCTGGTATGACCATTGTGTAAAGAGCATCCATTGAAGGATTCGCATGTGGAATCTGGCTAATGGAAGCAGAGGTATGGCCGCCATAATTCCCAACACTTTCAGAACTAACCTGGCTTTGATTCTGTTGTTGTTGAAAAGGAGTGAGACCAGTTTGTGTATGTCTGTTATTCTCTGATCTGTTAGTCTCGCAGACATGTCTACTGTGTCTAGATTTGCGCCTATGAAGGTAATAGTACGACAAGGCGACAAAACAGACTTTTCGCAATTTATTGAAATGCCTAACTTTTGACAAATGCGAAAAGTGTAATCCCTGGCCATCAGAAGGAGATGCTTGGTGGGAGCTGTGAGGAGCCAGTCGTCCAAATATGGAAACACCTGGAATCCTTGTCGTCTCAGGTGAGAAGCTACCACTGCCATGCATTTGGTAAACACCGGGGCAGTGGTGAGACCAAAGGGCAGGGCCCTGAATTGAAAATGACTGGTTCCCAGCCTGAAGCGGAGGAATCTTCTGGAGCGTCTGTTCATTTTATGTGATAGTACGCATCCTGAAGGTCTATAGAGCACATCCAGTTTCCTTTTCCCAATAGGGGAAGGATGGACTGCAGCGTGACCATCCGAAATCTTGTTTTCTTGACTGATCTGTTCAAGATACTGAGATCCAAAATTGGTCTCCAGTCCCCTGTTTTCTTTGGAACTAAAAAGAACCTTGAGTAGATTCCGGATCCTTGCTGGTCTGCTGGAACTGGCTGAATTGCTCTTTTTGCAAGCAGCTTTGAAATTTCCAAAACCGCTAGATCCCTTTGAGCGGGTGGAACATCTGGAAGGGATTTTTTTGATTGGTTTGGAATGCGAAGAAAGGGAATAGAACAGCCTTCGGAAATGACGGACTGTACCCATTTGTCTTGAGTCAGGGATAGCCAGGCTTCTGGGTACAGTGACAATCTTCCCCCGACTGCCTCCGAAGGTGGGCAGTCGGGCAACACCTCAGGGATGCTGAAAGGGCTTATCAGAGAAAGCTTCTCGATTGCCCTGGTTCTGCGGAGCCCCCCTGCCTCGAGGGTGACGTCTACCATTGTTATTCCCGCCTCTGCCTCTGGCGGGGAACCGACTCTGTGCGTCAGGCGAAGTCCCTTGAGATTGTTTACAGAACCACATTTTCCCACTTTTCTGGCCTTTGGGGTAAGGCCTAGAAGGAGTAGAAAAACGGACTCCGACGGCAGAAAGAGTCTTGCCATCAGTCTCGCACCTAGTCAAGGTTTCTTTCACTTTAGGACCAAAGAGAGATGATCCATCGAACGGGGAATTAGTGAAAGACGTCTTGAAGGGGTCCGCAAAATTGCATAGCCGCATCCAGGCATGCCTACGTAAGGCTACACCTGTCCCTGCGGCCCTGCTCGCTCCATCAGCCGCATAAGAAAGGAGGCGCATGGAGGAGTTGGCTATGGAGTTCAGGGTAGCCAGCTGAGTGTTCATCTTATCTTGAAAACCCGCAGCTGTAGGGTCCTTCAACATGTCACTCGCTTCTTTAATCAAGTCCCTTTGAAGACGAGTAAAATGGCACAGGTAGATCAGCTTAGCATAGCAAATGTCGCTGACGAGAACATCCGCTTCCCGTACCTGTCCATGGACCTAGATTCCTTGTTAGGTGGATGAACAGGTACTGAAGGATCAGCTAGTTCCTTCTTAGTGGCAGCAGCAACCACCATAGCATCCACAGAAACTCCTTTTGTCAAGAACTGTTTGTCTGCTGGTGCAGTTATGAATTTTGAGGGTCTCCTGGGAGTGGGGTCCACTGAATCAGGAACCGTCCATGCCTTTTTAGCTACCACCTGCATGGGGGGGTCAAAGGGGGGAGACACCCAGGAGGTGGAAGGACGAGAGCCAAACGCCTCAAGGTACACAGATTCATCCTCCGAAGGGTTGAGGGCTGGCCAATTTCCCCTCTGTTTGAGGATTTCTAGAATGTCTGCAAAGGAGACATCTTCAGAAGGGGAACGCACCCCTGTCAGGCAGAGCCAGAGGTCCCCGCTCCGAGAAGCTGAGAACCTCCCTCGGCACCGACAGTGATGGCTCCGAGGCCGATGTCGGAGCCAAACTCACCAGCGCCGAAGCTCCGAGAGGAAGAGCGGGGTCGGACAAGGGTCCGATGCCACTCACCCCCTCGGAGCAGACTAGGGAAGTCCGGCGCCGAGATTCTTCGAAAGAAGAAATCGGAGCTGACGACGGAGCCGAAGACATCTGTATCGGATCCGACGCTACCACAGTCTCGGTTCCGAAACGCCCTGGCTCCGAGCTCAACGGAGTCGGAGGAGAAACATATTGGACAGGGGCAGGCATCGACTGATGAGTCGGGCTCTGAAGCATTTGGGCCAGTGCCTCGGACTTAAGAAGTCGACTCACTACCCTCTGAAGGTCATGATCAGACAGCCTCGATGACCTAGAGGAGTGAGATTTATGGCTCCGTTCAGACAGCAGAGGAGATGCTGGAGCCGAATGAACGGAGCCAAAGGATGGTGACCTAGATCTCTTCCTAGATGTCGGCTCCGAAGGTCTGGTCGGAGCCGACAAGGGGATTTCTAATACCTCGGCTCCAGCCGGAGCAGAGGGAACCACAGAAGCTGTAGACTCATCGGCTCCAGCCGGAGCCGATGCAGACGTAGGTTTAGTAGCCTTAGGTCTCGGCTCAGTAGCTGGAGCCGAGGACCTAGAAGCCTTGGAGGGCTTCCCAGAGACAGAAAGGGAATCCTCAGGCTTAAGTAGACCCCTTAGGATCAACTTGTTCTTTCTTTCCTGCAGGACCCTGGGACTGAAGCCGTGGCATACAGCACAGGAGTCCTGCAGGTGCAAAGGCCCCAGGCAGTAGACACAAGAAGTGTGACCGTCTGTCAGAGACATTTTCTGACAGCACGCATCACACTTCTTGAAGCCTGAGACCTTTGTGTCTTTAGACATCCTAGAACAAGAAAGTGTAACCACACACACTCAGACACACTGATTACACTTTATCTTATTTTTTAAATCTCAAAAATAAAACAACTATCAAAAGGTTTTAATTAAGAGAAGTAACACACACACCACTAGGGAATGGGGGAAAGGCCTGAAGGCCCGAGGGAGAACTTTTAAGTTCTTGTGGAAAGAAAAGGGATTTTATGAAAAAAAGGGTTAGAATTCCACTAAACTAAGGGAAAATGTAGTTAAAATTAAAATTAAAGGGGTTTAAGTATCCTAACTTACTGAAAGTTTACTTACCAAGAAGCCGGTAGAAAACCAACACCTCGATCGCTGTAGCGGCAAACGAGATCTGAGGTAACTCTCGCCTAGCATTGTGGGATATAAGGGGGGCCTCGAGCCGGTGGAACCAACTCTCGAGCTTTTAGAGTGGCCGAGTCGGAGCCGAGGTCGGCTCCGAACCCATCCAGCAAGAATGAAGGCGAGATAGACAACTTAACATCAATATTTTTGTGCTTTTTATAACAACTTCTTTCGTCCTGTCAATGTTAACCAGCATGTGAAATACCACAGAGAGAGATCAATGGGTACAGCGATGCAGATCAGCCTTTAAGTAACCCATTATTAAGAAAGTGGCTTGCCAGTCATCAAAAGACTACCATGAACTGCAGATAAAGAGCACACAGAAAAGGGACTATGCTAACCCTTTTCCTGTAGGACTTTGGGGCCATCTCACCGAGCCAGTATTCCCGATATGTCTTACGGTTACTATGTGAAACAGTCACTGACAACTGCACTTTCTACTGAGGCTCAAACTCTATACCTTACTTAACTGAGGTCAGCATGCATACACCCTTCAATGGTACATGCATGCTTCCATACATACATTATTGACAGCGGAGGACAACTGCTTGGTAGTGCTAAGCCTAGTCCTGGTCAATCTGGTGCCACACAAGCATTCACTTCTATGGAAATATTCAGCCAATCAGAACCTCCTATCCATCACCCAAGGAAGGTAAAGCAGGCATTAGCTGCCCACTGCCATCTCTCCCCCTGGCCAGCTTATCCAATGCCTTGACCACTAGGTTCTCTGGGACATTGTCACAGTTCTCTCTCGATGAGAAATAGAAAAAAATGGAAAAATGCAGCTTTTCTAAATGGAAAAGTGCCTGAAAAGTAGACGTATAATGTAGTCATTCAAAAAGATAGTCTGCTTTAGACTTGCCTTTTCAGTTAAGCACGTGTGTAAAATGGTCAGAACTGTATTTGACACTTTGCAAGTGTGCGGCACTGACAATGCTAGACCTTGCTCTAGAAATGTAGGACATATTGCAAAATTTGCTGCTTGAAGATACTAGTCAATTGTGATGTGATCTTTGAACAGTAAAGTTAAAATCCCTTGCCCCTCCCAGAGAAGTATACAACTCTAGAAATAAGTAAAAAAATCAAAATTCACATCTGACCATTCAAAAAAACAGGACCGTTAATCATGGTTTGTTAAAAGGTGCAGAACTACAGCAGATGGTGCTTTACTTAATAGATACTTTCTTAGACATGCACCTCAAGTTATGCCAGTAAGGTTTCTAGAATTAATAGCTTAAAATTATAAGTTATGTACTCACCATAACGTTCCATCTGAGTAGGTAGTTCATTTGTCTGCAACCTGTGGGTTACGGATCCGATATCGGATCCGAGCCAGCAACTTGTTTCCAGCTAATGGATCCAAGCTCCTAGCCCCTCCCTTCACCCATAATCCCCTGCTAACCCTCCATGACCTCAGATCGAGTTTGCCTCTCCATATATATCCAAGAAAGGATATCTAAAAACTAATAGATCCAAGAAGGTCAGGGGGAAGGAGGGGGGATGGTTGCAGACAAATGAACTACCTACTCAGATGGAACGTTATGGTGAGTACATAACTTCTAAATCTGAAGTAGGAATGTTCATTTGTCAGCAACCTGTGGGACAGAGTCCCCAGCTACCTGCACCCTGGGTGGCCATCATGGAAGGATATTACAAAGCACCGCAGAGCCAAAGGATGCTCTCCCTCTAGAAAGCAGGTCTACCTTGTAGTGGTTGATAAAGGTATGAGATGAAGCCCAAGTGGCTGCAGAACAAATATCATCCAAAGGAACTCTAGACTTGAAAGCCGCAGAAGTAGAAATGGAGCGAGTGGAATGAGCACGAACTCCTTCTGGTGCGGGTCTACCAGAGGCTTGATAAGCTAGCAGGATACATTGGGAAATCCAGCGAGATAAAGATACTTTAGAGATAGCTTTCCTCAAGTGAAATTTGGCGAAGGAAATGAACAGCTGGCCGGATTGTCTATGGCCAGCCGTCCTATGGGTATAAAAACGAAGCTGCCTATGAACATCCAATGAGTGCAGCTTGTATTCACCCTTATTTTGATATTTAGGGAAGAAAACCGGTAAATTTATGGATTGGTTTATGTTGGTTTCTGATGCTATCTTGGGAAGAAAGGAGGGATTGATCCTGAGGTACACTATCAGGGTGAAAAATCAGGTATGGAGGCTTTACAGAAAGAGCCTGAAGTTCCGACACTCTTTTCGCTGAAGTAATGGCTACAAAGAATGCTGTTTTCCATGAGAAGAATTTGAGATCCACTGAAGCAGCGGGTTCAAAGGGTGGAGCAGTCAAGGCTTGAAGAACTAAAGTAAGATCCCATGGGGGTACGGCTTATTTTACAGGAGGTCTAAGTAAAAAGGTACCCTTGAGAAAGGTTTTACACAATTTGGCTGACATCAAGGGTCCTGTATCATGTCCCACATAATGAGAAATGGCTGCCAATTGCACTTTGACAGTTGAACAACTAGCACCTTCTTGAAAGAGTTCAGTTAGGCAGTCTAAAATGTATGGAAGAGGAGCCGTAAAGGGATCTAGATCGCGGTGCTCCGCCCAGATAGAAAAACGTTTCCATTTGCTGTGATATACCTTCCTGGTGGAGGGCTTATGTGCTGCCACGAGGATGGCTTTGACTGGTGAAGAGATACCGGGAGTCCTAACTAGGACTGGAACTGGAGCAACCAAGCTGTCAGTTTCAGATTGTCCAGGTTTGGAGTTGGCAAGTCCAATGGATGGGAGATGAGATCCAGAATGGGATCTAGAATCCAAGGGTGATTCACAAGGTGAGACCACAGGTAAGGGAACCAAATTTGTCGAGGCCAGAATGGGGCAATGAGAATCATCTTGCTCCCCAATCGCGAGGCTTTCTGTAAGAGTTATCATTGGAAGAGGAGGATAGGCATAGAGTAGACCGGGTGGCCAAGCATGCACCAGAGCGTCTCTTGGAGATTCCCCTGGTGGGGGGATTAGAGCGAAGAAATTGTCGCATTTGGCGTTTGATGGAGATGCAAAAAGATCGCAGCAGGGTTGCCCCCATGTTGCGAATATCTGCTTCGCTACTAGAGGATTGAGAGACCACTCGTAGGGGGTAAGAAGGGTGTGGCTGAGCTTGTCCGCTAGGATGTTGGTCCTCCCCGGAATGTGCGTTGCAATCAGAAAGCGGTTGGTGGAGATCGCCCATTCTCACACACTCATGGCTTCGCGGCAAAGAGGATAAGATCTGGTTCCCCCCTGTTTGTTGATATACCAGACCACTGACATGTTGTCTGAGTGAATTGCAATCGTTCCTGCGGGGAGGAAGCTCTGAAGTGCTTGCAATGACAACAGCACTGCTCTCATCTCCAGAAAGTTGATATGCAGGGAGGTCTCCATCGTTCCACGTGCCTTGGACTGTCCTGCCTGAGTAATGCCCCCCCCCCACCCGAAGCGTGAAGCGTCAGTGGTCACAGTAGCGATAGGGGGAGAGTTGCAGAAGGGACGGCCCGTATGGAAGTTCGATGCTTGGAGCCACCATAGTAGCGCCCTTCTGCAAGCCTTGCTGATAGCAATGGGATGGTGGAGAGGAAGGGATAGGAAGGACCATTGCACTAACAGAGTCCATTGCAGGACTCGCATGTTCAAACGGGCGCATGGAAGGAGTGTAATCGCTGCTGCCATGGAGCCTAGTGCCCTCAGGATCAATTCCGCTGGCGAAGCCTCTGAATGAAGGATAGCCCGCACATGAAGTTGTAGATTTCCGATTCTCTCGGCAGTTAGGAAGGCTAGCAAATCTCTGGTGTTTATTCTGGCAGCTATGAATTCTATGATCTGTGTTGGAGCCAGTAGGGATTTGCCGACATTGATAGTAATGCCTAGTTGTGGGGCTAGATGGAGAAAGAAGTCTCTGGCTGAGCAAAGTAGATGCCTTGTTGGTGCGGTCAGGAGCCAGTCGTCCAGGTACGGGAAGACCCGAATTCCCTGGAGTCTTAGGTGGGCCGCAATCACTGTTAACACTTTGGTGAACACCCTGGGGGCTGTGGTGAGGCCAAAGGGAAGGACCCTGAACTGGTAGTGACTGGCTCCCAGCCGGACGCGAAGGAACCTCCTGGATCGTTTGTCCATTAAGATGTGGTAATACACATCCTTGAGGTCTATAGAGCACATCCAATCGTTCTCCCTCAAAAGGGGGAGGATAGATTGAAGAGTGACCATTTGGAACTTTTCCTTGGTTACTGACAGGTTCAAGCGGGAAAGGTCTGGGATGGGTCTCAGATCCCCCGTCTTTTTTGGCACCAAAAAGAACCTGGAGTAGAACCCTAATCCGAGCTGGTCTTGGGGGACGGGCTGGATGGCTCTTTTTCTTAACAGCTGCTGTATTTCTGCGGCCTCCCTGTGATCGGGTGGCACATGGGGGCGGTTCTTGGATTGGGGGACATGGAGAATTGGTATTTTGTACCCTCTGGATATGATGCGAAGCACCCAGCGGTCTGTTGTGATGGACTCCCATGCCGCTAGATGCTTCGAAAAACGCCCCCTGACTGCCTCCAGAGTGGAGCAGCTGGGCAACCCTCAGGGCTGCTGCGCGGGCCGTTCAGAGAAAGGTTCTCTGGACCCGAAATTTCTCGGAGCCCCTCTGCCCCTGGGGTGACGTCCTCCCTGTCCACCTCTGCCACGGTAGGACTGGTTATCCAGAGTTGGTTGGGAACGTTGTGATTTTCGGAACCACATCTTCTTCTGACCCTTTTGGTTCCTTGAAAAGGACCGCTGGGGAGCAGAGAAGCAGACTCAGACGGCAGACAACGTCTTCCCGTCCTTCTCGTTCTGGACAAGCGTTTCGACAAAAAGGGCAGAACCATCAAAGGGGGCGTTCGCGAAGGACGCTTTAAAGGGCTCCGTAAAGTCGCAATTGACGGAGCCAGGCCTGACATCTCATGACTAGGCCTGCTCCGTTGGCCCTAGCAGCTCCCTCTGTGGCATGGGACAACAGCCGCATAGAGGTATTTGAAATAGATCTCAGAGTGGCCATTCGGGTGGAGTACAATTGTTTATCCTCCTCCGACATGGACTCGGGGGGGGGAGGGGGGGGGATGCAGCGTATTCTTTGATAAGATCCCGCTGCATCCTGATGACTTGTGCCATATAGTTCAGAGACCTTACTGAGAAGATCGCTGAACTAAAAACTCGCTTCCCTAATTGATTTTTTGTCCTGTCCAGGTAGTAGCGTAATTGTCTGTGTACATCCAAGGTATGTAAGAGTTTTTCACCCCTGTTCTGTGGATTGGGGAAGAATGTAGGAAGGTGGATAGCCTGATTTAAAGAGACTCTGGACACCACCTTAGGCATAAATGTAGGATTTGTTCTCATGGACACTATCTTGATGGAAGATCAGGAAGGGTTGTACTGCCATTAATGCCTGTAGTTCAGAGACCCTTCTTGCTGAAGTTATTGCCAGCAGGAAAGCAGTTTTCCAGGATAAGTATTGCAATTCTGCTGTAGCTGCTGGTTCGAAAGGAGGTAGAGTCAGTTTTTCCAGTACAAAGTTCAAGTCCCATGCTGGCAATGGAGGTTTCCTGGGAGGTTTTACATTTTTAATTCCTCTCAAACTGTCTGAGCAGAGGATGCGAGAAGACAGGAGGATCCAAGCTGTATTCTGCTGAAATAGCTGATGCATGTATCTTGATGGAGGAATAGGACAGGCCTGTATGGAAGAGCTCCGCCAAGTACTCCAGGATGTTGGCTATGTTCACCAGTGTCACATCTTGCCCCTTTGCAGTACTCCAGATGATATCTCTTTTCCATTTTGCTGCATAATTCTTTCTTGTTGAAGGTCTACGAGCCTCCAGGATTATGTCTTTAACCCTTTGGGATAAATTTGGGTTAATTGCTGTTATGTAATGTTCCAGGCAGTTAGCTGCAGAGTTTTTAGGTTTGGATGCAGGATGTTGTAGTTGTTCTGTGTCAGCAGTAATGGGATCAGGGGCAGTGTCCATATTTGTTCCCGGGACATGCTCCTTAGCAGTGGATACCAATGTTGTCTTGGCCAGTCTGGGGCTATCAGAATGATCCTCGGACGTTCCTCTTTGATCTTGAGAAGCACCTTGTGCATCAAAGGAAGAGGTGGGAATGCGTATGCTGTCAGGCTTTTCCAACTGAAGGACAGGGAGTCCACCTTCCAAGCCAGTGGGTGTAAGTCCTTGTGCAGAATTTCTTCAACTGGTGATTGAATGGGGATGCAAACAGGTCTATTTGTGGTAATCCCCATTTTCTTGTGATGGTTCTGAAGATGTCCGGATGCAGCATCCATTCGTGGGCATCTGTTGTAGTTCTGCTTAACATGTCTGCTAGAATGTTTTCCTTCCCTGGTACATAAATTGCCTGTAACTGAATGTTGTTGCTCAGAGCCACATCCCATAGGTCCAGTGCCAGCCGGCATAGAGGGTATGAGTGTGTGCCTCCCTGTTTGTTGATGTACCACATAACTGTGGTGTTGTCTGTCCTTATCAACTGGCCTTTTTGGAGAAAAGGTCCGAATGCCTGGATTGTCAATTTTACTGCCATCATTTCTTTTAGATTTATGTGCAGATGCAACTGGTCTTGAGTCCATAGGCCTTGAATGCACTTGTCCATCATGTGTGCCCCCCAACCGAGGTCTGCGGCATCTGTCGTGATGGTTTGTCTTGGTTGACTTTTGCAGAAGGGCAGTCCTGTGTTTGATTGACAGGCCTGAGCCCACCATAAGAACTCTTGCTTTAGGCATGGGATCATTGGAATTTTGGTTTCTAGGCTGTGCTTGTGCTGAGACCACAAATTCTTTAGGTACCACTGTAGCTTTCTCATATGCAGCCTGGCATGAGGGACCAGTATTATGCAGGATGCCATGAAGCCTAGAGCTTGTAGCACTTTTCTTGCAGTTACATGGCTCTGCTTTGTTAATGCAGAGAAGTAGAGAGGAAGTTGCTCTTTCTTTTCTGTAGTTAGAAATGCCATTTGTTTTGATGTGTCCAGTTCTGCACCCAGAAAGGTTATTCGTTGGGATGGAATCAGCCTTGACTTTTTTGTATTGACTGTATATCCCAGGGATTGTAGCAGGTAGATGACTCTCTGTAAGTCTTCTGTTAGTTTGTTTTTGTTGTCCGCTTGTATCAGGCAGTCGTCCAGGTAGGGATAGATTTGAATTCCCCGAAGTCTGCAATGAGCGATTACTGATGCCAGGCATTTCGTGAACACTCTGGGCGCAGTACATAAGCCAAAGGGCAATGCTGAGAATTGATAATGCTCTGATCCTGCAAGAAATCTGAGGTATCTTCTGCAAATTGGTCTTATGGGGACGTGCAGGTATGCCTCCTTGAGATCTAGAGTTACCAGCCAAGACTCCTTGCCCAGCATGGGAAGAAGCTGCTGTAGGGTCAGCATTTTGAATTTTGGAACAATGAGGAATGTGTTTAAAGCGGACAGGTCTAGAATAGGCCTCCATTTGTTTTCTTTTCTTGGTACCAGGAAGAGCCTGGAGTAAAATCCCTTCCCTTGCTCCATAAATGGTACATTTTCCACAGCTCTCATTCTTAATAACTGAGATATTTGTTTTAGAGCTTCCGCCCTTTGAGAAGGTGGTAGGTTTGGCATTCCTCTCTTTCCTGGTAGTGTATGGAAATGGAACCTGTAACCTTTGTCTATAGTCTGCAAAATCCATTTTTCTCTTGTAATGCAGTGCCAGTTTCTTGAAAATAATGTTAGCTTTCCGCCTAAGGGTGCTTCTAGTTGTTCCCTGGTAGGCGGTGCCACCGCCAAGTCACTGTGATTGAGTTGTTGTAGTGGTGGTGGCTGTATCCGTGCCTCGTTGGTTGTTACCCTGCCACTGGCGACCCCTGTAGGCACCCCTGGATTTGTTTCTGCCTCTAGAGCGCCTATTCCTGCCTCTTTGTGCCTTAGAGGAGTCTGGAAAGGACCAATTCTAGGAGGGCCAGTTCCTGCTAAACCTTGGAGGTTGAACTTGTAAGAAATCTTTTACTGTTTGCACAGATTTTGCTTTCTCTTCCATCTTTTTTAGTACCTGCTGTGGGGCACCAAATAAATTGACCTTGTCCATAGGTGCATCCAAAAGCTTAGATTTGACATGGTCTGGTAATGCCTGTTCTTTCAACCATGCATGCCTTCTGATAACTGTGCCAGTCATGGCTGATCTAAAGGAAGCATCCAGTGCATCATAGCCACATTTTAAAGAATGGTTACTAACCTGCTGTATGTTATGTAACATTTCTTGAACATACTTTTTATCTAAAGATTCTTCAGAGGACAGCTTTTTAGTCAACTGGTCAAGCATAAACTCTTGATATTGAATCATATGAAATTGGCAGTTCAAAGCTCTAGCTGACAAAGTAGCAGAGGTGTAAACTTTTTTACCCCATCTCTCTAAGGACCTGGATTCCCTTTCAGAGGGGGGGGGGTTTTTAGAAGAAGTAGCTGCTACAGCTTTAGGGCCCTGGGAGATTGTCTCTGGATCTGCAAAAGGAGCCTTATATAAGTGGTGATGCGTGTCCGGGACCCTGTAATACCTATCTGGCTTAGCAGGAGCCTGAGGTAAAGTATCTGGAGCAGTGCAAGCATCATTAAATGCATCAACAGGTAGAACTGGAGGTATAGCTAAAGGCCTATGCTGTGGCAAATGTAGAAAGGTCCTAAGCCTTTTTCTAGAGTCTGAGAAATCTTGGCCCTGCCACTGAAATTGTTCCCTCATAGCATGCAAGGTTTCCCCAAAGGAAAATTCCTCAGGAGGAGAGGCTGAAGGGATGGACTCCTCAGCATCAGAGTCTTCGTAAGGAGAATAAGAAGCCTCAGGAGGGTCTGTATGTTCTGAGTCATCAGAGGAATCATCTGTGGCTACTGGCTCAGGGGGCTCTGCTCTAGGCCTCTTTTCTGGAGGAGGGAGAGAGGCCCTGTCTGGATGAGGCCGGGCTCCACGAATTAAAGAGATGAGATCCTCTGCTAAAGAAAGCATATGGGAGCTGGTGCTGGGCCTGTGAGAGGGGGGCTTGGCAGGCACAGGTTCAGATGCTTTGGCTGCTTTAGCCCTGGCAAAGGCCTTAATAGACATAGCTGGAGGAGGCCTAGCAGCTCCACATGCAGGGGTAGAGATATCTAGGGGAATGGTGTCTGATAAATCCTGTGAAATCGCAACAGAAGGTTGGATTTCAGAAGCCGTTTCTACCAGGTTAGAAGAGGCCTCGGTAGAAGGCAAGTTGTCGGTTGTAGAAAGAACCGCTTGCTCGGTTTCAGCCGAAACAGAGACACTCGTGGTTTGCTTAACCGCGGTTTCGGCCGAAACCGCGGACCGCGAGTGTCGGTCCTTTTCTTTGCGTTTTTTGGTTATTTGCGTAGTCGGAGGATCCGACGGCATAATGTAGGCAAAATTGGAGCCGAAAATCTGTTCAGCAAAGTCCGAGCGACGTCTAAGCGTCCGCCGGTTAAAAGAAGCACAGGCTAGACAAGCTGCTACGTCGTGGTCTGGGCCTAAACAATGTATGCAATAGGAGTGGAAATCTTAATGAGGTATTTGTTTCCCACAAGATAAACAGTTATTAACTTTCTCTGACATCGGCTGAGGCAAGAAAGAGTCCCCAACGGGGTACTTGGCTTTATAGAAGTCTTCGAAGTATTCGGTAGTAGTAATCTCTGGATCTGACCGACCGGCACTTGCGAACAGCTTCTGCTTCGGGCGCCACGCGGCAAGAAAGACTGAGGAAAATGGCGTCGGCTGATGCCTTTATACCCGAATGACTGCCGCAATGACGTCAGGTGAAGTGCGACACCAGCCGAAGCCAGACCCAGACTTTGGAATCCGGCCGACCGAAGGGCTGCCTGATGACAGGACAACCCATTTGTAAAGACTGCAGATGCATCCTTGAAGGACATCGAGGGATTGGTCCTGAGATAAACCCTATCCTTGTGGAAGGTCAAGTAAAGAGGTTTTACACACAGGGCTTGAAGTTCAAAAACCCTCCTAGCTGAAGTAAAAGCGATGAGAAAGGCCGTTTTCCATGACAAATGTTTGAGATCAGCTGAAGCTGCAGGTTCAAAGGGGGGAGCTGTCAAGGCCTGAAGTACTAAAGTCAAATCCCAGGGAGGCACTACTTCCTTTATTGGAGGTCTGAGTAGGAAGGTGCCCTTCAGAAAGGTCTTACATAACTTCGTGGTGATCAATGGACCCAATTCATGTCCCACGTGGTAATAAGAGATAGCTGCTAGTTGAACTTTGACTGTGGAACAGCTAGCCCTCTGATGAAAAAGCCCTGAAAGGAAATCCAAGACGCCGGGCAACGGAGCTGTGAAAGGGTCTAGGTTCTGACGCTCCGCCCAAATAGCGAAACGTTTCCATTTACTCCTATAGACTTTCCTAGTAGAGGGCTTGTGTGCTGCTATTAGGATAGCTTTAACTGGGGAGGAGATACCGGGAGTCCTAGCTATGAGTGGAACTGGAGCAACCAAGCCGGAAGCTTGAGATTGTCCAGATTCGGGACTGGGAGGCCTAGGGGGTGGGAAATCAGATCCGGGAAGGGATCTAGAATCCCAGGTGGATTCACCAGATGAGACCAGAGTTAAGGGAACCAAGCTTGACGAGGCCAGGATGGGGCAATGAGGATCATTTTGCTCCCCAACCGACTGGCTTTCTGTAGAAGCTTCTGCATCAGAGGTAGAGGAGGGAAAGCATAGAGTAGACCGGGAGGCCAAGCATGCACCAGAGCGTCTCTTGGGAATTAGAGCGAAGTAGCTGGTGCATTTCGTGTTTGAAGGAGAGGCGAAGAGATCGCAACAGGGTTGTCCCCATACGGCAAATATCCGCTTCACTACCTGGGGATTGAGAGACCACTCGTAAGGAGACAGAATGGTGTGACTGAGTTTGTCCGCCAGGATGTTGGACTGTCCCGGAATGTGCGTTGCAATAAGAAAGCGGTTGGTGGAGATTGCCCATTCCCACACTCACAGCTTCTCGACAGAGTGGGTAGTACCTGGCTCCCCCCAGTTTGTTGATGTACCAGACCACCGACATGTTGTCTGACAACTGCAACTGTTCCTGTAGGAAGAAGGCTCTGAAGTGCTTGCAACGACAACAGCACTGCCCTCATCTCTAAGACATTTATATGCAATGAGGTCTCTATCGTTCCACGTGCCTTGGACCGTCCTGCCCGCATAATGCCCAACCCCACACGAGGCGAGAGGCATCCGTGGTCACTGTGGCGAGAGGAGGGGCCATGGAGAAAGGGCGTCCCGCTTGGAGGTCCGGTGGTTGTAACCACCATGCGAGAGCCCTTTTGCAAGCCTTGCTGAGGGGAATGGGGTGACAGAGGGTATCGACGGAAGGACCATTGGACTTGGGAGTCCACTTCAAACCCTCATTCAGGCGGGCCGTGGGGAGCAAGGTAATTGCTGCCACCATGGAGCCCAGCGCCCTCAGGACCAATCCCGCTGGGGGAGCAAACGAGCAAGGTGGAGAAAGTAATTCCTGGCTGAGCAGAGTAGATGCCTTGTTGGGGCGGTCAGGAGCCAGTCTAGGTATGGGAACACCTGCATTCCCTGAAGCCTCAGGTGGGCCGCTATCACTGCTTGGCGAACACCCTGGGGGCTGAGGTGAGACCAAAGGGAAGGACCCTGAACTGATAATGACTGGCTCCTAGCCAGAAGCGGAGAAACCTCCTGGATCGTTTGTCCATCAATATGTGGTAATACGCATCCTTGAGGTCTATCGAGCACATCCAGTCGCTCTCCCGCAACAGGGGGGGAATGGATTGAAGGGTGACCATCCGGAACTTTTCTTTGGTTACTGACAAAAATTCAGGAGGGAAAGATAGGGGATTGGCCTTAGGTCCACAGTCTTTTTTGGCACCAAAAAGAACCTGAAGTAGTAACCCGATCCGAACTGGTCTGGGGGGATGTGTTGGAGGGCTTTTCTTAAGAGCTACTGAATTTCCGCAGCTGCAGCCTCCCTCTGATTGGGTGGGACGTCGGGGAGGTGTTTGGGTTGGTGAGGGATGTGAGTAAAGGGAATTTGGTATCCTCTGGATATGATGCGAAGCACCCAGCGGGTCTGTTGTGATGGACCCCCAAGCTGCCAGGTGCCTTGAAAAACGTCCCCCAACTGCTTCCAGAGAGGAGCAGTCAGGCAACCCCTCAGGGTCGCTGGGTGGGCCAGTCAGAGAAAGCTTCTCTGGACCCACCATTCCTCAGGCCCCGTCTGCCTCTAGGGCGGCTTCCACCCAGTCCTCCTCTGCCACAGAAGGACTGGGGGGTCCGGAGCGGACTGGGATTGTTGCGACTTCCGGGACCACATCTTCTTCTGTCCCTTTTGGTTCTTGGAGAAGGACCTCTGGGGAGCAGAGAAGCGGACTCCGACTGCAGACGTCTTCCTGTCCTTTTCGCTCTGGACCAAAGTCTCGCGAACAGTCTCGCCAAACAGGGCAGAACCATCGAAAGGGGCATTCGCAAATGACGCCATGAAGTGTTCCGCGAAATCGCAATGCCGGAGCCAGGCCTGACGCCACATGACGAGGCCTGTTCCGCTGGCTCTAGCGGCTCCCTCTGTGGCGTGGGACAACAGCCACATAGAGGTGTTAGATATGGACCCGAGTGGCCATTTGAGTGGAGTACAACCGTTTGTCCTCCACCGACATGGACTTGGGGGGGGGGGTGACGCAGCATACTCTGATAAGGTCCTGCTGCAGTCGAACAACATGTGCCATGTAGTTCAGAGACCTCACCGAAAAGGTCGCTGAAATAAAAGCCCGCTTCCCTAAACGGGACGCCATGATCGGTGGATAGACTGAGGGGCTCTCCTGAGCTAATTCCCTATTGGTGGACGCCACCACCAACAAGGCATCTATGGGGGGACCCTTGCTCCAATGGGACCTCTTGAAGGGAGGACCAAGTATCTTGTCTGGGCGGTTGGGGACTGGCTCCACAGTATCCAGCTCCTTCCACGCCCTAGTGGTAATAAGGTCCAGTAAGGGGTCGGGCGGAGGGGACACCCAAGAGGTAGATGGGCCTGCTTCGAATGCCTCCAGGAACACGGATTCGTCCAAGGAAGCCTTGGGGGCAGAGCACCCCCCCCTCTTATCCTGAGCATTTCCATGATGTCTCCGAAGGAGATATACTCAGGGGGTGACCTAGGGGAGCCTTCCCCTTCATCCAAATCCTTGTCATCTGTCAAGGACTCGGGGGAGTCCATGTGCCTCCTCTTACACTTCCGCTTGTGAGACACATCCTAGGGGGAGGGCTGTCCGAGGAAGTCTCACCAGCCACGTCCTGTTCCAAGGGAACGACCTGGGACATCGAAGCAGGCTGTACCTGGGGCCGGGTGATGGAAGCCGGACCCAACAGAGAGGGAGTGCAGGGCGGAGCCGAAGCAAGGACCGGGGGGCCTGGAAGCACTCGACAGTGCCCTCTCACCCACATCAAAAGCAGAGGGAGAGCCGCTCTCTCTGGGATCCAAGAGCAAACCCTCGCTCTGATCCGATAGACGGATCAGGGCCGGTGCCGAAGCCATCGGATCAGTGTGCTCCGACCTAGATGGAGCCGGAGACACACTGATTCCCTCGGATCAGACCCTCAGCCCACGGCTCCGAGAGCCTGGATCCAACAAAAAAGGACCCGACAGGCTGGAAGGAAGAGTCTGTGCCAAACTACCCGATACTGTTGGCGCCGACCCACCCCCAGCTCCAAGGCTGCTCGGCTCCGAACCCGGGAAGCGGGTCAGAGAAGGAGCTATCTGAGCAAAGAAGGGTGTCGAGCTCCCCCTCGGAAAGGGGGGAGGCAGGAGCACTCCCATCTGCAGTTGGGCCTGGAGAAACCTTCACATCATCTGGTCCAAATCTGCAGAGAGTCTGCGAGTTGATCTCGAAGAGGCCACCAAGACTGTCCGGGATTGCCGCCTCGATGACCTCGACTGAGATCGGGTCTCCTCCTCAGGGCCCAGTGAGAAGCATGGAGACCGGAGCAGAGAAGGAGACCTAGAAGCCCTGGAGGGAGAAAACCGCTTAGCAGGGGGGGGGGGGGGGCGAAGCAGAGGCCTCAGCCCGCCGGTTGTGGTGCTTCTCCCTCCTTATTTCTTTCCTTTCCTCCACTCTCCTCTGGCGCTGCAACGGGAGTTTGAGTCCCGACCGGAGGGAGAGAGGCTGGAGTGGCCGCCGAAGCCAGGGAGGAGGCCACAGAAGAGCCGGAGGCTGAAGCCAAATCTGGGGCCAAAAGTCCTGCTAGGATTAACTTTGACCTCCGGTCCTTCAGTGCCCTGGGGTTGAACGTCACGCAGATAAAACACCCAGAGGAAAGGTGTTCAAACCCAAGGCACCATACACACAGTGTGTGGCCATCCGCTGGAGAGCGCTTATGGCCACACTCGGTGCACTTGTAAAAGATGGGTTTTGGGGCCTCAGACATCCTAAAGAAAACCCACTCTTAGGCCCCAAACATACAACACACAAAAACTAATGACCAGCAAAGGGGAGGGAAGGAAAGTTTAACTAAAGGGTTTAAACTAGGAGTTTTACCAAAAAAGGAACCTGAACACTCAACGCTCACACACACTTAAGGGGGATAAGAAAAAATGAGAAATTTCTCTTCCCTGCGATACCTGGAGCTCAAGAACCTAGCTGCTGACAAGAAGCACGGCAAACTAGATCGGAGGTCAGTCAGGGATGGCAGGGGATTATGGGCGAAGGGCAGGAGCGAGGAGCTCAGATCTAAGCTATGAAAAGATTGCCGGCTCGGATCCGAGGTCAGATCCGATTCCCAAAGGTGCTGACATATAAAGTTAACTACTTCAGATCTATTTTTTAATACCCATTGGTCCTGGGTGATACCTTGCCAGGCCTCTGGGTATAGTGAAATGTGACCCCAAACTGGCTCCGGAAATGCACAGTCGGAACTCCCATCAGGAGCGCTGGTAGGGACAACCACGAAAGGAATTGGTCGCCCTGGTTACGCGGGCCTCCTCTGCCCCTAGGGTGTCTACCTGAATTACCACCCCCTCCCCTGCCTCTGGAGGGGGACTCGCCTTTGCATCATGAAAAAAACTCTGCGATTTTTGAACCACATTTTCCCCACTCCTCTGGGTCTTGGGATAAGGCCTAGAAGGAAGGGAAAAACGGACTCCCACAGCAGACAGTTCTTCCCTCATGCTCGCACCTGGTGAGGGCGTCTTTCACCTTGGTTCCGAGTAAGGAGGAGCCATCAAATGGAGAGTTGGTGAATGCAGACGTGAAGGTCTCCGCGAAATGACAGAGGTGCATTCAGGAGCGTCTCCTAAGAGCAATTCCTGAACTTGCTGCCCTACCCGCTCCTTCGGCTGTGTAAGAGATCAGCCCCATGGAGGAGTTAGCAATAGAGTTGAGGGTATACATCTGAACGTTGACCTTCTGAACCACCGCATCAGAAACGTTACCCTACAGAGCCATCTCCAAGCTCTTTCAGGAGATCTCTTTGGAGCCATGTAAAATGGGATCAGTAATTCAGTGACCGCAGAGTAAAGGCCGCTGAAGAAAACGTACACCTCTCATACTGGTCCATGGTCCTAGACTCCTTGTTAGGGGGATGGACGGTAGATGAAGTCTCAGCCAGTTCCTTCTTGGTGGCCGCTGCCATCACCATGGCATATACAGGAACTCTGATGGATAGAAACTCTTGTCAAGAGGGGGTGGACAAAAATTTGTTGGGTCTCCTGGGGACTGGTTCCACAGTCAGGAGTTTCCCACACCCTTGAACAAACCAGATCCAGAAGTTCAAAGGGTGGAGACACCCAAGACGCGGAGAGCTGAGCCCCAAAGGCCTTCAGGAACACAGACTCCTCCTCTGTGGGAGCTTTGGCAGGCTAGTCACCCCTCTGCTTCAAAATCTCTAGGATATAAGAGAAGGAGATATCCTCACAGGATGACTTGGGGGACCCCTCAGATTCCTCGAGGTCAGTGCCTGATGTGAGGGACTCATCTTGGTAGTCGATGTGCTTCCTCTTGCATGTTCTTTCTGGGTGGCTCCTCAGGCAAAAACCCTTGAGGGGCCCTCAGAAAATATGGGGACCACTCATGGGGGTATCCTGAGGCCTTGGGTCTTCGCTGTCGAAAGATAGAGGGCAATCAGAGACCCGCACCGGAGCTGGAAGGGAGAGAGTGTCAGTGCCGAATGATGACGCTGAGGACCTGGCCAGCGCGCTCCGCATGGCCTCGAAAGCAGGTCCCCCCAGGTTAGATCGACCAGCCGTGGAAGACCTCAGAGCAGAAGGGAACAGGTCCGAAGCAGGAGTCAGGCTCCCCCGCGCCGAAGCACCGAGAGGTAGGCTAGGAGCCGAAAAGTGTCCCGAGGCCTCTGCCTTGGGCCCAACCGAGGAACCATGAGTCTTGAACCCCATGGACGGAGCAGACAGAGTCAGAGCTGAGGCCGGAACAGATAAGCCAGGATGGGCCATCGGAACAGACCTAGGAACATCAGATGGCGCTGAACACTCCAGCTCCGAAAGCTGAGATTCACTTGGAGGAAATAATCGACACTGGCTGGGGTGACAGGCTCCGGAGCAGACTGGGCAAGAGCCGAAAACAATTTAGCCAGTACTGGTGATTGAAGACGTGTCTGTACCACTCTATCGACATCCACATCCGAAAGAGTCCTGGAGGACCTAGAAGATAAGGAAAGAGATCTAGACCTCCTCTCTGAAGGAGACTTGCGAGGAGGAGAGACTGGCCTAAAATTTGGAGACCGGCTCCGAACTAGCACCTCTGCAACCAGCTCCGAGGGACTTGGAGCAGAAGCAGACTCAGTGGATGCACTAGCTTCCTTCGGCACCGAAGACAGTGGAGCCAAGGATGCCACAGATTTAGCTATTTTCTCCGGAGACTCAGAGGATACTGATGGAGCCGGAGATCGCGTTTTAGTCTTGAACTTTTACTCTTAGAGAAAACTTGAAGCTAGAAGCCCTCTCCAAACCCTCCTCAGTTTCAGAAGTCCTTTCAAAATTAGTTTGTTCTTCCTCTCCTGAAGAGCATGTGAGCTAAATGCATGGCAAAATGTACAAGATTCCTGAAGGTAAATCGCCCCCAAAACAATAAACAGAGTGCCCATCAGTGATTGACATTTTATAACCACATTTAGTCCATTTCTTAAAGCCCAAGGGCTTATGCTCTCTTGTACCCTTAAACATAGTTAGGAACTGAAAAGCCACCAACCGTTAATACGGACCAACCGTTAAGGTAGAAGCCACAAGCGTGGGAAATGACACCACAAAAAAGACCTCTAACTTAAGCCGTCTCAACAGGACAACAGGAAAAGGACTAGGTCCTCTAACTTAAACGGCCCTAGCCAGAGGGATAGGTACCTACTAAAAAGAAAAACAGAACAGGGACGTACTAGGTCCTAACTGAAATGGGCCTAGCCTGTTGGGAAACCACTAGCGGGACACCACAAAAAACATCATGATAAAACCGTACACAAGGTTAACCAACTAGTACATGCACAGCTATGAAAATAGCTTTTGAAGCAAGAATATCACAATAAAAGACCAAAAGTTATACTTCGCCACATGAAGAGCGAGACCACGTCTGAGCTATACGAGCGGCAAACAAGATCTGGGAAAAGGGAGCAGTGCAGCATGGGATACCTTCTTAGCCCAGCCAATTGAAAGACTTCGAGCTAGAGTATGGCCGAATCGGAGCAGAGGTTTGGCTCAAACCCACGGGTAAGAATGTAGGCGAGTTTGGACTACATAACATGAATAGTTTTGCAAAATCTTACCATAACCAGAGGTATTTCTCTTCCATGTAGTATTCTTGTTGTGGGATTTCCTGCCCTCAGGCGACTCGTACGTCGGCTCCTATACAACAGCTTCAGCTTGGCTGTTGCAGCTGCATGGGACATCACATGTAGGGCCATAAATGTGACATCTGCACACACAATCATCAGAACTTGAAGCTCAGTAGGTAGAGTAGAATGCCCAGCAAGAGGAGGTGCCAGTGGTGTCCAGTATGGGATCTGGGGATCCTTCTGAAATATTGACAGGTCCAGTGTGAAGGGTGTACGAGATTAGGACCTAAAGACATGCTGGGATGAGAAGGAGAATGAAGAGGGGGTTACTGATGGGTGGAAGGAATACTGCAACATGGAAGACAAGGACATCTATGGTTATGGTAAGAAGACTATTCTATGTCCTATTCCTATGTTGCAGTATTCTTACTGTGGGAGAGTACCACAGCTTAGTTGGAGGAGTTGGTGGCGGATGCAGAAGATTCTACAAAGCCATGTAGGAGTGCTCTGGCAAACCTTGCCCGTGCTCTGGAAACATGGTCTAACTTGTTTGGTGAAAGTGTGGATAGTGGACCATGTGGCTGCTTCCAAAATGGAAGATGTGTCCAAACCTTTTAGGAAAGCCTTTGATATGGCCATTGCCCTGGTGGAATGGGCTTTTACTCCCGCTGGGGGATTTTTTCCATGGTGGGAGTAGCAAAGACAAATTGTTTTCCTGATCCAGCATGAGATGGTCTGCTTGGAGACTGCCTTGCCCAGTGCTCTAGAATGGAAGAAAACAGTTTTGATTTCTTAATAGATTTTGTTTTGTCCAGGTAGAATCTAAGTGGTCTGTGTACCTCTAGGGAGTGAAGTAGTCATAGGTTCATACTAAGCTATCTGCCTTGGGGCAATTATAAGCCTAGCCCGATTTTGTTTGGCTTACGTCACCCCTTGATTTGAGTATACTGTGCCCTTTTTAAGGTTTAGTTTGCTGTGCCTTTGTCTAATAGTGACAAAGAAGTAATCCCCGGGACAAACTTACGAGCCCCCATCCACTCATCAAGATTCTTCTTGAAGAGATTCAGTGAGGTGCTCTGCCTAACATGAATTGGAATTCTGTTCCAGAGCGAAGGGAGCCTCTGGGTTATGAATCTGTCCCTCCAGCAAGTTCTATTTATTTCAGTGTTGAGGTTCAAGTCCCTCGACCGTGTGGCTCTAAGGGATTTAGATTTACTGAGGTGGAGCATGTCCATTAATTCTGGATTGGACATAGCTTTATATGTCAGGCATAGATCGCCTCGAAGTAGGCGGTATGCAACTGAGTAGAGCTGAAGTTTTTTTTTAACCAAACAGCATATGGCATCTGTTCGAGTCCCTTGATCCTCTTGGTGAGGTACTTTTGGGGTCTTTTTAATTGCTGCAGGTGTCGGGTAAGGTACATCCCAAAAGGGGCATCGTATTCTATGATGGGCCTGATGAGGGATGAATAAAGGGGCACGATTACCTCTCGATCTAGATGTGAATCCTTTCATGATGAGGTGGGCTATGTAAAAGGTCTTTCTAACCACTTTGGCAATGTGGTTGTCAAAGGAGAGATAGCTATCAACTTGGGTCCCCAGATCCCCAATTACTTTCTCTGTACTTAATGGGTTACCGCCTATGTGGTAATTTGTGGGCACATTGTTTTTGCCAAAGGGTATGACTATACACTTTTTGGCATTTAGCTTTAGACCATGGCTCTGGCACCAGTTATCCGTCTCTGTGAGACCTTTTTGAAGGATGTTTGTGTCTGTATTCTCTCACCTTCATTGGTGGGAGGGGGAAAGAAGATGGGAAAATGGATAGATTGGTTTAACGACAAATCATTGACCACCCTGGGCATAAAGGAGGGGTTAGTTATCAGAGTTACCCTGTCTTTGTGGAACGTAGTATGGGGGGGGCAAGCTATTAAGGCTTGCAGTTCTGAAACCCTTTGGGTTGATTTAATAGCCACTAGCAGAACTGTTTTCCATGTACACATCTGAAGGGTAGCTGTCCCAGCAAGTTCGAAAAGGTGCTGGGTAAGCTTTTCCAGGATGAAGTTAAGGTCCCAGGGTGGAGGGACAGGGCTTTTTTGGGGGTCACATGTATAACACCCCTTTTAGGAAGAGTTTTACATCCAGCCTGGCTAGCAAGGGAAGGTCTAGAGGCAAGCAGGGTGATAGCAGAAAGGTGTACTTTCACTTCTTTCGGCTTTTTCCCGGTTAGGGGTCTCCACAGCGGATCACCTGTCCATTCAAAATTGGCAGTAGAGTTTTAGTGTTGAGTTGCCAGCCCAGTGCCCGACCTCCCACGGAAGACACACACATACCTAGGGCCAATTTAGAGTGCCCAATCCACCTACAGCATGTCTTTGGGATGTGGGAGAAAATCGGAGCACCCGGAGGAAACCCATGCGACCTCAGGGAGGACATGCAGACTCCGTACAGAAGGCACCCCAGCAGAGGATTGAACCAGAGAACATCTTGCTATGAGGAGACTATGCTAACCCCGCTGCACCACTGCGGCCGCCCGAAGGGTGCACTTTCACTGAATAGGAAAATCCACTTTTATCAGTTGACACAAGGATTTGGGGGGGGGGGGAGCAACAATGCAAGGATCCCTTCCCCCGTCTACACACCATTTAGTAAAGCTTTCCCATTTAGCTAGGTATGATTTCCTTGTTGGTTTCCTGGCCTCCCTCAGGACTGAAAGCACGTCATCTGAGTAGTGGTGTCTGAATGGGATCAAGTATCACCCACAGTGTCAGGGACAACATCTGCAAGTGTGGGTGGATGAGAGAGTTCCTTTTTCTTGTGTCAGAAGGTTCACCTCGTAGAGTAACTTGTAGTGATTGCCCTTGACTAGATTATGAAGTAGGGGGAACCAGTGCTGCCTTGGCCAGTTGGGGGTCACTAAAGATTTTCAGTCTCTCCTGATTTTCAGGATGACTTTCTGAATCAGTGATGGGGGGGCATAAAGAAACATCCTCTTCCAGGAGATGTTGAAAGCGTCTGCCCACCAGTAGGTCTTTGAGCAGGTGGGTCTGCAGCTGCCTGTTCTGGGGAGAGAACAGTAAGACTACCATCCTGTTCAACATCCATTCATGTTGTGGAAAAGATGTCCTGTTTAGATCTGCTTTGCTTGTTGATCTGCAAGGGAATGTAGGTTGCCTGCAGGGACAAGTTGTGGTGAGAGGCTAGATCCCATATCAACAGGGTTAGTCTGCACAGCAGATATGCTTTTGGCCCTCCCTGTTTGCAGTATCACATTACAGTGGTGTTGTCTGTTACTATTTGAAGAACCCCTGGTAGAAGCAGAGGGGTAAAAGTTTTTAGAGCCAAGACTACTGCTATCATTTCCCCTCACATCGATGTATTTTTCTCTCAAGGAAGGGTGGCAAGTTCCTTGAATCCTGTAAGATGCCATCGTGGCTCCACACCCTGATTCTGAGGCATCTGTATGCATTACCTGGGTTGGGGGTTTAGGCTGGAGTACAAGGCCCTGGTTTAGCTGGACTTGTTGGATCCACCAGACAATCTTTAGACAGGGAAGGAGAGGGATTTCTTGCTCCAGGTGATTCTGGTGTTGAGACCAAATGTTTTTTTTAGGTACCACTGTAGTTTGTGCATATACATTCTGGCCAGTAGGATCATAGGTATGGTGGCTGCCATTAATCCCAGGACTCATAGAAACTGCCTTGCAATTATTACCTGTGCCTGTAGCAGCTCTTAAGTGAGAGGTCAGGGAATTGACTTGTGGAAGAAAAGCCTTCATTTTGTCGGTTCGGACTCTGCAACCCAGGAAAATCTCATCCTGCTCTGGGTTCAAGGAAGACTTTGGAAGGTTGATGGTGAACCCTAGATTTTGTAGAAGAGACATGGTGAAGTGCAGATGATTTGAAAGAGTGTCCTTGCACTCTGCCAGAATTAGGAGGTCATCTAGATAGGGGTAAATCTGAATTCCCTGTGGTCTGCAAAAGGCAATGGTCGGGGCCAGGCATTTTGTGAACACTCTGGGAGCCGTGGAAAAACCAAATCGCAAAGGAGTAAATTGGAAATGAGGGCCCAGAGAAACGCAGGAATCTTCTGTGGGAAGGTCTGATGGGTATGTGTAAGTAGACCTCTTAAGTAATTATAAATAAAGGTTCCGCTGCCTTCCAAAGGTCCAACTCCAGAAACAAAAAAACAAATATGAGAAAGATGCAGGAAGGGACAACCACGAAATATAACAAACGAAGTTTATTCCAAGTTCATAAAATGAGCGCTTTCACGTGTTGCCAGGGCACGCTTCTTCAGATTTCATCAAACTGCTAAAATTCAAATAGTATATATCCTCCACCTATTCCAATTAAAACATTTGACTAGTTAAATAATTAATCAATTACACAAAATTAACCCATTATAGTACATTATGTATTTCTCTCTACACCATTTCAGTGTATATTAAATTCACTGTAATAGAGCCAGCATAGTTCTAAAAAACATCGAATACCATTTTCGTGCATCTATTATGAGCGAGGTCTTTAAACATGTATAGAATATAAAAATATAAAGGAATATACATATACACACGCATGAATCAAATGATGAATATTAAAAAATAAACACATTTTTCTTTTCATTAATACTGCCTACTGCAATATAAATGCAAATGATTTCTCAAACATATTATAGTATCAATCTATTCAATATCAGAATATATAAAAATATATATAACTGTTGAAAATATATCCCATAAATAATTCATATAATGTAAATTTCATGATAAACATTCATTCTATATATATGATGATAATCTTGTAAAAATCACTAACTTTTTGTTTTGTTAACTAGCTACCTACGAGCAGCAAGTATGGGTTTGATACTAACAAACTGGTTAAGACCAGGATCCATGTGTGCTCGCAATTTAAAGGCCTCTTAACTCTAAGGTAGCCATGAAGGTCTTGGTTGGGATGAGTGAAAGAGGTGGAAGTGACAGCATTTTGAAGGTGGGCACCTGTAGATAAAGATTTAAAGAGGAGAGGTCTAAAATGGGTCTCCATGGACCGTCTCCTTTGGAACCAGGAAGAGACAGGAGTAGAAACCTTTTCCTTCCTGTCCTGAGGGGACTAGTTCTACGATACCCAGCTTCAGGTGGTCTGTCAAAACCAGTGGAAGGAAATGCTGTTGGTTTTTGGGAGGAAAAGGAATGCCTCTCATGGGTGGTTTTACTTTCCAGGACAGGAAGTATCCTTTTTGTATTATGGCGATGCCCATTTGTCCGAGATGATGGTTTTCCAGAAAGGGATGCAAGTGGGAGAGGCAGGCTGAGTGTGGTAGGGGGAAAGGCAGTCGCGCATTATTGGGGCCTCCTCTGTCCTGAAAAGGCAGTATAGGCGGAGGTTGCAGAGCAGCAGGTCTGGAAGTGGTAGGTCATCTTGCACCTCTTCTAGCTCTGGAAGAATGATTACCCGCCTGGGCTTCGCCTCACAAAGGTGGCTTTTGATGGATAATTTCTATAGTACTTGGGAATAGGGGACACCAATAAATGTTTAATGTCCTGTAATTCTTTACTTTTTTCTTGCAGACTCTTGAAAAGATCTGCAGATTGCTTTCCAAAAAGGAAATTGTGGTCCAGGGGGGCATCCAAGATCTTTGACTTAGTCTTCTGCGAGATTTTGAAGTCTCAGCCAGGAGCATCTCCTGAGACTGAAGCAGATGCTGTAGAGCGAGCAGATGCTTCTGGCGCATCATAGTTGCACATCTGATAGTGTGTCTGGCTACTTGTGCAACTACAGAAAGTTTGGAGGAGATGTCAACTTTAGTGGGGCAGTCAGGGCTAGTGGCCAGCATGGAAGAGGCTTGAGAGACCAAGTCCAGAGCATATTTAATCATGTGCGTCTGAGTTAAATGGTTCTGAAAGTCAAAGTGGAGGAGGTATAGACCTTCTTACCTATCCTATCCACAGATTTACTGTCTATCTGTGGGTAAGAGTGAGGCAGAGGGAAGGAGTCTGAATTGCTCATCAGGATAGATGGCAATCCCTGCTGGGTCTGCCAAGGGAGGTTTAAGAATTTTTGCTAGTCAGGCACCTTGTAAAAGTGATCTTGTCGCTTGGGGACAGGTGGCTGTGAATCTGGCGTCTTAGACGCAGAGCTAGAGTCCAGGTAAGCAGGTAGGACCGGTGGAACAGCAGAGGGGGGAGGAGATTCTACTCGAAGCTCAAAATAACTCCCTCTTTTGGGCAGACATCTGGGAGGTATCCCATTTGAAATCTTTTATTTTGGTGATATTCTCACCAAATGCGTGATATCCTTGGGGGAGGGGGAGTGAATCTCCCTCTATAGATTCATCGGGTGAATAATACTCCTAGGGTGAAGCAATTTGGGAGGTATAAGATACGGAGTCCTCAGAGGAGGAAAAGTAAGTAACATGCTCTTCTTCCCTAACCTGAGAAGTCAGGGAGGGAGAACGGAAGAGGCTGAAGCAGGCCTATGGCTGAGCAAAGGTAGAGTAGTGGAGGATGAGGCTGAAGGCCTGAGGGCCTGCATCAGGGAAGAAGTGAAGGATTGCCAGTCAAGGTAGGCCTTCTGCAGTGGAAGAGGTGGGCTTGGTTTTGTGTTTCTTATTTGCTGGGGTAGACAATGGAGCAGACCTGGAATCGGGTCTGACAGTTTCTGAAGGCAGGATCCTGGTCGAAGCTCAACAAATTCTGGTACCCCTCAACGGTAGTCTGTCGGCTCCGGGGACGTGCCGGTCAGCTGAGTAACTGCTCCCAAAAAGGTAGTCGTTTAAGTTGATGGATCTGCTGGGCGTCCCTCAACTCCTAAATCAGAAGCTGACAGGACGTCTGGTAACAGCGCAGAAGAGGGCATGGGAAACCTCTTATGCAAAGGTTTTGACGTGGCCTCTGAGACAGGATCTATCCATAGGGCTAACCACTTAAACCGGTTTTCTAAGTAAAGGTTAAGCGCAGCCAAATGGCCGAGTTGGGTCTTCAGCACAAACGACTGAGAAATGGAGCAAGCGGAATGGTTGTGCTCCTGGCCTAAGCAAAAAACACACCGATCGTGGGAGTCTTTATGGGGTATCTGGCGCCCGCATTGGCATTTACCCTTTTTACCTGACATCTGCTATAAATTGCTACAACAAATCAAGCTTAAGAAATAACAGTAAGAAATGAACAAAACACACCAATGGTACTTAGCTTTTACTTTGAGACGTCTGATGTGAAGGAGCGAACACACGATGCTGTCGCCTGCGGCCGAAAAGTTTTGAGGATTGTGTATGTAGACGTCACATTTAAGGCCCTACATGTGACGTCCTACGCAGCTGCAACAGTCAAGCTGAAGCTTTTGCATAGGAGCAGATGTAAGTCACCTGAGGGCAGGAAATCCCCCAACAAGAATACTGCAACATAGGAATAGGAGGGCATGTTTCATTTTAGCTTCTAATTCAAGCTAGAATCTTAACCCATGGCTGTAAAGTTTTCTGCAAGAGCAGAACCTCCCACTTACTGCAGTGTAATTAGGTTTTATATGGGTAGGTTTGGCGGAGACAAAACAGATCAGACAGCACTATGCACCTAAGGGAAAGGGAAAGGGAAAGAGGGGGAAGTTTTATGGCACTCCACTTACAGTTCTTGGCAGGAATGCTTTAAAGCTTTACCTTGGTAATTGTGGTGCACTGTAAAGGCCTTGAGGTGCAAAACTTTGAAACAGTCACCTTGTCAGCTCACATTTTTGCAAGTTGATGTGCAAATGCACTGTCTTGCCTTTAGATATCCACACCAGTTGGGTGGCAAGAATTCAGCAATACAAACAAGAAAGCTTAGTCTGGAAGAAAGAGGTAAATAATTTTGAGGACTCCAGATTTACTTAGAAATCCGGAAACGTGACTGTTAATAAAAATATAATTAAAAACATAATAAAAATAGTTGATAAAAATAACACTCCAATATATTTAATAAAATACTCCAAAATAATATTGACACTCCGATCTGATAATGAACAATCTAATGCAATAGCCAGAAGATCCTCTGTGTCATTAGGTACAGGTTGCAGCATTCCTTTCAACTTTCTTGGTTTAAGAATTCGGGTCAAAACCAAATAAATTTTAAGTATTAATGAAATTCACTTAGATAGTTGTTAGGGGACCACAGATCATGATCACGTGCATTTTCTGAGGAATAAAAATTAAGAAACGCTAATATCTGCCATTACTGACTGGATAAAAAAAAAAAAAAATCACTCGAATTCACTTGGGGTGTTGAGTGTGGTAATTTACAGGGCGTTATTATGCAGTGTCATTACGCAGGTTATATAGTGTAGCTTGAGTAGAAAATTGCTACTCAGTAACAGTGTGTTAAGATAGTCAGCATTTTTGAATCATTTTGCATTACTCTGCAGATATCGATTTGGAGATATTCAGGAAGAATGGGTCAGGGCCATATACACTCTGACCTTCCCTCACCTTTTTTAATAGCAACCAGATGAGTAAATGATGTTGGCACCAAACAAAGTGGTTAAAACAAATAATTAGAAGTTATGTACTTACCATAACGTTCCATCTGAGTAGGTGGATTCATTTGTCTGCAACCTGTGGGTTATGGATCCGATATCGGATCCGAACCGGCATGGTTTATCCAGCTATGGATCCGAGCTCTTAGCTCCTCCCCTCACCCATAATGCCCTGCTCTGCCTACATGACCTCAGATCGAGTTTGCCCTGCATCAAAAATAACCTAGAAAAGGGCAACACATAATATGCAGGAAACTGACAAGGCCAGGGGGATAGGAGGGCGGGATGGTTGCAGACAAATTAATCCACCTACTCAGATGGAACGTTATGGTAAGTACATAACTTCTAAATCTGAAGTAGGAGATTCATTTGTCTGCAACCTGTGGGACAGAGTCCCCAGCTACCTGAATCTTGGGCGGCCGTCATGGAAGGATATTCCGGAGCACCGTGGAGCCAAAGGATGCTCTACCTCTAGATGTGATATCCAGCTTGTAATGAGAAATAAAGGTATGAGATGAAGCCCAAGTGGCTGCTGAACAAATGTTATCCAGAGGAATCCTAGCTTTAAAAGGCCGCTGAGGTAGAAACTGACCAGGTCGAGTGGGCATGGACTCCCTCTGGTGCGGGCCTCCCAGAAGCTTGGTAAGCTAAAAGAATACACTGCGAAATCCAGCGTGACAAGGAAACTTTGGAGACTGGCTTACCCAGATTGAATATGGCAAAGGAAATGAACAATTGGTCGGATTGCCTATGACCAGCTGTCCTGTCAAGATAAAAACGAAGCTGCCTGTGAACATCCAAGGAATGCAGCTTGTATTCACCCTTGTTCTGATATTTAGGAAAGAAAACAGGGAGGTTAATGGACTGATTAATGTTTGCTTCTGAAGCTACCTTAGGAAGAAAGGAGGGATTGGTCCTGAGGTATACGCGGTCTGGATGGAAGACCAAGTAAGGCGGCTTCATGGATAAGGCTTGAAGTTCCGAAACTCTTTTGGCCGAAGTAATGGCAACTAAAAAAGCAGTCTTGAGAGATAAGAATTTAAGATCTACTGTGGCCGCAGGCTCGAAGGGGGGAGCGGTCAAGGCCTGAAGAACCAAAGAAAGATCCCATGGTGGAACCGCCTGCTTGATAGGGGGGTCTAAGGAGAAAGGTACCTTTTAGGAAGGTTTTACATAATTTGGCAGACATAAGAGGTCCAGAGTCATGACCAACATGATAGTGAGAAATGGCCGCAAGCTGCACTTTGACTGTGGAACTACTGGCACCATCATTAAAGAGTGGTAAGGAAGTCTAGCACCAGAGGAAGGGGAACCGTGAAGGGATCTAGACCCTGCCGCTCCGCCCAAATGGAGAATCTTTTCCATTTGCTGCAGTAAACTTTTCTGGTAGATGATTTATGAGCCACTACCAGGATGGCCTTAACGGGGGACGAGATACCGGGAGTCCTAATTAGGAGTGGAACTGGAGCAGCCAAGCAGTTAGCTTCAGGTTGTCCAGATTCGGAGTTGGTAGGTTTGATGGATGTGCAATCAGATCCGGAATGGGATCTAGAATCCAAGGTGGATTCACCGAGTGAGACCTCAGGTAAGGGAACCAAATCTGTCGAGGCCAGAATGGGGCTATGAGGATCATTCTGCACCCCAACCGAGAGGCTTTCTGAAGAACCTGGAGCATCAGAGGCAAAGGGGGGTAAGCGTAAAGAAAACCGGGAGGCCAAGCATGCGCCAGAGCGTCTCTCGGGGAATCCCCTGGAGGAGGGATTAGAGCGAAAAAACTGTCGCACTTGGTGTTTAAGGGAGACGCAAAGAGATCGCAACAAGGAGTTCCCCACTGTGCGAAGATATGTTTCGCTACTTGAGCATTGAGAGACCACTCGTACGGGGAGAGAATGGTACGACTGAGCTTGTCCGCAAGGATGTTGGACCGACCCGGAATATGCGTTGCGATGAGAAAGCGGTTGGTGGAGATCGCCCATTCCCACACTCTCATGGCTTCTCGACATAAGGAGAAGACCTGGTTCCCCCCCCTGTTTGTTGACATACCAGACCACCGACATGTTGTCTGACAATCGCAATTGTTCCCAGAGGAAGAAAGGCCTGAAGTGCTCGCAACGCCAAGAGCACTGCTCTCATCTCTAGAACATTGATATGCAGGGAGGTCTCTGAGTCGTTTCACGTGCCTTGGACCGTCCTGCCTGCAAAATGCCCCCCACCCGAGGCGGGAGGCATCCGTGGTCACCGTGGCAAGAGGGGAAGGGGCACAAAAGGGGCGGCCTACGTGGAGATCCCGTGAATGGAGCCACCACAAGAGAGACCGCTTGCAAGCTTTGCTGATCGCAATGGGATGATGCAGAGGGAGAGCAAGGTAAGACCACTGAACTGAAGTGTCCACTGAAGGACCCGCATGTTGAACCTGGCGAGTGGAAGAAGAGATATCGCTGCCGCCATGGACCCTAGAGCCCTCAGGACCAATTCTGCCGGAACTGAGCTGGAGTGGGGGATGGCCCGCACCTGGAGTCGCAGATTCCGAACTCTGTCGGCTGTGAGAAAGGCTCTTAACTCCCTCGTGTCTAACCTGGCGCCTATAAAATCTATCAACTGAGTAGGGGCCAGGTTGGATTTTGCTACATTTATCGTGATGCCCAGGCAGGGAGCTAGATGAAGAAAGGAGTCTAGCGCCAAGGATAGTAGATGCCTTGTTGGGGCAGTGAGAAGCCAGTCGTCCAGGTACGGAAAGACCTGCACCCCCTGAAGCCTCAGGTGGGCTACAACCACTGCTAATACCTTGAACACCCTGGGGGCTGTGGTGAGACCAAAGGGAAGGACCCTGAACTGGTAGTGACTGGCTCCCAGCTGGAAGCGAAGAAACCTCCTGGAACGTCTGTCCATCAGTATGTGGTAGTACGCATCCTTGAGGTCTACAGAGCACATCCAGGGATTCTCTCCCAGGAGGGGGAGGATGGATTGCAAGGTGACCATCCGGAACTTCTCCTTGGGAACTGCCAGGTTTAACACGGACAGGTCTTAAATTGGCCTTTGGTCCCCCGTCTTTTTTGGCACTAAAAAGAACCTGGAGTAGAACCCTAATCCGATCTGGTCTGGGGGGACGGGCTGGATGGCTCTTTTCCTCAGCAGCTGGCCAATTTCTGCTGAAGCGGCCTCCCACTGACCGGGTGGAACGTCGGGGAGGGATTTTAGTTTTGGGATGTGATGAAAGGGAATCTTGTATCCTCTGGATATAATGCGGAGGACCCAGCGGTCTGATGTTATGGACTCCCATGCCGCTAGGTGCTCCGAAAAACGTCCCCCGACTGCCTCCAGAGTGGAGCAGTCGGGCAACCCCTCAGGGCTGCTGTGCGGGCCATTCAGAGAAAGGTTCTCTGGACCCGAAATTCCTGGGAGCCCCTCTGCCCCTGGGGCGGCGTCCTCCCTGTCCTCCTCTGCCATGGAAGGACTGGTTGTCCGGAGCGGGTTGGGATTGCTGCGACTTCCGGAACCACATCTTCTTCTGTCCCTTTTGGTTCCTACAGTAGGACCTCTGGGGCACAGAGAAGCGGATTCAGACGGCAGACAGCGTCTTCCCGTCCTTTTCGCTCTGGGTCAAGGTGTCACGAACCATTTTGCCAAAAAGGGCAGAACCATCAAAGGGGGCGTTCGCGAAAGACGCCTTGAAAGGCTCCGTGAAATCGCAATGGCGGAGCCAGGCCTGGCGTCTAGTGACTAGGTCTACTCCTTCAGCTCTAACGGCTCCCTCAGTAGCATGGGACAGCAACCGCATAGAGGTATTCGTCACGGACCGAAGAGTGGCCATCCGGGTGGAGTGCAAAAGTTTGTCCTACCCCGACATGGACTCTGGGGGGGGATGCAGCGTATTCTTTAATAAGAATGCGCTGCATCCTGATAACATGTGCCAGATAGTTGAGCGCCCTCACCGAGAAGGTCGCTGAACTAAACATTTGCTTCCCCAAGCGGTCCATCATCTGAGACTACTTGCTCGGAGGATGGACTGAGGGACTCTCCTGGGCAAGTTCCCTCTTGGTGGCTGCTGCCGTCAACATGGCATCTACCGGGAGTCCCTTACTCCAGTGGGCACGGTCTGCAGGGGGGGCTAAGGATTCTGTCTGGCCTTTTGGGGATTGGCTCCACTGTGTCCGGTTCCTTCCACGCCCTGGTGGTAATAAGGTCCACCAGGGGGTTGGCAGGAGGGGACACCCAAGAGGTAGACGGGCCCAGTTCGAATGCCTCCAAGAACACTGACTCGTCAGAGGAAGACTTAGGGGCAGACCACCCACCCCTTATGCGAAGCATTTCCATGATGTCTCCAAAGGAGACATCCTCGGGGGGGGGGGGGTGATCTTGGGGAGCCTTCCCCTTCCTCCAAATCCGTGTCTTCAGTTAAAGACTCGGGGGAGTCTGTGCCTCCTTTTACACGTATGCTTGCGAGGTGCTTCCTCGGGGGGGCTGCCCGAGGAGCCCTCGCAAGCAGTGTCTTGTTCCAATGGAACAGCTTGGGGCATTGAAGTGGGCTGTCCCAGTGGCCGGATGGCAGAAGCCTGACCCAGTGCAGATGGAGCGCGGGAAGGAGCCGAAGCAAGTGCCGGGGGTCCGGAAGCCCTCAACAGAGCCCTCTCCACTACATCAAAAGCCGAAGGGGAGCCAGCCTCAACCAAAGGATCCGAAAGTCGGCTCCCCCTCGGATCCGAAGAGTGGATCGGAGCCGGCCCAGAGACACTCGGATCCGAGGGACCAGTGCGCTTCGACACAGACTGTGCCAAAGGCACACAGAGTCCCCCGGATCCGAAGCTCGGAGCCAGGCTCAGAGAGATCGGATCAGAAACGCTCAAGGGCAGGGTCGGATCCGAAGTACCTAGTACTATCGGCGCCGACCCACCTCCGGCTCCGAAGCTGCCCGGCTCCGAACCCGGGTAGCGGGTCGGAGAAGGAGCTATGGGCTTGAAAAAAGGGGTCGAACTCCCCCCCAGAGGGGGGGAGGCAGGAGCACTCCCATCTGCATCTGGGCCTGGATGAACCTTCTCATCATCCGGTCCAGATCGGCGTCAGAAAGGCTATACGTAGACCTCGAAGAGGCTACCAAGGTAGGCCTTGAATGCCGCCTCGAGATAGGGTCTCCTCCTCCTCAGGCCCCGGTGAAAAGCAGACCGGGGACCGGAGCCGAGGGGGGGGGGGCAGCAGCCAAGGAGGCCGGAGGAGAAGCCTGCTTAGCTGGCGGGGCCGAAACGGAGGTCTCGGCCCGCCGCTTGTGGTGCTTCTCTCTCCGGTCCTTTTTTCTGGCCTCCCTCTCCTCCCACCCAGCAGCGGGAGGTTGAGTCCCAGGTGGAGGAGGGGGAGCAGGCGAGGAGGGGACTGAAGCAACAGTACCCACCACGGGAGCGGAGGCCGAAGCTGAGTCCGGGGGCAGAAGTCCCGCCAAGACCAGCTTCGACCTCCACTCCTTCAATGCCCTGGGGTTGAACCCTGCACAAATGGAACATCCAGAAGTGAGGTGTTCAACCCCAAGGCATTGAACGCACAGAGTGTGGCCATCAGCAGGGGAAAGCTTATGGCCACACTCGAAGCACTTCGAAAAAATTGCCTTTGGGGCTTCTGACAACTAAAGTTTTTTTTTTTTTTTTTTAAACAAAAAAAACAAGTAATTAGTGCTAAACAGGCACACAAGGCCCCAAATACAGCACACAAACAAAACTCCGAACCAGCGAGGGGAGGGAATTAAGATAAAATTTTTAAAATTTAAATTTTAACCCAAAACTATCAAAAACCTAAAGGAAACCTAACACAATCACACAAAATTAACTATAATAAAGCAATCTGAAACTTGTTTGAAGAGTTTTAGAACACTTAGCTGAAGAGCTCAGCAACTGGTTACCAGCGCGGCAAACTAGATCTGAGGTAATGTACGGAGAGCAGGGCATTATGGGTGAGGGGAGGAGCTAAGAGCTCGGATCCATAGCTCGATAAACCATGCCGGTTCGGATCCGATATCGGATCCATAACCCACAGGTTGCAGACAAATGAATCTCCTACTTCAGATCTGACATTTCAGTGTGTATAGCAGATCAGTAGACAAGCACAGTTCTGCTTTGTAGTGGCCAGTGGTGATGAGGATGTTAGCAAAACACAGTAATTAATACATTTTATACTTCTGAAGGCAGAAACTTACAGTACTTGATATAGTTAAGACTAAGCTAAATAAGGTATTAAAAGTGGGTAAACTGGCATGCCCACTTCCTCGCCAACCCAGAAGAGCAATCAAGGTTTCACCTACAGGCATAGTCCCCAAAAAGAAGCTAGATGATTTCTGTCTCAGTCATCACCTGCCATAGCCTTACAGGTTCATAGGTTGGTACTAGGCTATTGTCCCTAGAGCCTATACAAGCCTAGCCATAACAATTCCCTGGCTATTTCTTCCCGCAGTATTTACTTCCCTAGACCCCTGTCTAGCATAACTGACGTGATCCCCGGGGTGAATTTCCTATCTCCCATCCAATCTTGGATTACATAATTGGGAAGGGGCTTTGGCGCTCTATGCTTCGTTGATGAAAGGGTTAGGAAGGTGAACGTGAAAGGGAGAGGGGACCTTATGGCAAAAGCGGATATAGATTCTGCTTTTAGACTTTTACCCATTGCTACTAAGACCACGGGTGGTTAGGCTTGGTTTATGAAGTTCAATATTACATGGGTAAAAGTATGCCAATAGATTGTTTGCTTGTGCTATATTTGAAAGGTATAGTACCTTTTTGCTTTGGCTGGTGGCAGAGGTAAGGGGAGGACAACATTGTTCATTACTTGGATGATTTTCATTTGTGGTGAAGAAAGACATGGGGGAAATGTCAGTGAGCTGCAAATACCTTTATTCAAATCTGCAAAGAACTTGGGGTACCAGTAGTTGTCTCTTTCGGCTTTTCCCGGTTAGGGGTCGCCACAGCGGAACTCCGGTCCGCTAATGATTGGTAGTTGATTTTTAAGTGCAGAATTACCAGCTTTGACTGGGGTACCAGTAGTAATGGATAAAATTGAGGACCCGAGAAAGAAACCATTCACTGATAATTCATGAACAGACTCATTTTTTCTGTTTTATAATGGCCACTGATCTGGTTACTGTCTCTAAATGCAAAACCACTCCAGATTGAGTGCCACATCAGTTACGGGTAGACGAGAATGGTAGCGAGTATGTAATGCCCTCAGTGGAAGGGCAAGGGTAAATTATAATAAATGCATACAGCAATTTTGCAGACTAGATTATCCAGAGGTTGGGAACCAGCATACCCAATTCCACCTCTCCGAACAGGGATGACAAGTTTGGTAATGAAGGAAAGAAGGTTGGAGTTTTATCAGCCTTGAATTAGTTTCATCAGGCTTTGAGGTTAAGGGACTTGGCCAATTAATTTCAAGTAGTCAGTGTTTAAAAGGCTGGGGGAGGCAAACTCCCAAGAGTCCTGACAAGATGTACCCCCATAGGGCCAGCAGTACTCTTCAAACTATGGCTTACCATTTACCAGTTTCATTTTTTCTTTTTGCTTTTCTTTATATGAAGCAGCACTATTTAGGACTGCTTTTCTGGTGTTTTGTGGGGCAGTTAAAGGCAGAAATTATTCAAATGAACAAGAAGAATTGTCAACGGACAATTTTACCTTTGGCATGTACATGTGTTGGGGGAAGACATTTGGGTTTATGGAGCTAAATCCAAAACAGATTAAGGAAGGGTCAATGAGTAAGAGTGGTTACCCCAAAACATTTGGTATAGAAGTTGACTACAGTACGTTGGAGTGCCGCAAACATAGGGGTATGTTAGATGGCCCATTCTTTTGTCATCAGCAAGGTGATCCTCTTACACACTCATGTGTGGGCAGTTTTGGGGGAGCATTAAGTTGTGCAGCTTAGAGACAGACATTACATTTTTTTCAATAGAAGCTTCATATGCACACACAATGGGTGCCTTCCAAACAGGAAATCAAGCTTAAGAGGCAGTCTGACAAAATTAATACCAGGGATAAGTTGCTAAGGGGGGGGGTTAAGGGTGGCTACCCCAAAGGGTTTGAAATGGGACATAATTAAAGTGGTGCTAGAGTACTGCAACTATAAGGGCATGTTGGATGGTCCATTCTTTTGCCATCAGCAAGGTGAACCTCTTACACATTTTACAGGTGAAAAAAGAGTTTCAATGGAGGCAATTAAGCTGAGTGGCTTAGACAGACAGGTATACATTACACTCTTTTCGGACAGGTACAGCCTCATACGCACATGCAATGGGGGCTTCAAGGTTGACATTATGAGGATGGGCAGGTGGAAGTCCAATGCTTATAAAAACTATGTAAGGTGTCAATGACCAACTCTAGTCCTTTGTATTACAGCTCACACTATCGGAAATACATCTGGATAGTTAGTCATTCTTTTACTTGGAGGCTCCACTGCTGGATCCAAGGCAGGGTGGGCTTATCCATCCAGAGAGGAAAACTAGCTTCTTGTGAAGCAGTTTGGTTTGGGGTATCAGGAATGAAATGGCACCATCTTAGGGTAGTACTACAGCAAGCAAGAAGGGGTAAACCTCCTACAGCCATTGTGTTGCATCTAGGGGGTAATATCTGTCAACATCCAATAAAAGATCCAATTGGTGTGATGGTACAAGAGGTGAACTGCATGCATGAATGCTGGCTACAAGCGACTTAGTCAGAAGTGGTATAGAGAACAAGACTGAGGGGGGCTGGGTCCACTGAAGCTGTGGAAAGAATGAATGGAGAATTAATAATTCTATGGATAAGACATTAATGGGTAAATAAGATTTCAGGGTTTTTTTTAATAAGGAATTGCAAGTTTAGCTTTGTAGAGGGCATCAACTTGAATAGGATGAGATGTGCAGGCAGAAAAGAGGAATATTCCTCCCTTCTGTGGTGGAAGGCAGGAAAGGTAAGGGAGTCTAAGGTAAGTGGAGGTGGGGGGGGGGGGGTCACAGGACTCTCTAGATGGACCTGCCACAGACCAGACAGCCCCAAGGGATTATTGCCAAGGGACTTATCAGCCCGGCAATGGCTCCTTGGCTGATTGTAAGGCGGCCCTGAGGAATTATGAAGAATTTTGAAAAGTTGTTATAATGTGGGTATAATGACTCAGGACTTGATATCGACATTACTGTCTGTTGTCCTGTAAGTTGAGGGGAATGCTATGAAGGATAGTAAATGGCCTCCCTGGCGTTCCTGCCTTGCACACATTCAATAATTGGCTTCTATTAGAAAAAGGTTACTGGCAGTAATTGGCAAACACATGGCTGCGGCCATTTAATCCATCTGAGGTCTCTTGTTATTGAATATATAGCTTGTGGTAACCCTGACTTGTTAAACATGCAACCTTGACACTTATATTGACAATGATGTAACAGAATGACAATGTTCTGACCTGGTTTTAGGAGTATGGCTCAATGGCTTTGATATGGATCATTAAAGGATTATAAGCAATGAGTTGAATGTTTTATATAAGTAACATGTGAAGGTTATTCCGTATGCATCATTGGCAAGGTAAGGTATTGGTCAAGTGTGGTTAATGGATTACTATATTTTAGTAAAAACAGGAAGAGCTGCACCAATCTCGGACAAACCTTAGCTGTCTGTGTACATCTAGGGAGAGAGTGGAGTATCCTCTCACTTTCATTGGTGGGAGAGGGGAAAAAAAAGGTGGGTAGATGAATTGGTTTAAGGACTGATCATTGACCCCTTTAGGCATAAAGAAGGGTTGGCTCATAGGGTTACCCTGTCCTTGTGGAAGGTAGTGTATGGAGGGCAGGCCATTAGGGCCTGTAATTCTGACACCCTTCTGGCTGAAGTTCTAGCCACCAGCAGAACCATCTTCCATGTCTACATCTGCAGAGTACCCATACTGGCAGGTTCAAAAGAAGACTTATTTTTTCAAGGATGAAGTTCAGGTCCCATGGTGGTGGGATGGGCTTTCCTGGTGGTCTGATGTGCAAGACCCCTTTTAAGAATAGCTCAACACAGAGCCTGGCTAGTAGGAGATGGCCTAGTGGCAGGCTGAGATTGCTGAAAGGTGGACTTTCACTGAAGAGTATGAAAGCCCCCTCAACTAGTGGACACAAGCAAGAACTAGGTGCGGATCTGCGATGCATGGATCCATGCCCTTGCCAAGACACCATTTGGAAAATCTCACCCATTTAGCCAGGTAAGATTTCCTTGTAGTAGGTTTCCTGGCCTCCCTCAGGACTGAAGGCACATCCTCTGAGTAGTGGTGCCCGAAGGGAATTAGAAGTTAATCACCCATAGTGTCAGTATTAACATCAACAATGTCGGCGAATGAGGGTTCCTTTTTGTTGTGTCAGGAGGTCCACCTTGTGGGGTAACTTGTGGTGACTACCCTTGGCTAGACTGAAGCAGAGGGAATCTGTACTGCCTTAGCCATTGTAGGGGGTCACCAGCAAGATTTTTGGTTAGTCTCCTGATTTTCAGGACAATTTTTTGCATTAATGGGAAGGGTGGAAAGGCATACAAAAACCTCCCCTTCCATGAAATGCTTAATGCGTCTACTCTCCAAGCTAGTAGAGAGTGGGTCTTGGAGCAGAAAGTCTGCAGTTGTCTGTTCTGGGGGGAGGCAATCAATTCTACTTGGTGTGCCCCATCGGTGGACAATATCTAGAAATACATTCCTGCCCAGCATCCATTCTGCAGGGACAGGTTGTGTTGTGAGGCTAGGTCACAGTTTAATAAGGTTAGTCTGTAGAGGTGGTATGCTTTTGCTCCTCCCTGCTTCTTGAGGTACTACATAACTGTGTTGTCTTATTAGAACACCTGGTTGTAAGAGGGGAAGGAAGGCTTTCAGTGTCAGGACTGCTGTCATTTCCCTTACGTTGCTATGTTTGTTCTTTACAGAAGGGTGCCACTTTGCTTGTATCCTGTAGTTTGACATTGTGGATCCCCATCCTAGGTCTGATGCATCTGTATGCATGAACTGCTTTGTGGTGGGTAACTGCAGTGGAAGGCTTGGGTTCACCAAATTTGCTGAATCCACCATTTTAGCAGAGCGTAGGCAGGGCAAAAGGTTGACTTCTTGCTCTAAAGGATGTTGGTGTTGTGACCATACATATTTGTTACATACCACTGCAGCTTTCGCATGCACATTCTATCTAGTGGTAGCATGGGAGTGGTGGCTGCCATTAGGCCCGGGGTTTGTAGGAATTGCCTTACAGTTATCTGTTGGGTCTGCATAAGGGTTTTGAAGTGGGAGGACAGGGAGCTGACCGTCTTGGGGAAGAAATCCTCTCAATATGTCTGCCTTGATCCTGCAACCCAGAAATGTTTTGTCTTGTTCTGGGGTCTAGGAAGATTTTGGGAAGTTGAGGGTGAACCCCAGTCTTTGAAGTAGGCAAATGGTGAACTACAGATGGATTGCAGGATTTCCTTGCATTCTACTAGGATAAGGATACCGTCCAGGTAAGGGTAAATCTGAATCCCTTGTGTTCTGCAATAGGCTATGGCAGGTTCCAGGCACTTTGTGAACACTCAGGGAGCAGTGAACAGAAGAGCAATGCAGTAAATTGAAAATGAGAGGAGGGTCCAAAAAAAGAAAGAATTTCGTGTGGGAAGGTTGAATGGGGATGTGTAGAAAGGCTTCTTTCAGGTTGAGTGTGGCCATGAAACCATGGGAGGGAGGGTGGCCTAATGGTTAAGGTGTTTGCCTTACAAACACAAAGTGCAGGGTTTGAGTCTCACAAGGGATAACTGGCTAGGCTTAAAATAGCACGCAAGGGCAGTTAGCTTAGTACTAACCTATGAACCTATGAAACCCTGGGCTGGTATAAGAGGGAGTAAAGTCTGTAGGTGGGAACCTTTAAGAATCGGTTTAGAAAGGAAAGGTCTAGAATGGGCCTCCATGGTCCACCTTTTTTGGTGACCAGAAAGTGTCGAGTAGAAGCCTTTTCCTTCCTGCCCTGGAGGAACAGGTTCTACTGTTCCCAGGTTCAGAAGATCTTGAAGAATCTGTGGGAAGAGGTCCTCTGATTTCTGGGGGGGGGGGGGCTTTCTTTCCAAGAGAAGTATCCTTTTTGAACTATAGTCAGAACTCATTCGTCTGTAGTGATGGTTTTCCAAAACGGGCGGCAGTGGGAGGCGCGGGCAAAAAGGGGAAGGTGGGCAAGGCAGTCACGTATTGTTTTGTTCACCTCTGTCTTGAAAGGGCTGTCTACGGGGTGGGCAGTGAGACAGCTGGCCTGAAAGGAGTTTGTCTTCTGGACCCTGTGTCTGGAAAAAAATAGGTCCAGCTGAGGAGGAGTTTCTTCTGACAAAAGCAGTTTTGGCAGGGTAATTCCTGTAATATTTAGGAATAGGAGACACAAAGATGCTTTATGTCTTGCAATACCTTACTCTTTTCTTACAGATTTTTGAAAGGGTCTGCTGACTGTTTACCAAACAATAAGTTAGGGTCCAGAATCTAAGATTTGACTTGAAATTTTCTGCCAAGTGTTGCAGACGTAGCCAAGAATATCTTCTAAATACAGAGGCAGAGGCCTCTGCAGCATAACTACATCTAATGGAGTATCCGGCTACTTGGGCAGCCGGAGATGGTTTAGATGCTTTGTCAGATTTAGAAGGGCAGTGTGAAGTAGCAGCGAGCAGAGTAGAGGCTTGAGAGACTAGGTCCATTGTATATTTGGTCATATGGGTTTGATAGTTGATGGCTCTAAAGGACAATGTGGAAGAAGTGTAAACCTTTCCAGTTCTATCCATGTTTTTTCTGTCCTTGTCTGTAGGTAAGAGAGGCAGACTGATCAGTCTGGATGGTTTATCAGGCGATACAGCAATCACAGCAGGGTCTGCCAAGGGTGGTTTGACTAGAAATTTCTGATCAGGCACTTTGTAGAAGCGATCTGGCCTCTTAGGGGCAGGTGGCTGAGAGTCTAGGGTTTTAAGATGCTGAGGAAAAGGCATCTAAATAAGCATGGATGACAGAGGAGGAATAACAAAACGGGAGGGAGAGTCCACTTGTAACAATTTAAAATACAACTTAAAATGCAAATGTCTGATACTCAAAGGTAAAGTGGGTGTCCCATTTGAAGTATTCCTTCATTTTGGTTATGGTCTCTCCAAAGGTGATCTCCTCTGGAGGAGAACCCCCTTTGATGGATTCATCTTGTGTGTAATGCTCTTGTTTTTTTCTATTTAACAGAGGTAGTGTCTTAGGTGTAAACCTGGAATCCATACCAGTCAATTGTACAGATTTTGCAGAATGTCTAGCCTTTTGGCTCATATTTTTGGCCTGTTCCTTTCTTTCCTGGCAAATCACTGGAATGATGTCAGGATTGAAGTCATTCAGTTTCAGACTTCATATATTTCAGAAAATGTACATTAAATCAAATCCTGTTACTCTAGCAACTTTAAGTTTAGAAGAGCAATATTTAAGAAATGTCCCTATTTGCACCCCCGTTTTGTCCAGATTTTGTTGCATTAACAGGTTGAGAGGTATGCTGGAATCTGAAGCATGGCTAAGGGTACAGGTGTCCGGAGGAGGGATCCCAGTCAGAGGCCCGGCTGTGTCTGGTTCCCCCTCGACCTCGGCGGTAGCCGATGTCAGAGTAAGCTCCGTGGACATGTCAACTGTGAAGTGGCTTCCCCGAAAGTTGCCGAAGTAGACAGATCTTTCAGACGTCCCTCAAATCCCAAAATCGGCAGCTGGCGGGGTGTCTGAAAGCAAAGAGGCAGTGGAAGTGGGTCTGGGAATCTTGACCTTCTGTGATGGTTCAGTTGGAGCTTCCAAAACAGGATCCATCCTTAGTGCCAATTTTTTAAGTTGTGATTTTCTGGACATAGATTAAACGCAGCCAGACAGCTGCGTAGGGTCTGAAGAATGTAAGATTGGCAGATAGAGCAAGTGGTATGGTCGTGCTCTCTGCCTAGGCAAAAAAGCAGCAGTTGTTAGTATCTTTAGGAGGTATCTGGAGCCAGCATTGGCATTTATCCTTTTTAGCTGACATCAGCTAAAGGTTACTAGAATAAATCAAGCTTTAGCTAGAAGTTAAAGAAAAAATCCCAAAGGCGTACTTGGCTTTTAGACGTCTTGTGGCGAGAAGCACACAATGTGACAGTCATATGTGGCTAAAAAGTTCTGAGGTCTGTGTGTGCAGACGTCACATTTAAGGCCCCTGGTTTATGGTCCTACATGCGACACCCCATGCAACTACAACAGCCAAGCTGAAGCTTTTGTATAGGAGCTGACGTACAGGGTCGCCTGATGCAGGAAATCCCACACCAAGATACTGCAACATAGTAATAAAGGACATCGCTGGTTCCCCCTGGAGTTGGTTAGCAGCGCCAGAATAGCCTCTATGGACATGCTCTCACCTGTGGATGGTGCAGCATCCTTAGTGGTACCCGCCACCTCTGAAGTGGCGGATCTAGAACCCAATTCTGTAACCAGACCTATGTCAGCCACAGGTTGGGAGTTGGCCAGAAGAGGCTCAGCAGTAGCTGAAAGGCCATAAGGTCCTGGCCTTCTTTATGGCAGTTCTGCGGGGACATCAGAAGAGCCCTCCATCTTAAGTTTCAGACATCAGTTCTCGAGGTATAGGTTTAATGCATGTGACTGACTATGTAAAGTATTTGGTACGAACGCCTGGCAAATTGGGAAAATCTCACAACCGTAAGGCCTGCCCTAATAGACAAGGCACTCGTCATGGGCATAGTCATGAGGAATCTGGCATCCACACCGACACTTACCCTTTCTGGATGACATTAAGCAATAATCATAAATATGGACTGAAAGGTCTCCAATGGGGTACTTATCTGAAAAATGAACATGACGTCAGTGCTAACAGGAACACCTGGGGTACGAGTGGCGGCTGAAAGATTCTGAGGGCTGGTGCGTGCCAATGTCACCATTATGGCCTACGAAACCTCGGCCATGTATGACTCACCAGAGAGGGACTGAAAGCTTTTGGACATTGGCTGTACATACGGCAGACTGAAAGGTAAACCTATATGCAGAATATTGCAACATGGGAACAGGACATCCATAGCGCCAAATGATGCTCTTTCCCTGGAAAACCTATCCAATTTATGATGAGTGATAAAAGTATATGGAATAGCACATATTTCTGCTGCACATACTGCAGCACAGAAGCCTCAAAATGGAAAACAGTGAACATGGCTATTGATCTGCTGAAATGCCCGCTCTCAGACGCATGTAACGAAGCTATTGTATATGAAGGTAACAGTCTCAGCCATTTAGACAAGGTAACCTTTGAAAAGTACAGTTTTGTACCTACCATAAATGTAGATGTTCGAAGATCCACACTGCTGCAGTCATAACCTGTGGGTAGTCCGCTGTCCTCTGTCGGCCCGAATACCAAAGTATTAGGCTGGCGTCTGTCATGGGCGCTCAGATCCGACGTCAGAGCGTCATAGTATTAAAGCGCATGACCGACGTCATATCCTCAGTCTTTTCTTGCCCCAGATGTCAGAAGGCCCTAAAAAGAAAAGCCACAGCCAAAACCCATGTACAAACAACATGTACCACCCAAACCATACAACCACTCCAAACTACAGAGGGGAAGGAGGGAGGGTAAATTGGACTGCAGCAATGTGGATCTTCGAACAACTACATTTATGGTAGGTACAAAACTACTATGTTCTTCATCTCACATTGCTGCAGTCATAACCTGTGGGTAGAATCCCAAAGCAAAGGTAAAGGGAGGCTGGCAAAATCATAAAGCATTGGGAGCTGCTAATAAGCCCTGTAAGACTGCAGTGGCAAATCTAGCCCTAGATTTGGAATAAAGAGGGAGATGGTAATGTTTAGAAAAAGTGTGCACTGAACTCCAAGTAGCTGCTTCCAAAATATCTTTAGTAGCTACACCCCTTAAAAAAGCAGTAGAAGTGGCAGTAGCCCTAGTGGAATGAGGTCTGATTCCAGCCGGAATCTCCTTACCATGATGAGAATAACAAAAAGCAATACAATGGCCAATCCACTTAGAAATAGTTTGTTTTGAAACAGGTTTTCCCCGAGAGGCCAAAGCAAAAGAAACAAATAACTGTTGAGACTGTCTGAACCCTTTAGTCCTGCTCAAATAATAACGCAACTGCCTGTGAATATCCAAAGTGTGCAAAATTTTCTCCCCTTTATTTTGGGGATCAGCATAAAAAGTAGGCAAATGAATAGATTGGTTCAAGGCCACATTTGAAACCACTTTGGGCATAAAAGTAGGGTTAGTACGCAGAGATACCCTATCCTTATGAAAAATCAGGAAGGGTTCAACTGCCATAAGAGCCTGTAATTCAGATACCCTTCTAGCAGACGTAATGGCCAACAAAAAAGCAGTCTTCCAGGACAAAAACTAACTCAGACGTAGCTGCAGGTTCAAAAGGAGGTAAAGTAAGTTTTTCCAACACAAAATTGAGATCCCAGGAAGGAGTAGGAGCTCTACGCGGGGGTCTTATGTTCTTTGCCCCTCTAAGGAATTGCTTAAACAAAGGATGAGAGAATAATGGTGGGTCACAGTCATAGTGAGCAGAAATGGCTGCAGCATGAACTTTTACAGAGGAGAAAGACAAATCCTTGTCTAATAACTCCGTAAGATATTGAAGAGAAACACTCAAATCAGGCCTGGAAACATCAAAGCTCTTTGCTTTGCTCCAAATAAAAAATCTCCATTTATCAGCATAAACTTTCCTTGTACTAGGCCTTCTGGCCTCCAAAATAACATTCAAAACTTGTTGAGGAAGCTGCGACCTTCCAGGTTCTAGAACAGAATATGCCAGGCTGTTAGATGCAGGGACTGAATCCTGACATTGAGGAAATGATTGCCTGCCTGAGACAATAGGTGTGGAATTGAAGGCAAAGGCCAAGGGGGCTCCCGTACTAAACTCCTCAGCAGAGGATACCAGTGCTGTCGAGGCCAATCTGGAGCTATTAGAATCATGGAGGGCTTGTCTTGTCTGACCTTCAAGAGCACCTTGGGAAGGAGAGGCAGAGGAGGAAAAGCATAGACGTGAAGATTGCTCCAACTGAATGATAGAGCATCCACTTTCCAAGCTGTTGGATGAAACATCTTTGTGCAAAACTTTGGCAACTGGAAATTTAGTGGAGAAGCGAACAGATCTATGTCTGGAGTCCCCCATATCACTGTCAACTGTCGAAATACATGAGGATCCAATTTCCACTCGTGGGGATCCACCATCTGTCTGCTCAAAACATCTGCTAAGGAGTTCTGTGCTCCTGGCAGAAACCTTGCCTGAAGAGTGAGGTGCAAACTGAGAGCAATCTCCCACAAAATCATAGCTTGCCTGCAAAGAGGGTACGAATGGGTTCCCCCTTGCTTGTTGATGTACCACATGACAGTTGTGTTGTCTGTTTGAATCAACACTTGTCCTGGGTGAAGTAGATCCTTGAAAGCCATCAATGCAAATTGGACTGCTAACATTTCCTTCAAGTTGATATGTAAATGTTGAAGTCTGACAGGCCACGTGTCTTGAACCCATTTTCCATTGAGGTGAGCTCCCCAAGCCTTGTCCGAGGCATCTGTCGTTAAGATCTGACTCGCCTCTGGTCGGGTCACAGAGAGTCCCTTGTTTAGGTGACATTCCTGAGCCCACCACATAAAATTCCTTTTGAATGCAAGGTATTATCTGAATGGCAGTGTCCAGATCGTGGCAGTGTTGTGTCCATACATTTTTGAGATACCATTGTAGCTTCCTCATATGCAGTTTGGCATTGGGAACCACCAGAATACAAGATGCCATGAACCCCAAGGCTTGAAGGACTGTCCTTGCAGTCAGCCTGGACCGTAGAGACAATTGTTGGAAGTAAAGAGTAAGGTTTCTTTGTTTGTCCAGGGTCAAAAAAGCCATCTGGGAAGCTGTATTCAGTCTCACACCCAGAAAGCACAATTCCTGAGAGGGTACTAGACTGGACTTTGTTTCGTTCACAGAATACCCTAGGCACCTTAACACTGCCATAACATACTGTAGATGGTGAAGTAGCTTGTTTTTGTCTTGAGCAAGAATCACGCAATCGTCCAAATAAGGATAAATTTGTATTCCTCTTAACCTTAAGAAGGCTATTACTGGAGCCAGAACCTTTGTAAACACCCTGGGTGCAGTAGATAAGCCAAAGGGCAATGCAGAGAACTGATAATGTAAAGTCCCAGCCCGAAAACGCAGGAATCTCCTGCAACTGGGCCTGATAGGAACATGAAGATAAGCCTCTTTGAGATCCAGAGTTACCATCCAGTGATCTTTGCCTAACAGAGGCAGAAGTTGTTGCAACGTCAACATTTTGAATTTTTGAATTTTGGAATGTCCAGGTATGTGTTGAGGATAGATAAATCCAAAATTGGCCTCCAAGTGTTCCCTTTCTTTGGTACAAGAAACAAGCGAGAATAAAATCCTAGGCCCACTTCTGACGGAGGGACCTGCTGTATAGCCCCCATTTGAAGAAGTAAAGAAATTTGTTTGTGAGCCTCTACCCTTTGCTGAGGAGGAATGTCTGGCATGCCTTTGAAAGGAGGCAATGTGTGGAAATAAAACTTGTAGCCTCGGTCTATAATGTCCAACACCCATTTGTCCTGGGTGACTAAAAGCCAGTTTTGCTTGAAGAGTGCCAACTTTCCTCCCAAAGGAGCTGCCAGACAGGAAGGATCTGGCAGCTGAAGATGCAGGTCATTGGGCCTGTTTACGAAAGGACTGGCCCCTGCCCTCACCTGTAGATTGTGCAGGGGAACTCCACATTCTAGGCCTGAAAGTACCCTGAGCTCTGCCCCTACCACGTCTAGATCTACCCCTAGACTGTAAATCAGAAGAAGGATAAGCCCAACCCTTAGTAGGCCAATTTCTGCTAAACTTAGGGGGCTGCACCTGCAAAAAATCTTTAACAGTCTGCATAGACTTAGCCTTGTCTTCCATTTTCTTTAAGACAGACTCCACAGGAGTACCAAACAAAACTTCCGACTGCAAAGGAGCATCCAAAATTCTAGCTTTAACATGCTCTGACAAGTTCTGATCCTTAAGCCAGGCGTGCCTGCGAATAACTGATCCAGTGGCAGCCACCCTGGAAGAAGCCTGTAAAGCATCGAAACCACACTGCAAAGAATGCTTACCCACCTGATCAGAGGCATGAACCAAATCCTGTAATTCTTTACACTCTATGCCCTCTGCCAAAGCATCTACCTTAGACTTTAATTGAGTAAGGAGAAAATTCTGGTACTTCAACATATGAAACTGGCAATTTAAAGCCCTCATAGCTAGAGTGGAAGAGGTATATACTTTTTTACCCCACCTATCCAAAACTCTAGAATCTTTATCCATAGGAACTGGATTCTTTACAACAGAAGCCCTGACCCCCTTAGGTCCCTGGCTAATAGTTTCTGGATCAGCCCTTGGGCTCTTATACAGATATTTATGAGCCTCAAGCACTCTGTAATACCTATCCGGCTTAACAGGCGCGGGAGGCAAAGAGTCTGGATTAAGAGAGGCCTCAGGGAAAACATCCTGAACCACATCCAAAACAGGAGGTATAGCCAAAGGCCGATGCTGTGGTAAAAACAAAAATTCCCTAAGCCTCTTTCGGGAATCTGAGAAATCCTGACCTTCCCATTTAAAATGTTCCCTCAGAATGCAGGGTTTCTGAAAAAGAAAAATCCTCTGGAGGGGAAGCAGAAGGACTGGATTCCTCTGCGTCTGAATCTGAATAAGGAGGAAAATCCTGAATGTCTTCAGCCGAAGACTCTGAGTAATCTGAAGCCTGATCCAAACTTTCCACCTCTGGCTCCACCCTAGGCCTCTTATCTGGTGGGGGCATAGAACCCCTGATTAAGGAAATCAAATCTTCTGCCATTTTAAGCATGTATTTTTTTAGGCACAGAACCTGCAGAACTAGGACTGACACCTGAGGAAGGCAAACCAGGCCTGACCTTGGAAGATACCTTAGAGACAGAAGGAGAAGGCCTAACCACCTTAGGCAAAGAGGGGAGTACAGCAACCTGAGAGGCCCCCTCAGCCTGACCTGACTCCTGAGAGGCCACATCTTGTAAAATTAACGGCTCCCCCGGAGACTCAACTGAAACCTCGGCCGGATCTACAGATTCCACCGTAGTTTCTAAAGAACCGGCGTCCAGAACGGACGACTCATCCTGCTTGGACCTTAACGACTTTTCCTTGCGCTTCTTAGCGGTAGCGGGCGTCAGAGGATCCGACGGCATATTGTAATTACACCGCCATCAAGACAAGCCTAGCGCAATCTAACCTACGCTTAATGGTGCGCTTATTAAATCTAGCACAGAAGCGACACCCGACTACGTCGTGCTCAGGCCCCAAACAAGGAATACAGAGAGAGTGGTAATCCCTATGCGGTATCCGTTTCCCACAAGAAATACAATTATTCACTTTTTCTGACATCCGGAATAAACTGAGGCAAGAAAAACAAAAATATTCCCCAACGGGGTACTTAGCCCAACTTGGTTTCGGTCTGAAACTCAGAATACGAAAATTTCAGAACGCCGAACGGCACTTGCAAACGCTGCTTCTGCTTCGGACCATGCAGCAAAAAAGACTGAGGATATGACGTCTGTCATGCGCTTTAAAACTATGACGCTCTGACGTCAGATCTGAGCGCCCATGACAGACGCCAGCCTAATACTTTGGTATTCGGGTCGACCGAGGACAGCGGACTACCCACAGGTTATGACTGCAGCAATGTGAGATGAAGAACATCAGATTTTTCCAGAGCTGGACCAGGAAAGGATACAAATAAAACGAAGTTATGTACTCACCATAACGTTCCATGCTGGTAGTCCATCTCACCCTTCATTTTTACATATGGGTTCAGAGGTGATCCTTAGCTCAGACTATTTACAAGCTGTAAGACTTCTGGTTGGCTCGTGGCTAAGCAGGTATCCCATGGTGCACCAGTACAATCCCCAGATCTTGTTTGCTGCTCACTAGCATAACAACCATAAAAACTAATAAAGGGTCTCAAACTAAGGGCAACCAAAGTATTTCTTCAAGATCTTCCAGGATGGGGGCAGGATGGGTTGGTAAAAATGAAGGGTGAGATGGACTACCAACATGGAACGTTATGGTGAGTACACAACTTCTTTATTTTAGGTAGTCCGATTCTCACCTTCATTTTTACATATGGGACAATGTCCCTAGTGCCTTATTCTTGGGTGGCTCATTGAAAAATACTCTAGCACTGTGGAACCAAAGGATGCTCTACCTTTGGATGCCAAATCCAATGTAATGTGTAATAAGTGTGAGGGGTAGCCCACATAGCTGCTGCACAATCATCAAGTGGTACCCTGGCTTGAAAGGCTGCAGAGGTGGACTGCGACCTGGTAGAATGAGCCTTGATCCTGCAGGGTTAAAGGTTTGCCCTCCGAGCTATAGATAAAGGCTATACAACTGGAAATTCCAATTAGATAGTGTCACTTTAGAAATTGGTAAGCCTAATCTAGAGTCAGAAAAGGAAATTAATAAACTGATCTGATTTCCTAAAAACCTTAGTCCACTGTAGATAAAAATGTAGTTGTCTATGAACGTCTAGCTGATAGAAACGGTACTCAGCTGCGTTACAGTGGTGAGGGAAGAAAACTGGGAGTTCTATTGATTGGTTTAAGGTAGCATTAGAACAAACTTGGGGACAAAGGAGGGATTAGTACGCAATGACACCCTGTCTTTGTGAAAAATCAAATACGGTGGCTTAACAGACAAGGCCTGTAGCCCGATACCAGTCTGGCTGGTGTGATAGCTACCAAAAACAAGGTCTTCCAAGACAAAAATTTTAGTGAAGATGAGTGGAAAGGTTCAAAGGGGGGAGATGTCAATTTGGACAACACAAACTTTAAATCCCAAGAAGCCACTGGTTCTTGCAGAGGTGGTCTCAATAGAGTAGCCCCTTTCAAAGAGGTCTAGCATAGCTTATGAGACATTAAATTGGTATCTGGAAAACCTAAGTGAAAGAGAAATTGTCACCAATTGGACTCATAGTGGCAGCAGCAGATCCTTGCTAAAAAAGCTCAGAAAGAAAATCCAGAATCACAGGGATAGAAGCAGTGTATGGATCTACATTCATTCTCTGTGCCCAAATAGAAAATCTTTTCCATTTACTGCTATACAGCCTCCTAGTTGAAGGCTTATGGGAGGACATAAGAATATGTGACACTGAGGATGATGCATCATGAAGCCTGACTAGGGATGGAACTGGAGCAGCCACGCTGTCAATCTGAGGGTGTGGATTGAGGGGTGTAGTGAACCTGACTTGCGAGTCAATAGATGTGGAGCTGGGTCCAGAATCCAAGGATCGTCCAGGAGGAGAGGTTCAAGGAAGGGGAACCAGACCTGACAAGGCCAGTAAGGAGCAATGAGGATCAACTTGCTTCCCAGCCGACTGGCTTTCTGAATCACTTTGGAAATGAGAGGGACTGGAGGAAAGGCCCCCAGCTACCTGTACCTTGGGCGGCCTTCATGGAAGGATGTTCCGGAGCACTGCAGAGCCAAAGGATGCTCTCCCTCGAGAGATAATATCCAATTTATAATGGTTGATGAAGGTATGAGTTGAAGCCCAAGTGGCTGCTGAGCAAATATCATCCAGGGGTACTCTAGACCGAAAGGCAGCCGAAGTAGACATGGACAGAGTAGAGTGGGCCTGCCAGAACTTTCATAAGCCAAAAGGATGCATTGTGAAATCCACCTCGACAAGGTGACCTTTGACACAGATTTGCCTAAATTAAATTTTGCAAAGGAGACGAAATGGTCGGATTGTCTATGACCAGCCGTTCTATGAATGTAAAAACGCAGCTGTCCATGTACATCTAGAGAATGCAGTTTGTATTCTCCTTTGTTCTGGTATTCAGGAAAGAAAACTGGCAGATTAATGGATTGGTTAATATTTGCCTTGGAGGCGATCTTAGGAAGAAACGAGGGATTGGTCCCGAGATAAACCCTATCCTTGTGGAAGGTCAAGTAAGGAGGTTTTACACATGGGGCTTGAAGTTCAGAAATCCTCCTAGCTGAAGTAATAGCAATGAGAAAGGCTATTTTCCATGACAAATGTTTGAGATCAGCTGAAGCTGCAGGTTCAAAGGGGGGAGCTGTCAAGGCCTGAAGTACTAAAGTCAAATCCCAGGGAGGCACTACTTCCTTTATTGGAGGTCAGAATAGGAAGGTGCCCTTCAGAAAGGTCTTCCATAACTTTGTGGTGATCAATGGACCCAATTCATGTCCCACGTGGTAATGAGATAGCTGCTAGTTGAACTTTGACTGTGGAACAGCTAGCCCTCTGATGAAAAACCCCTGAAAGGAAATCCAAGACTGTGGGCAACGGAGCTGTGAAAGGGTCTAGGTTCTGACGCTCCGCCCAAATAGCAAAACGTTTCCATTTACTCCTACAGACTTTCCTAGTAGAGGGCTTGTGTGCTGCTACTAGGATAGCTTTAACTGGGGAGGAGATATCGGGAGTCCTAGCTACGAGTGGAACTGGAGCAACCAAGCCGGAAGCTTGAGATTGTCCAGATTCGGGACTGGGAGGCCTAGGGGGTGGGAAATCAGATCCGGGAGGGGATCTAGAATCCAACGTGGATTCACCAGACGAGACCAAAGGTAAGGGAACCAAGCTTGATGAGGCCAGAATGGGGCAATGAGGATCATTTTGCTCCCCAACCGACTGGCTTTCTGTAGAAGCTTCAGCATCAGAGGTAGACTAGGGAAAGCATAGAGCAGACCGGGAGGCCAAGCATGAACCAGAGCGTCTCTCGGGAATTCTCCCGCGGGGGGAATTGGAGCGAAGTAGCTGTTGCACTTTGTGTTTGAAGGAGAGGCGAAGAGATCGCAACGGGGTTGTCCCCATACGGCAAATATCCACTTCGCTACCTGGGGATTGAGAGACCATTCGTAAGGAGACAGAATGATGCGACTGAGTTTGTCCGCCAGGATGTTGGACCGTCCCGGAATGTGCGTTGCAATAAGAAAGCGGTTGGTGGAGATTGCCCATTCCCACGCTCATAGCTTCTCGACAGAGGGGGTAGGACCTGGTTCCCCCATTTGTTGATGTACCAGACCACCATGTTGTCTGACTGAACAGCAACTGTTCCTGTAGTTAGAAGGCTCTCTGAAGTGCTTGCAACGACACCACCACTGCCCTCATCTCTAGGACATTTATATGCAATGAGGTCTCTATCGTTCCGCGTGCTTGGGACCGTCCTGCCCACATAATGCCCCCCCCCCCCCCGAGAGGCGTCCGTGGTCACCATGGCGAGAGGAGGGGCCATGGAGAAAGGGCGTCCTACTTGGAGGTCCGGTGATTGTAACCACCATGCGAGAGCCCTTTTGCAAGCCTTGCTGAGGGGAATGGGGTGACAGAGGGTATCGACGGAAGGACCACTGGACCAGAGTCCACTGCAAAACCCTCATTCAGGCGGGCCGTGGGGAGCAGGGTAATTGCGGCCACCATGGAGCCCAGTGCCCTCAGGACCAATCCCGCCGGGGGAGCAGACGATAGTAAAATGGCCCGCACATGAATTCTCAGGGTGTGAAGTCGTTCGGTGGTTAAGAAGGCTAGTAAGTTGTTGGTGTCTAATCTGGCTCCGATAAAGTCCATCACCTGAGTCGGGTTGAGAAAGGATTTGTCCGTGTTAACGGTGATCCCCAGCCAGGGAGCAAGGTGGAGAATAATTCCTGGCTGAGCAGAGTAGATGCCTTGTTGGAGCGGTCAGGAGCCAGTCATCTAGGTATGGGAACACCTGCATTCCCTGAAGCCTCAGGTGGGCCGCTATCACTGCTAATACTTTGGTGAACACCCTGGGGGCTGAGGTGAGACCGAAGGGAAAGACCCTGAACTGATGACTGGCTCCTAGCCGGAAGCGGAGAAACCTCCTGGATTGTTTGTCCATCAATATGGGGTAATACGCAACTGTGAGGTCTATCGAGCACATCCAGTCGCTCTCCCACAACAGGGGGAGAATGGATTGAAGGGTGACCATCTGGAACTTTTCTTTGGTTACTGACAGGTTCAGGAGGGAGAGATCGAGGATTGGCCTTAGGTCCCCCGTCTTTTTTGGCACCAAAAAGAACCTGGAATAGTAACCCGATCCGAACTGGTCTGGGGGGACGTGTTGGATGGCTTTTTTTCCTAAGAGCTGCTGAATTTCTGCAACTGCAGCCTCCCTCTGATCGGATGGGACGTCGAGGAGGCGTTTGGGTTGGTGAGGGATGTGAGAAAAGGGAATTTGATATCCTCTGGATACGATGCGAAGCACCCAGCGGTCTGTTGTGATGGACTCCCAAGCTGCCGGGTGCCTCGAAAAATGTCCCCCGACTGCCTCCAGAGAGGAGCAGTCTGGCAACCCCTCAGGGTCGCTGGGTGGGCCGGTCAAAGAAAGCTTCTCTGGACCCACCATTCCTCGGCCCCCTCTGCTTCTAGGGTGGCGTCCACCCTGTCCTCTGCCACGGAAGGACTGGGGGTCTGGAGCGGACTGGGATTGTTGCGACTTCCGGAACCACATCTTCTTCGGTCCCTTTTGGTTCTTGAAGGACCTCTGGGGAGCAGAGAAGCAGACTCCGACTGCAGACAATGTCTTCCCGTCCTTTTCGCTCTGGACCAAAGTCTCGCGAACAGTCTTGCCAAACAGGGCAGAACCATCTAAAGGGGCATTCACAAAGGACGCCTTGAAGGGTTCCGCGAAACCACAATGCTGGAGCCAGGCCTGACGCCACATGACGAGGCCTGTTCCGCTGGCTCTAGCGGCTCCCTCTGTGGGGTGGGACAACAGCCACATAAAGGTGTTAGATATTGACCTGAGAGTGGCCATTCGAGTGGAGTACAACCGTTTGTCCTCCACCGACACTGACTCCGGGGGCAACGCAGCATACTCTTTGATAAGGTCCCGCTGCAGTTGAATAACATGTGCCATGTAGTTCAGTGACCTCACCGAAAAGGTCGCTGAACTAAAAGCATGCTTCCCTAAACAGTCCATCAAACGGGACTCCATGCGCGGTGGATGGGCCGAGGGGCTCTCCTGAGCAAATTCCCTCTTGGTGGCCACCAACATGGCATCTACGGGGGGACCCTTGCTCCAATGGGACCTCGGAGGGGGGACTAGGTATCTTGTCCGGGCGTTTGGGGACCAGCTCCTTCCACGCCCTAGTGGTAATAAGGTCACTAAGGGGTCGGGCAGAGGTGACACCCAAGAGGTAGATGGGCCTGCTTCGAATGCCACCAGGAACACAAATTCGTCCGAGGAAGCCTTGGGGGCAGACCACCCCCACTCTTATCCTGAGCATTTCCGTGATGTCTCCGAAGGAGACATCCTCGGGGGGTGACCTAGGGGAGCCTTCCCCTTCATCCAAATCAGTGTCATCTGTCAAGGACTCTGGGGAGTCCACGTGCCTCCTCTCTTGCACTTCTGCTTGAGGGACATCCTCGGGGGGGCTATCCGAGGACGTCTCACCAGCCACATCCTGTTCTAAGGGAACGACCTGGGACATCAAAGCAGGCTGTCCCTGAGGCCGGGTGATGGAAGCCGGACCCAACAAAGAGGGAGTGTGGGGTGGAGCCGAAGCTAGGACCGGGGGGCCTGGAAGCACTCGACAGTGCCCTCTCCACCACATCGAAAGTAGAGGGAGAGCCGCTCTCTCTGGGATCAAAGAGCAAACCCTCGCTCGGATCCGATGGACAGATTGGGGTCGGCGCCGAAGCCATCTGATCCGATGGACCAGTGTGCTCCGAACTAGACTGAGTCGGAGACGCAACGATTCCCTCAGATCCGACGCTCAGCCCACGGCTCAGAGCCCGGATCCGACAAAAAAGGACCAGACAGGCTCGAGGGAAGAGTTGGCGCCGAAGTACCCGATACTGTTGGCGCTGACCTACCCTAAGGCTGCTCGGCTTCGAACCCAGGAAGTGGGTCGGAGAAGGAGCTATCTGAGCAAAGAAGGGTGTCAAGCCCCCCCCCCCCCCGGAGGGGGCGGAGGCAGGAACACTCCCATCTGCAGTTGGGCCTGGAAAAACCTTCACATCATCCGGTCCAAATCTGCGGAGAGACTGCGAGTTGATCTCGAAGAGGCCACCGAGGCTGGCCGGGAGTGCCGGGTCGATGACCTCAATGGAGATCAGGTCTCCTCGGGGCCCGGTGAGAAGCACGGAGACTGGAGCCAAGAAGGAGGAGACCTAGAAGCCCTGGACGGAGAAGACCGCTTAGCCGGGGGGGCCGAAGCGGAGGCCTTGGCCCGCCGCTTGTGGTGCTTCTCCCTCCTTTTTTCTTTCCTGGCCTCCCTCTCCTCCGGCGCTGCAATGGGAGTTTGAGTCCCGACCGGAGGGAGAGAGGCAGGAGTGGCCGAAGCCACGGAAGAGGCCACAGAAGCACCGGAGCCAAATCCGGGGCCAAAAGTCCTGCTAGGATCAACTTCGACCTCCAGTCCTTCAGTGCCCTGGGGTTGAAGGCCGCGCAGATAGAACACCCAGAGGAAAGGTGTTCAACCCCAAGGCACCGTACACACAGTGTGGCCATCCGCTGGAGAGAGCTTATGGCCACACTCGGTGCACTTAGAAAAGATGGGTTTTGGGGCCTCAGACATCCTAAAGAAAACCCACTCGTTAGGCCCCAAACACAGAAAAACTAACGACCAGCGAAGGGGAGGGAGGAAAAGTTTAACTAAAGGGTTTAAACTAGGAAGTTTTACCAAAAAAGGAACCTGAACACTCAACGCTCACACACACACTTAAGGGGGATAAGAAAAAATGAGAAATTTCTCTTACAAAAACCCTGCGATACCAGGAGTTCAAGAACCTAGCTGCTGACAAGAAGCGCAGCAAACTAGATCTGGGTCAGTCAGGGATAGCAGGGGATTATGGGTGAAGGAGAGGAGCTCGGATCTAAGCTATGAAAGATTGCCGGCTCGGATCAGATTCCCAAAGGTGCTGACAAATGAAGTTAACTACTTCAGATCAGATTTTTCCAGAGATGGACCAGAAAAGGATACAAATAAATCGAAGTTATGTGCGCACTATAACGTTCCATGTTGGTAGTCCATCTCACCCTTCATTTTTACATATGGGTTCAGAGGCGATCCTTGGCTCCAACTATTTACAAGCGGTAAGACTTCTGGTTGGCTCGTGGCTAAGCAGGTATCCCATGGTGCACCAGTAAAATCCCCAGATCTTGTTTGCTGCTCACTAGCATAACAACCATAAAAACTACTAATACTAAAGGGTCTCAAACTAAGGGTAACCAAAGTATTTCTTCCAGATCTTCCAAGATGGGGGCAGGTGGACGGGTTGGTAAAAATGAAGAGTGAGATGGACTACCAACATGGAACGTTATGTTGAGTACACAACTTCTTTATTTTAGGTAGTCCGATCTCACCTTCATTTTTACATATGGGACAATGTCTAGTGCCTTATTCTTGGGTGGCTCATTGAAAAATACTCTTGAGCACTGTGGAACCAAAGGATGCTCTACCTCTGGATGCCAAATCCAATTTGTAATGTGTATTAAGTGTGAGGGGTAGCCCACATAGCTGCTGCACAATTATCAAGTGGTACCCTGGCTTGAAAGGCTGCAGAGGTAGACGGCGACCTGGTAGAATGAGCCTTGATCCTGCAGGGTTAAGGGTTTGCCGCCCCCCCCCCCCCCGAGCTATAGATAAAGGCTATACAACTGGAAACCCAATTAGATAGTGTCACTTTAGAAACTGGTAAGCCCAATCTAGAGTCAGAAAAGGAAATTAATAAACTGATCTGATTTCCTGAAAACCTTAGTCTGCTGTAGATAAAAACGTAGTCTATGAACGTCTAGCTGATGAAAACGGTACTCAGCTGCGTTACAGTGGTGAGGGAAGAAAACTGGGAGTTCTATTGATTGGTTTAAGGTAGCATTAGAACAAACTTGGGGACAAATGAGGGATTAGTATGCAATGACACAGTCTTTGTGAAAAATCAAATACGGTGGCTTAACAGACAACACCTGTAGCCCGATACCAGTCTGGCTGATGTGATAGCCACCAAAAACAAGGTCTTCCCAGACAAAAATTTTAGTGAAGTTGAGTGAAAAAGTTCAAAGGGGGGAGATGTCAATTTGGACAACACAAACTTTAAATCCCAAGAAGCCACTGGTTCTTGCAGAGGTGGTCTCAATAGAGTAGCCCCTTTCAAAGAGGTCTTGCATAGCTTATGAGACATTAAATTGGTATCTGGAAAACCTAAGTGAAAATGAGAAATTGTCACCAATTGGACTCAGATAGTGGCAGCAGCAGATCCTTGCTAAAAAAGCTCAGAAAGAAAATCCAGAATCACAGGGACAGAAGCAGTGTATGGATCTACAGTCATTCTCTCTGTGCCCAAATAGAAAATCTTTTCCATTTACTGCTATACAGCCTCCTAGTTGAAGGCTTATGGGAGGACATAAAAATATGTGACACTGAGGATGATGCATCATGAAGCCTGACTAGGGATGGAACTGGAGCAGCCACGCTGTCGATCTGAGGGTGTGGATTGAGGGGTGTAACAAACCTGACATGTGAGTCAATAGATCTGGAGCTGGGTCCAGAATCCAAGGATCGTCCAGGAGGAGAGGTTCGAGGAAGGGGAACCAGACCTGACGAGGCCAGTAAGGAGCAATGAGGATCAACTTGCTTCCCAGCCGACTGGCTTTCTGAATCACTTTGGAAATGAGAGGGATTGGAGGAAAGGCATACAGAAGTCCCATGGGCCAATCGTGAGCCAGAGCATCTCTGCGAGTCTCCCCCGGAAGGGGAATGAGGGAAAAATAGCTGCTGCATTTGGTATTCACTGGGCTGGCAAAAAGGTCGCAGCAAGGCTGTCCCCATTTCCAGAAAATCTGATCCAGTTTCCCGTTTCAGAGACCACTCGTGAGGCATTAGGATTGCCTTGCTGAGCTTGTTGCCCATCATACTGGTCGACCCTGGAATGTGCGTTGCAACCAGAAAGCGCTGGGAAGAAATCACCCATTCCCAAACTCGCATGGCCTCTCGACAGAGGGTAAAGATCTGGTACCGCCCTGTTTGTTGATGTAACAAACCACCATGTTGTCTGATTATCGCAATTGTCCCTAAAGAAAGAAGTGCTTGCAATGCCAGAAGCACCGCCCTCATCTCCAGAACACTGATGTGCAGATAAGCCTCGTTTTCTTGCCATGCGCCTTGGACAGTCCTGCCAAGATAATGACCTCCCTCCCGATCTGAGAGGCATCTGTGGTCACAGTGGCAATGGGCTGGGCCGGAACAAATGGGGCACCCGTGATCAGTTGATTGGAAGCTATCCACCAAAGAAGGTCCTTCTAGCATGATTCTGTCAGCAGGACAGGATGACTCCGTGGGACATATTGGAAGGACCAATGGGAAGACAGAAGCCACTGGAGAATTCTCATGTGCAACCTGGCTAATGGTACTAATAGAATTGTGGAAGCCATAGTCCTGAGGAGCTGAAGAACCCACTTCGCTTTGACTTTTCGCAACGGAAGAAAATGTTAAACTTGAGAGATTAAGTTCTGTGCCCTTTCAGCGGGGCGACGAGCTGTCATGTTCGCTGGGTCTACCTCTGCACCTATAAAAAAAATCAGATTGAGAGGGCGAAAATGCAGATTTTTACTAATTTATGGAGATCCCTAACTGAGCACAAAGTTGAATCATGGTGTCCCTGTTTTGGGGGAGTAGATGCCTGGTGGGGGCGGTCAGGAGCCAGTCATCCAAATACGGAAACACCTGGAATCCCTGACGTCTCGGGTGAGCTGTCACTACTGCCATGCATTTGGTGAACACCCTGGGGGTTGTGGTGAGACCAAAGGGCAGAGCGCGAAACTGATAGCGACTGGCTCCTAGCCGGAAGCGTAGATGGCTTCTGGACACCTTGTCCATTTTTATGTGGTAGTAGGCATCCTAAAAATCCAGAAAGCACATCCAAAAGTCTTTCCCTAAGAACATGAGTATAGACTGCAGTGTTACCATCCGAAACTTGTCCTACACTGATTTGTTCAATCTGCTGAGGTCCAATATTGGCCTCCAATCTCTGGTTCGTTTTGGAACTAAAAAGAACTTGGAGGAAGTTCCGGATCCTATCTGGTCTGCTGGGATGGGCTGGATGACTAAGAGCAACTTGTTGATCTTCACAGCTGCCCAATTCCTGTGATTGGGTGGTACATCTGGGATCCTTTTGGGAACCAACAGTGATAGGGAAAAGGGTATGATATAGCCTCTGGTAACTCTTTGTACCAACTTGGGTGATATTTAGCCTGGCTTCTTGGTACAAAGAAATGCGGCCCCAGTGAAGCGCATTCGGGCTCCACATCAGGAGTGCTGATAAGGACGTCCTCGAAAGGAATCACTGCCTTGCTTGTATTGGACCGCCCCTGCCTCTATGTCGACGTCTCCTCCTCCTCCTCTGCCTCTGAAGGAAGATTCACCCCATGTGACAGGAAAGACCCTCTGGGACTTCTTGAACCACATTTTACCACCCTTTTGACCCTTGGGGTATGGTCTGGAAGGGACAGTAAAACGCAGCCCCACAGCAGAAAGTCTTTCCTTCTTGCTCACACAGAGTGTATCCTTCACCTTGGAACCAAACAATGAAGACCCAAACAGCGTGCTGGTGAAAGACTTGAATGGTTCTGCAAAATTACATAAGCGCATCCAGAAGTGGCGCCTCAAGGCAACTCCGGAATCCACTGCTCTACTCGCTCCATCCGCAGCATGAGATAAGTCGCGTGGAGTAGTTAACCACAGAATTTAAAGGTTGACAACTGAGTAGAAATCTGGTCAGGAACTCCCTCAGTACACGCATCTTGTATGGAATCTCCAAACTCCTTGAGGAGATCCCTCTGTAACCTTGAAGTGCATGAAATAGTTCAGCAATCGAAGGGTAAAGGCCGCTGAACTAAAGATACGCTTCCCAAATCTGTCCATCTGTTGAAACTCCTTGTTTGCCAGATGAACAGCTGAAGTCTCCACCAACTCCTCCTTTGTGGCCACCACCATGGCATCTACCAGAATGCCCCTAGACAAGAACTCATTACCAGGAGGGACAGACAAGAACTTATTCAGTCTCCTGGGGACTGGCTCCACGGTGTCAGGAGTATCCCACACCTTTCGACTAATTAGAACCATCAGCTAGTCAAAAGGTGGAGACACCCAAGAGGCAGAAAATTGAGACATGAAAGCCTTCAGGTACACAGACTCCTCATCAGAAGGGTTAACAGTGGGCCGGTCGCACCTTTGCCCAAGGATTTCTAAAATGTACACAAAGGAGACAAGAGCACGACTTGGGAGATCCTTCAGACTCCTCGAAGTTAGTGTCCAATGTCAAAGACTCATCCTGGGAGTTAATAGGTTTCCTCTTACATAACCTCTTCCGGGGAAGCTCCTTGGAAGGACATTCCGGGGAAGCCTAGGAAGAGTGGGGGCCACCAGCCAATGGCTCCTGATGTGGCGAATCTCTGCTGTCTCCAGACAGAGTAGGGGCAGAGACTGAAGTGGGTGCTCTTGGGGGAAGAGTGCTGGTGCCACTGGTAGGGGCTGGAGAATGAGACAGAACGCTCCTCATCATCTCAAACACCAACCTCTCTGGCTCCGAAGAGACTAGGTTAGGTAACGGAGCCAGAGGTGTCTGCTCAGAGATAGATGCAGGGTCAGAGCTCACCCTGGCTGAAGCACCGTGAGGAAGACTCTGAACCAAAGATAAAGTCCAACCCTCCCTGCTTCAGCCCCTGGACACAACAGATGGCACCAAGCGTATCAGAGCCGACCATGGCTCCAAGGCAGCAACAAAGTGAGCTGGAGCCGGCATTTCCTCTGTTGGCACCAAGCACTCCAGATCCAACAGGCCAGTACGGCTCAGAGGAGGAATAGCAGACAAGGGCAAAGCTGGACCAGGTGGCTACAGAGCAGACTGGGTTGGAGCCAACAATAATTTTGGTAAGGCAGACGACTTCAGGAGTTTCAGCACTACCCTCTCCACATCATCTTCTGAGAGGCTCCTGGAAGACATAATAGGGGATCTTGACCTGGGGGGCACTGGAGACTTGTTACGGAAACCGGTAGGGAGCTTAAAGACCTGCTCAGAGTAGCAGAGTCAACTGCTTTATCAATAGGTTCAGAGATGGGCTCCGAAACACCTGTAACCAACTCTGAAACCACCATGATGCTCTCCTTCGGCTCCGAAGGCTGAGTCGTCGAGGAGACAGACTTGGACTGTTTAGAAGGTGGCTCCAAAACACCAGCCGATGCCAGAGTGTGCTTTTGAGGATTTTGATTTCCCAGACTTAGAGAAAGCCGAAGAACTGGATAGTGCTTCCTCAAATGATGGTTTCAAGAGACCCTGGAGTATGAGTTTGTTCTTTCTCTCCTGTAACACTGTAGGAGAGAAAGCATGGCAGAACAAGCATGATTCCTGCAAGTGGATGGCCCCTAGGCTGTAGACAGCTACTGTGGCCATCCGATAGACATTTTTTGGGAGCATTTCATGCACTTTTTGAACCCAGAGGGTTTATGCTCCTTACTTTCCTTGGACATTACACACAAAACCCAGAGAGATTGAAAGAAAAAGGAAAAAGGAGGACTAGGTCCTCTAAAATGGGCCTAGCCCTAAGAAAGTTACACGAAGACTAGGTCCTCTAAAACGGGCCTAGCCCGGTGTAGAGAAAGCTAGGTCTTCTAATGTAAACAGACCAGAAAGGAAAGCCCACTCAGAAGAGAAACAATAAATTTCTATATTTCTAAATTTTTAATAACTGGTAGTATACTAGGGAGGCTGCAATCCTAGTAAATTCACAAGCGGATCCCCACCAAAAACAATCTCAATATAGCAGAAAACCGCCAACGGTGTCCAATAAAGGTCAGAACAGACAAAACAGGAGCCCCTGTTGACTAAGAGCGGAAAAACCGCCAAAAACTAATACTCTAATTAAAAAATGCGCAAAGGCACCTAAAACTAACTGGCACACAGGATACCAATAACCACTAGTAAACTAAGTTGCACTTAAAAGGGCAAGCAATACAACTGCCTAATATATTAGCAACACTAAATATACAATAAAAGTTCTAAAAGTATTGAAATACAGTATTGAATATAAAGAATTTGAAAAACTTAGCCAGAGCCAAAAGCACAACCGAACTCGTAGACGCGGCAAACGAGATCTGGAAATTTTACTGGTGCACCATGGGAAACCTGCTTAGCCACAAGCCAACCAGAAGTCTTCCAGCTTGTAAATCGGCAGAGTCAGAGCTGACCAACCCATATGTAAAAATGAAGGTGAGATCCAACTACCTAACATCTGGTATTTTCTAGATTCTTTGGTCCTGAAGTAGAAACTCAATTGTGAATGTCCAACAAATGTAAGCAATACTCAACTTTGTTGGAAAAATTAGGGAAGAACATAGGTCAATAGTTTGATTAATACTGGATTCTGAGACCACCTCAGGAAGAAAGGATGGGTTGGTTCTTGGTGAAACTATATCCTTATGAAAGACCACATATGGGGTTGTTTTTGAACATAATACCCGAAACTCAAATTGTTCTGGCAGAAAGTTTTCCATGATAGAGGGGGGCACCAAAGACTAAAACCAAAATCAGAACCCATGGAGCCAAAGGATCTTTAAACAGATTTTAATCGCAAGACTCCTTTAAGGAATACTTTACATAACCAGTGGGAACTTAAAGAATGGTCCTCAAAGCCACTATGGCATTCAGAAATGGCGACTAAATGAACCCTGACTGTAGAAGCAGAAGCTCCTTGATCAAAAAGGGTGGCTAAGAATTCCAAAACCTTCTCGACTGGTGGCAAGAAGGTATTGAGATAATTATCACACGCCCAAATAGAAAATCTCTTCCACTTGCCAAGGCAGATTTTCCTGGTGGAAGGTCCCACAGGAAGCAAGTAGAATTTTTTTTCTACTGGGGAAGGCAAGTTATTCTGCCTGGCGACTAATGGAATTAGAGGAACCAAGCTGCAAGCTTGAGATTCTGAAGGTTGGGGTGCACAAGACCCTGCGAACGAGACAGGAGGTCTGGAACTGGGTCCGGAATCCAATGACAGTGAATTAGATGAGGCAACAGGAAGGGGAACCAGACATGTCGAGACCACAAGGGTGCAATGAGGATCACTTTGCTTCTCAACCTGTGGGCTTTCCTCAAGAACAGGGGAAAGAGAGGGAAGGGGGGGGGAGCACAGAGAAGACCAGAGAGCCAATTGAGAAGGACAGCGTCTAAGGGACTCTGCCCTGCCCCCCCCCCCATATAGGGAAAGTACCTGCTGTGTTTGTTGTTCAGGGGTTCCACCTTACTTGTTGATGTACCAAACCACACACGTCGCCTGATTGAAATGCAATTGTTGCAGAGGGAGGACACAATGAAATTCTTGCAATGCTTACAGCACCACCCTCAATTCCAGAACATTAATATGCAGGTCATCCTCTATCGGGGACCAAGTTCCTTGGACTGTTCTTTCCAGATAATGCCCCCCACCCCATCTGGGAGGTGTCCAAGGTCACTATGACCTTGAGTTGAGGGGGAATGAAGGGACAGCCCAAAAGAATTTTCTCCAATTCCATCCACCAGGATGTCCTCCTTACAGCAACCGGTGAAAACTGGGTAAGTCAGTGGATGCTTTAGGATGGACCATAGGGAAGCTAAGAGCCACTGTAGTAGCCTCACGTGAAATCTCTCTAGTGAAATCAAGGTAATGGTAACTGCCGTGGACCCTAAAGCTTGGAGGACTAGAAGTGCAGGAACTTACTCTTTGGAGAGAATGGCTTCTACTTGGGATTTTATCTTCTGCAGCCTGTGAAGAGGAAGGGAAGCTACATGAGAGATGCTATTCAGATGGCCTCCAACGAACTCTAGATCTTGAGTGGGAGTTAAAGATTTTTCTTGATTTACTATAATACCCAGACGAGCTAACAGGTGCAGAATGAAGTCTGGTGCTTTACGCAGTAGATGCCTGGTGGGAGCAGTGATGAGCCAGTCGTCTAGGTAAGGAAACACCCGGAATTCATGCAGTTTCAAGTGGGCCGTAACTGCTACCATACACTTGAACACCCAGGGGCTATAGTGAAACAAAAGGGCAGCACTCTGAATTGAAAATAACTGGCTCCTAGCCGAAAGCAGAGAACCCTTCTGCAGCATTGTCCATTTTTATCTGCTAATATGAGTTTTGAAGGTCTACACAGCACATCCAATAGGTTTCCTCTAGAAAATGAAGTATAGAATGAACTGTGACCATCCAGTATTTTGTTTGAACAAACTTCTTCAGAAGGCAGAGATCCAAAATTGGTCTCAAGTCCCCCTTCTTTTTTGGCACCAAAAAGAACCTAGAATAAAACCAGGATCCTATGCGGTCTGGTAGGACTTCTTGGATGAATCTTTCTAGCAGACTTTGAATCTCTAAGACTGCTTGGTTCCCCAGGGAGTCTTTTTTTTTAATCTTGGAAAAAGAGTGAAGGGGGTATGGTAATCTCTGGTAATTATCTTCTGCACCCAAGCAAAGGAAGTCATCTGTCGCCAGGCTGTCGACTGCAGAGATGGTCCTCCCCGGACGGCTTCCTTTCAGGAGCACTGGTAAGGTTGTCCAGAGAAAATCTCTGGAACCCTGATTTTGTGGACCACCTCTATGGTGGGGTTAGCAAATTCCATTAGAGCTTCCCCCTCTGCCCAGAGGGGAGCCACCACTAAGTGTCCTGAAAAGCCCCTTGGGACTTTCGGAACCACATCTTTCCGCTCCTCCGATTCCTACGCTAGGATCATTAGGGAGCAGAAAATCTGACTGCAAATGGGGCCTTTTCCATTCTTCATGCACCTGGCTAAAGTTTCTTTGACTTTGGGGCTGAATAAAGGAGATAAGAGAGAATTGGCAAAAGACTTAAATGGCTCTGCAAACTCGCATAAGCGCATCCAGGTGTTGACACCTTATGGCAACACCCGGACCCACTGCCCTGGTTATCCCTTTGGCTGCATGTGCAATGAGCTTCATGGACTAGTTAGAAATAGACGCTAGGGTGGTTAGCTGGGAGGCGACTATCCTGTAACTCCTCAGACACAGCTCCTGCGAGGGCATTAGACCACTCCTAGTGAAATTTGCCATAAAACTCAAAGACCTTAAGGCAAAGATCAATGATTCGTAAACCTGCTTTCCAAATCTGTCCATCGTCCTAGACTCTGTTATGGGGATAAACAGTGGGACTCATTGGTGAGGTCCCTTTTGGGTGGCTGCCGCCACCACCACAGCATCTACTGTTAAGCCCTTAGCCCAGTGCTGGTGGTCTTCAGGGACTGACAAAATTCTATCTGGTCTCTAGGGCAATTGGCTCTACGGAATGAGGAGCCCTTGCGCAATCAATTTTATAAGATAGTCAGCGGGAGAAGTCACCAAATTAGTAGATGGGTGAGCACCAAAAGCTTGCAAGTACACAGATTCCACAGTGGTCAGGTCTTTCAGCTGCCAGTTACCCCTCTGAGGATCTCTAAAATGTCTCTGAAAGGGACATTGTCCAGGGGGTGACCAGGGTCATTGTCTTTGGTGACAGATTCTTCCGGGGAATCTAAGTGCTTCCTCTTGCACATCATCTTCTGGGGTGGCTCTTTAGCACGGATCTCTGAGGACTCAGAAAAGGGCCCTGTACAAGGGTAACTTGCAGATCTGGTGCTCGCTATCCTCCGGGCGTGGAGGATAGTGGCAGCTATGGGCAAGGAGGAGTCTGGGAATTTAACTCAAACACAGAAGGGGCCAGCTCACAGCCTGCAGACACCAACACCCTCTCCATAACCCAGAAGGCAGGCCCGCGTGAAGGGAGGAGGAGCCCGGAACAAAGGTCACAACCCACTCAGACCCATATCCGAAGTAAGAGCAGAGGAATTACCCACAGCTGAGTTAAAGACGGCTCCAAACAAAAGGCCAGGGCTGATCTGAAATAGTCAAACTGGACAACAGAGCTATAGCCCCAGGAGTCCACTGGTTCTGAAGGATCTGAAGTCAAGGCAGATCCTGGAACTGAAGGCAGAAGGGCTGTCTGTACCAGAGCAGCTAGGACTAGAGGGATTGGAGTAGGAAGCTCTGAGCCATCTGAGGTTAGTGGAGAAAGTTTGTTGGAGTCCTGGTAGAAAATGCCTCAACTCCAGAGGGTAGAGGGGTCTGGGAAGAAACCAAAAAAACCCTGGTCACTAGAAGCTGATCCACCACCCTCACGATGTCCATTGAGACTCCTGGAGGAATGGACAGAACCCAGAGGGGGATTCTGGTCTAAGGACTACAAAGCTGTCCCATGAATGAGTCACAATAGAAGGTGAATCTCTCATATCTGGCAAATACATTAACTGATTTCAGAACTGAGGGGTAGCAATGTTTGCTGCGGTGCAGAAGAAATCAGCACCAACCGGGAAACTAAAGAAGCTGGTACTGGCAAGACCAGCACTGAGGTTTGTGGTGTTGTAGTATTCAATGCCCAGGGTGTTGTCCGTTTCAAAAGTCTCAAAACCTTAGCCTTCGGTTCTGCAGATGTGGAGGGACAAAAGGCTGATGCTTTTTAGCCACTTATGCTAAAGGCGAAGTTGGCACCGTGTCTTTTCTTTGTACCAAGGTCCGATTTAGAGGGTGACAAAACAGTCTTGGATAAGGCTTCTTCCAAGGAAGACTTAATTAGCCCTTCCAATATTAATGTTTTCGCTCAACCAAGGCTCGATTAATGAAAGCCTGGCAGACAAAACACTATCCAGACAGGCTGGGCCCAGACAATATACAAAGGAAGAATGCCCATTGGAAATTGACATCTTCCATCCACAATCCTGGCACTGTTTAAACCCTGTAGTGCCCTTTGGATTTTCAGCCATGTCAACAAACGGAAGCAAAGTAATCAACTGGAAGAAACATACGCACGCAAAACGGACAAAAGGGAAAAATTACTAACAATGGTTGATAAGAGATACCAAAACATTTGTAAAGGGAAAAAAATGACCAACTATGACAGAGCGCGTTACCTAACAAGGTAGAGAAGGAAGAAATGGAAGGGTACTACCACCGATGGCAGAATACCATAAGGTATGGGAAATAAAGTGTCACTCAAACAGAAAATTAAAATAAAAGCCACAAGTGGAAACAAATAGAAATAAAAATATAAATGTATAAAAAAGGTAAGATCCAATTTAAAAAAAAATAAAGAAATTTTACTCACCTGCAAGAAAAACAGCTGACATGTCTTGCGACAATCGCTGCAAATGAGATCTGGGGTAATACGGAGAGGGATTATTGTGGGTAGAGTTTTAGTGGAATGTTTTTGGCTGGGGCAAGCTGTATAATAGCAGAGCCAGTTCTGAGGATCTGAACAGAATACCCCAAGGTCAAGGACGAATGAAGACCGAGATCATTAGCTATTAAGTGTTAATACCTCTTTAAAAAGGAACATTTGTTGGGCACGATTTTAAAATTTGATACCAGTCAGGACAAAAGTGACCACTAATCTCCAACTTCGCTGACAACTACAGAGAAATTTGCAAGTCCAAAGAAATATTTTTTCACATCTGTCGCTTTCGTGTTAGGACAAGAATAAAAGTCTTTGTGGGTTTTGTTCAAACAGCTTTTATACAAACACATCACTATAGAGGCTTACTGACAACTTAAGTAACTTGTATACAAACTGCGATCATGTATGCTCACTCTCCAGCTGCTTCAACAAAATGGCACTAAGGATTGCAGGTGTCTGGAACTTCCACGTGCACGTACAGCCTTACATGCTTCTTAAGGATATAGCACACGCACTACACACACTGATCAACAACGTCCACCTCAGTAAGTGAAAAAAAGCTAAATGGCGTTTTGAAGTTTATTCTGAAGCAGACATCTACAGACAAATCTGCTGTAGATACTTAATGCCATTTCCTAATTCTAACAGGCATCACTAAAAAACTAAGACTGAATAAAACAGCTCAATTCACCAATAACCTTCCAACAATTAACCTACTGCATAGAAGTGCAAAATCTGCACTTGTTAAAACACACCCACACATCCCAAATGAACACAACACATTTACAGTACTTTTCAAACTCATCAGCAAATATAACACACCCACGCTCAACAACTTTAAATCAATTCAAATTTAGTAACGGCTTTCAGCTTCGCCTGGTTACGGGTCGCCACAGCAGAACTCCAGTCCGCTAATGATTGGAAGTGGATTTTTATGGTGCCGAGTTGTCAGCCCGACGCCCAACCTTCAAAGAAGGCACACCCATTCATGCACCTACCTGCAGGTCTTCAAACATCACTCTACCATGGGGAGGACATGCAGACTCCACACAGAAGGTGCTCCCAGCAGAGAATCGAATGGGAGAATCTCTTGCTGTGAGGCGATAATGCTAACCACTGCACAACCGCGGCTTAATCAATTCAAATCTAATAACCTTAAATGTCTATTCCCTACTTGCAAAGCATGCAGTAAAATATGTACCCATTTCCCCAATCTTAAAGCAGAATCCAGCCTCAAGTATTTCACACAAGAACTACCCAACAAAAGGAACCATTCCTGCATCAAAGAAAGTGTGACAGGCTCTTGCAGTCAATAGTAACAACCTCCTGTAACCCAAATCTACAATTATATTAATCATAACTGCCACACCTTCCCTACAACCCTCCTTTTCTATACATTTAACTATTCTATTCACATCCTTCACATACTAAAAAAGTTATGTACTTACCAAAACGTTCCATCTGTGCGGTCTTTCATTCGTCAACCTGTGGGTTTCGGATTCAACCTCCAACAAGACTCAGCCGCTTTCAAAAGCTAAGGCTCCGAAGCTAGAGCTCCTCCCTTACCCCTAATGCCCCACTCTCCTGGTTACCTCAGACTGCGTTTGCTACAACCATGTTTGCCAATATCATAAATGCAATGTACATCAATTCTGACAGTTACCAACAAAGAGAAAGTACAGTTGTGTACACTTACCATAAATGTAGATGTTGGTGTATTCACTGTTGCAGTCATCACACTTGAGTCATCTGCCAGTAAGTATCCCCGAGTCGGGCCAAATACCAGAGACTTACTATTTCTGTCGGCTGCGGTCACTTCAGGACTGACATCAGGTTATCAGGGGTATACAAACAGGCAGCAGAGACCATTACAATCAGTTTTTCTTGTCCCAAATGTCAGGAGTCCCCAAGTAGGGAGCTAAGTTATGGTGGGAAAAACCACCACCAGTAAAAAGTAAATACCAATAGCCCTGTAAGGGTTGAGTAAGAGAAAGAGGAGAGAGAGCGAAACAAGGGGGTTGGAGAGTGGGAAATCAGGACTGCAACAGCAAACGCACTTGAACGTCTACATTTATGGTAAGTGTACACAACTGTACTATGGTCTTGTTTCACTGCTGCAGTCATCACGCTTGGGTTGATTCCCAAAGCTGAAGAATGGATGGAGGCAGTCAAGAATTGTTGGGGCTGGTTATAGTATGCCTTGCAGGACTGCTGTTGCAAAACCCACCCTGGATTTGGAAAAGATAGGCAGGTGGCAATGTTTGGTGAAGGTGTGAACAGATCTCCAATTAGCAGCTTCCAGAATGTCCCTAGTAGGGACTCCCCTGAGAAATGCTGTAAACGCTGAAGTTGCCCTAGTGGAATGTGTTCTGACCCCCAGAGGGAGTGGTTTCCCATGGTGTTTAACAGAAATGGATACAGTGCGCTATCCATTTGGAGATGGTTTTGATACGGCCTTGCCCTCTGCCCCTGGTGCAAAGCTGACTAGCAGAGTTCCTGAAAGGCTTAGTCCTATCAACGAAGAAGCTGAGCTGTCTGTGCATGTCTAAATAGTGCAGGATCCCCCCCCCCCTATTTTGAGGATTAGGGAAAAAGGTGGGCAAACAGACTGGTTGAGAGCCAAACTGGACACCACTTTAGGCATAAAAGTAGGGTTAGTCCTTAGGGAGACCCTGTCAGCATGAAAAATAATGAAGGGTTCCACAGCCATAAGTGCTTGTAGCTCAGATACTCTTCTAGCTGAAGTGATTGCCAAAAGCAAGGCAGTTTTCCAAGAGGAATTAACACTGCTGACGCTGCAGGCTCAAAGGGGGGGGGGGGGCAGCATAAGCTTTTCTAGCACAAAGTTAAAGGTCCCAAGCAGGGGTGGGGGCTCTTCTTGGTGGCCTTAAATTGTTAGCGCCTCTCAGGAACTGTTTGAAAGGGTGAGAGATGAGAGGTGGCTCAGTGCTGTAATAAGCAGAGATGGCATAGGCATGGCTCTTAATGGAAAAAGATAGGCCTCTGTGGAGTAGGTCTGCTAGGTAATCCAGGATGAGAGGTAAAGAGGCTGTGTTGTGTCCGCTCCTTTAGAGTGAATCCAGAGACAATATCTTATTCACTTATCAGCATAGGATTTCCATGTAGTGGATCTTCTGGCTTCACGAATGACATCCAGCACCTGCTTGCTTAGGCTGGCTACTGGAAGAGAATTCTTGGAATAAGCCTGGCTGCAAGGTTCAAGGTTTGCAATTGCGGATGCAAGATCTGTCCCTCCTGTTGAGTGAGGAGGGTTGGGATCTGGGTTAGGTGACAGTGGCACAGGTGACTGCACAGTAGCGGGTACCAGTGTTGGCGTGGCCAGTCTGAGGCAATCAGGACTGCCCCTGGTCCTTCCTGTCTTATCTTGAGTAGTACTCTTGTAATAAGAGGCAGAGGGGGAAATGCATAGATTGAGAGGTTTTCCCACTGGAAGGATAAGACATCCCACTTTCCAGGCCTTGCTGTGAGGTACCCTGGAGCAGAATTGGCTGAGCTGGTGATTGTAGGGGGAGGCAAATAGGTCCAACATCAGGGTACCCCATTTCTGGGTTAGAAGGCTGAAGGTGTTGGTCTAATTGCCACTCATGTGGGTCTAGGAGATTTCTGTTCAAGTCTGCCAGAGAGTTTTGTTTGCCTGGCAATAATTGAGCTTGCAGGTGAATATGCATAGCCAAGGCAGTGTTCCACAGGGTCATGGCTAGTCTGCATAGTGGGCAAGAGGGGGTTCCCCCCCTGCTTGTTGATGTACCACATCACTGTGCTGTTTTTTTTTTTTATTAGAAGGGGCCCTGGTGAGAGTAGGGATCTGAAAGCTGTCAGTGCTGAACAGCTAGCATCTTTTTGGTTGATGTGCAGAAGAATCTGGTTTGGGATCCATTGGACCTAAATGCACCTGCCGTCCAGGCATAAGTCTGTGGTTAGGGTCTCGGTGGCGTAGGGTTGTGTAAAGGGAAGTCCCTTGTGGTTGCATGATGCTGCCCACCAAAGAAACTCTGCCGAGACAAGGTGTGATAGGTTATGATAGTTTCCAGGTCCTGAGAATGTTGGCACCAAAGACATTTTAAATGCCACTGAAGTTTCCTCATACACAGTCTGGCATACGGAATTAGTAGAATGCAGGAGGCCATGAACCCTAGAGCCTACAGGATTTCCCTTGTGGATAGTTGGGTTCTGGTGGCCATTTGAGTGAAGTAGGCTGTCAGATAGGCTTGTTTTTCTGAGTAAGGAATGCCATCTGGGATGCTATGTCCAAGCTTGCTCCCAGGAATACAATCTTTTGACTGGGGACTAGCTTTGATTTCTTTTTGTTGATAGTGTACCCCAGGGAGGTTAGAAGGGCCTTTACAAATGTCAGGTGCTGCAACAGCTTTTCCTGACTGTGCCTGAATCAGGCAATCATCCAAATAAGGGTATATTTGAACCTTTCGCTGTCTGCAATAGGCAATGGCTGGAGCCAGGCATTTTGTGAAGACTCTGGGAGCAGTGGATAAGCCAAAGGGAAGTGCAGAGAACTGATAATGCATAGATCCTGCCCTGAAACGTAGGTATTTCCTGCACGAGTCCCTGACAGGGATGTGCAGATAGGCTTCCTTTAGATCTAGGGTGGCTAACCAGGCATCTTTGGACAGCATAGGGAGAAGCTGCTGTAAGGTGAGCATTCTGAATTTTGGTACCACCAGGAAGGTGTTTAGAATGGATAGATCTAAAATTGGGCGCCAGGTGCCCTCTTCTGGGTACCAGGAAAAGTCTGGAATAAAAACCCTGGCCTATCTGTTCTACAGGAACAGGCTGAATTGCCCTTATGGAGAGCAGGGTTTGAACTTGGCTTTATGACTCTGCCCAATGGTTTGGAAGACAGTCTGGGAGCCCTTTTGGAGTTGGTTGCGTGTGGAAATAAAAATTTGTACCCCTGGGATACTAGGTTGAGGACCCATCGATCATCTGTGATGGAGGTCCAGCTTTTTGGATGGTGCAAGTTTTGCTCCTAGGGTCATGAGCAACTGGGCAGAGGTGAGGAGTGGAGTAATGTCATTGTGAATTCTTTCAATAAGGGAGTGGCTTAGCACTCAGTTTTAGAAGTGGAGGTGCACTACTGGTTAGATCTCTGCATATACAGACTAATCTGGGGGGGTCCATTTCCCCTGGGTCTAGCTTGAGACGGCCTTGAGGGGGCTGGAAAGGACCAATGTTTCGAGGGGCAATGCCTACTGAATCTTGGAGGCTGTATTTGCAAAAAATCTTTGACTGTCTGCATAGACTTGGCCTTTTCTTCCATCTTTTTTAAACCTCTTCTGCTTTGGTGCCAAACAGATTGTCCTTATTCAAAGCAGCGTCCAGTAATTTTGATTTGACATGGCCTGGCAAGGTCTGCTCCTTAAGCCAAGCATGCCTTCTAAGTACAGAACCTGTGACTGCTGCCCTGCAAGATGCTTCTATGGTGTCAAACCCACATTGCAGGGTATGCTTGCTGACTTGGCTTGCAGAATGCATAAGCTCCTGTAATTCTTTATTTTCTGCACATTCAGGAAAGGTAGATCATTTTTGCTCAAGTTCCATTGTATGTTGCTGGTATTTCAGCATGTGGAACTGGATATTCAATGCTATAATGGCAAGAGTTGCAGAGGTGTAAACTTTTTTACCGAATCTGTCTAAAGCTTGGAAACCCCTGTCTAAAGGGGTGGGATTCCTAGCTGTAGTTGCTTTTATTCCTTTAGGCCCTTGGGAGAGGACCTCTGGGTCAGCACTACGATTTTTGAAAACTAATCAGAGAGAGTCTGGGACTCTCCAGTACCAGTCTGGTTTCCTTGGAACAGGGGTAAAGTATCAGGAGTTAGACTGGATTCCATAAAGACATCATCCACAACATCCAGAACAGGAGAGATAGCAAGGGTCTGTGCTGTGATAAATCTAAAAATTCCCAGAGTCTCTTTTAGAACCAAGGATAATCCTGGCATTCCCAGTGGAAATGATCTCTCAAAAGTAAACAGGGTTTCAACAAAAGAAAAATCCTCTGGAGGGGAAGCAGAAGGAATAGATTCCTCTGCATCGGAGTCCTCATAGGCACATAAAGGCATATCTTCATATTCTCTTGGTCAGTTAAAGCTGCTGGGGACAAGTCTCTCTCTCTTAGAAGGGGGAGGCTGGTTTCCCCTAATTAGCATAATCAAGTCTTCTGCCATTTTAAGCATTTGAGATTGCAGCAAGGAAGCATGCGCTTGAGTCTAGGTCAGTTTTTTAGGCATAGCTCATACTCTTGGCCTTAGAAACCTGGCAGTTTTAGAAAGAACTAAGGATGCGAAAGTCAGTGTCTAATATCGGTAACGCAACGAACTTTCTCGGAAGCCAGTGCCCGCACAGCGGCTCCTGACCCATCTAAGGTAGAGACATCCGTAGGTTCCGTAGTCAAAGAGTCTTGCGTCATACCGGAGTCCGAATGGGTCTTTGTAGTGGCCTGCAAATCCATCGAAGAGGGCATCAGGGGCTGCGAAAGCACCTAACAGAGTACCGGCGAACTGGTGACTAGCTTAATGGAAGAGTTGTTAGCAGTTTTGGATCTGTGCAGTCTCTATCCTTACATTTTTTTTTTTTTTTTTACAGATCAGTAGTCGGATGGCTTATCGAAGCCATTTCGGAATACACAGATGGAGAATGAAAGTATTTAGCTACAATAAAGTTCCCGACGATGAATAGTTCGGTTGTTGAACAAAGCACAAAACTGACAGCGAGGTATGTCGTGGTCTGGGTCTAAACAGGTGATGCAGTAAGAATAGAAATCTCGGTGTGGTATTTGCTTTCCACAGGCCAGACAATTGTTAATTTTTTCTGACATCAGTTAGAGCAAGAAAAAAAGATCCCCAATGGGGTGTACTTGGCTTTAGAAGACTTCAAGATGATTCAATTCAGAAACGAAAACTCAGGTAGCAGCCAACCGGCACTCATGTGAACTGCTTCGGGCTCCTCGGCAAGAAAGACTGAAGTAATGGCATCAGCTGCCTGTTTTTATATCTGTCAGTCCTGGAGAGACCGCAACCGACGCAGAAATACTATGTCTCTGGTATTCGGGCCGACTGAGGGCTACCTGCTGGCAGATTACCCAAGTGTGATGACTGCAACAGTGAAACATGAACATCGGGAGCTCAACAAGGAACAGAGATTTCCATAAGCATATCTGTCAGATCATTCACAAAAGGACAGGGGAAAGGAGGGTGGAAAAGAAGGTCGACGGAGAATGAAAGAGACAACCCTACAGTACAGTTTTGTACCTACCATAAATGTAGATGTTAGAGTGTTCACCCTGCTGCAGTCATCACACTTGGGTTATCCTGTCGTCAGGCGGTCCCGCAATCGGCCGGATTTCCAAAGTCTTGGCCCGACGTCTGTTGCTGTCGCCTCATCCCTGACGTCAGTGTGCCAGGGGTACATATATTGCAACCAACGCCATTTTCTTCAGTTTTTCTTGCCCCAGATGTCAGGTGCCCCCAAAGAAGTGATCCAAATTAGTACCAAAAGGTGAGAACACTGTACAAATACAAAAACCCTTCAGCTATAAGAAAATACATCTGTAAGGCATAGCAAAGATTTAGCCAGTAGAGAAGAGGGGTTGGAGGGAGGGTAACCTGGACTGCAGCAGGGTGAACACTCGAACATCTACATTTATGGTCGGTACAAAACTGTATTATGTTCATCGTGTTACCCTGCTGCAGTCACCACACTTGGGTTGAGTCCCAAAGCTAAGGTAGGGTGGAGGCATTAAGCTAAGGTAGGGTGGAGGCATTATAAAGGGTTAGAGGAGGCAATGAGGCCCTGCAGGACTGCAGTGGCGAAGCCTGCCCTGGACTTTGAATAAAGAGGTAAGTGATAGTGTTTGGTGAAGGTGTGTACAGAACTCCAAGTTGCAGCTTCTAAAATTTCCTTGGTAGGAACCCCCCGAGAAAGGCTGTAGAGGTAGCTGTAGCCCTGGTAGAATGGGATCTAATGGTAGAAGGAACTGGTTTTCCCATGATGGGTATAGCAGAATCATATGCAATGGCCTATCCATTTTGAAATGGTTTGCTTGGATATGGCCCTCCCTTGAGAAGCTGTAGCATAGGAAACAGAGCTGGTCAGTTTTTCTGAAAGCCTTAGTTTTATCCAAGTAATATCGAAGCTGCCTGTGAATGTCCAAGGAATGCAAGAGTGTCTCACCTTTGTTCTGTGGATTGGGGAAGAAAGTGGGTAGATGGATGGTTTGATTTAAAGCTACACTGGAAACCACCTTTGGCATGAAGGAAGGATTAGTTCGTAGAGAAACTCTGTCTTGATGAAAAATGAGGAAAGGTTCCACTGCCATAAGAGCCTGTAATTCTGAAACTCTCCTAGCAGAAGTTATTGCCAGTAGCAGGGCAGTCTTCCATGATAAGAACTGAAGGTCTGCAGAAAAAGCTGGTTCAAAGGGAGGTAGTGTTAGTTTTTCCAGGACAAAGTTGAGGTCCCAATGTTGGTGTAGGAGCTCTTCTAGGTGGTCTAATGTTTTTTGCCCCTCTGAGGAACTGCCTTAGGAGTGGGTTTGAAAATAAAGGTAGATGTGTCGTAGTGAGTTGAAATAGCTGAAGCATGGATTTTAATTGAGGAGAAGGAAAGTCCTTTATGTAACATCTTAGCTAAATACTGCAGAACGTGAGGCATATGAGGCTGAGTTGTGTCTTGGCCCTTCGCTTGGTTCCAAGCAGAAAACCTTTTCCATTTGTTTGAGTAAGCCTTCCTGGTGCTTGGCCTCCTGGAGGAGCTGATTGGCTGCTAAATTTACTTGCCATGCAGCCAGGTTTAAGGTTTTGATCTGGCTGTGTAGAATCTGCTTGTCCTGCTGCTTGAGCAAATGAGGTATTTGAGGCAATATCCATGGTGGACTGTGAGCCATATTCAATAGCGGGTACCAATGCTGGCGTGGCCAGTCTGGGGCTTTGAGAATCATTCAAGGTTTCTCCTTTTTGGCCTTCAAAAGAACCTTTGTGAGAAGAGGTAATGGAGGAAAGGCATGTGCTGTCAGGTTTTTCCAACTGAAGGAGAGAGCGTCCACTTTCCAAGCTTGATGGTGGAATGTCCTTGTACAAAATTTTTTCAGCTGGTAGTTTTGAGGACTGGCAAACCGGTCTATATTTGGTAGGCCCCAACTTTGAGTTATCATTGCAAATATTTGTGGGTCCAGCTTCCACTCGTGGGGATCCTTGATATTTCTGTTTAGGTCGTCTGCCAATGTGTTTTTCTGTCCTGGCAGGAAGTGAGCTTGTAACTGGACTTGGTAGGCGAGAGCTGTGTTCCATAAGATTGCCTGCCTGCAAAGAGGGCAGGAATGTGTGCCCCCCTTTGTTAATGTACCACATTACTGTGGTGTTGTCAGTCTATTTCCAGTTGTCCAGGTTGTAGTAGATCCTCGAAGGCTGTCAGAGCTTTCTGTACAGCCAGCATCTCTTTTTGGTTTATGTGCAGTTTTCTTTGTTCTGCAGTCCATAGGCCTTGAATGCATTGCCCTGCCATGTGTGCCGCCCCCCCCCCCCGGGCATAGCCTGAAGCATCTGTTGTGATAGTTTGCCTGGGTGGGGGCAAGGTGAAAGGCTGACCCTTCTTGAGGTGACATGCCTGTGCCCACCATAGAAATTCCTGTTGAAGGCAGGGGATGAGAGATATCACTGTGTCCAAGCTGTGGCTGTGTTGAGACCATACGCTTTTTAGGTACCATTGTAGTTTCCTCATATGCATTTTTTGCAAATGGTATCAGAATGCAAGATGCCATGAAGCCCAAAGCCTGCAGAATTTTTCTTGCAGTTAATTGGGTCTTTGTTGCCATTGCCATGAAATATTGAGTCAGTTGTAATTGCTTGTCTGGTGTAAGATAAGCCTTCTGGGCCGTTCTGTCCAAGCTGGCACCCAGGAATGTAATTTTTTGTGAGGGTACTAGTTTTGTCTTCTTTTCGTTTACTGTGTACCCCAGGCAATTTAGTAGGTGCTTCACAAAAGCCAGATGTTGTAAAAGAATGTCTCTTCTTTCTGCTTGGATGAGGCAGTCGTCCAGGTATGGATATATTTGAATTCCTCTGTCTGTAATATGCAATTACTGGTGCCAGGCATTTTGTGAATACTCTGGGCGCAGTAGATAAGCCAAAGGGCAGTGCAGAGAATTGATGAGTCGAACCTGCAATGAAACGGAGGTATCTTCTGCAACTTTGTCTGATAGGGACATGCAGGTATGCCTCCTTGAGGTCCGTTACCAGCCATGCTTCCTTGCCCAACATGGGAAGTAGCTGCTGTAGTGTTAGCATTTTGAATTTGGGAACTTGTAAATAAGTGTTGAGAATTGAAAGGTCCAGAATTGGTCTCCAAGCATTTTCTTTTCTGGGTACTAGGAAGAGTCTTGAGAGAAATCCTTGGCCTTGCTCTTGACTTGGTACCCTTTGAATGGCTCTCATGGCCATGAGAGCTGTAATTTGTTTTTGAGCCTCTGCCCTTTGATTTTGTGGCAGGTTTGGCATTCCTCTTTTTATTGGCAAGGAGTGAAAGTGGAATCTGTATCCTCGTAAAATTATGTCTAGGACCCATTTGTCCTTTGTGACCATATGCCAGTTGTCTGCAAATAGTGCTAGTTTCCCCCCCAGGGGGGCTGACAAGAGAGTTGTTTGGCCAGCTGAGGTGCAAGTCACTGAGTTTGCCTTCTGGTGGATTGAGACCTGTCTTCTCCTCCCTTCTGGGTTGGAGTGCCCCATTGGCGAGGTTTATACTGAGCTTGTGATTGTCCTCTGCCCCTTGGGCGCCTGTATTTACCCCTGAGGCCTGTCAGTGGCTGGAAAGGACCAATTTTTTGTTTGCCACTTTCTGCTGAAGCGAGGGGGCTGTTCCTGTAGGAAATCTTTGACTGTCTGCATAGATTTTGCCCCATCTTCCATTTTCTTTAAAACTTCTTCTGCTTTAACACCAAAAAGAACATCCTGCTGTAAGGGAGCATCTAGTAGTTTTGCTTTAACATGATCAGGCAGACTTTGTTCCTTTAACCAGGCATGCCTACGTATAACTGAACCAGTATATAATGTATAACTGCAGTGCTCTGCAGGAGGCCTCTAAAGAATCAAACCCACATTGTAAGGTGTGTTTGCCCACATGCTTGGTGGCGTGCAACAAATCCTGTACTTCTTTCAATTCAGATTGTTGAGGGGGGTAGTTATCTTTTGTTTTAACAGAGATCAGAAATTGCTGATACTTAAGCATATGAAATTGACAGTTTAGAGCTCTCATAGCTAAAGTGGCTGAGATGTAAACCCCCCCCCCCCCTCCATCTGTCTAGTGCTCTTGAATCCCTTTCAGAAGGTACTGGATTTTTAGCCATGGAAGCCTTAGCCCCCTTGGGACCCTGGGAGATGGTCTCTGGGCCAGCTACTGGGCTTTTGTAAAGAAATTTGTGGGAATCAGGTACTCTAGTATCTGTCAGGTTTGGCCGGGGCAGGAGGCAGAGAGTCAGGGTTGAAACTTGACTCTAAATAGACATCATCCACAATGTCCAAAACAGGAGGGATGGCTAGAGGACTGAGTTGGGGGAGTAAAAGAAAGTCTCTGAGCCTTTTCTTGGAATCAGAGTAATCCTGACCTTCCCAGTGAAAATGTTCCCTCACAGTTTGTAAAGTTTCCCCAAAAGAGTAATCTTCTGGAGGGGAAGCTGAGGGAATAGAGTCATCAGCATCAGAATCTTCATAAGGAGAGGAGTAGTAGTCTTGGTCCTCACAGGAATCCGAAGAAATAGACAGCTGTTCAGAGGAAACTGATTCTTCCTCTTGTCTAGGCCTTTTGTCAGGAGAAGGCTGAGAACCCCTGATAAGAGAAATCAAATCTTCAGCCATCTTGAGCATCTGTTTCTTAGGCATAGGGCCTTTAACAGGAGACTGAAGTGAAGCCTTTTTAGATTTGGAAGGAGTCTGATTTGGAAAACATTTAGATTAAGAGTCAGTCTGAAAACGCCTTCAGAAGGCGATGGCGTTTCCAAAGTACCGACGTCCTTGGAAGGTAAATCGTCGGTAGGGCCTGAAGTAAAAGGCTGCGTCGGTCTAGTACATTCCGTCAAAATATCTGTAGCGGTCTCCGGTTCCTGAACTGCGATAGTCAGAGGCTGCGTCGGAGCCTCACTGTTAACCGGAGACCGGATCAACTGAGGCCTCGGAATCGGGCTTAGGCCTGGGCTGTCGGTCCTTATCCCTGCGCTTTTCGTGCACACCAGTAGTCGATACAACATGTTATAATTAAATTTTCTGCCAAAAAAGTGTCGTGCGAAATCAAATAGTCTTTTAATAGTACGTTTATTAAATCTAGCACAAAAACGACAAGTGACGTCGTGATCAGGGCCTAAGCAAGGTATGCAATAAGAATGAAAATCCTTAGGAGGCATTTGCTTCCCACAAGAAATACAATTGTTAACTTTTTCTGACATCGGTTTGAGGCAAGAAAAGTTTCCCCAACGGGGTACTTAGCTTTATAGAAGACTTCTGTCTGAAATTCGAAATAGAAAATCTCAGAAGTTGGCCGACCGGCACCGCGCAGCAAGAAAGACTGAAGAAAATGGCGTTGGTTGCAATATATGTACCCCTGGCGCACTGACGTCAGGGATTAGGCAACAGCAACCGATGTCGGACCAAGACTTTGGAAATCCAGCCGACTGTGGGACCGCCTGACGACAGGATAACCCAAGTGTGATGACTGCAGCAGGGTAACACGAACATCGTAATGTTACGGTAAGTACACAACCTCTAACTGATGTTGACACTTTCATTTTTCCTTGACATGTGGGGCAGTCCCCAGCTACAATAACCTTGGGTGGCCTTCATGGAAGGATATTCCAGAGCACTGCAGAACCAAAAGCAGCTATATCTGGACACTATGTCCAATTTGTATTTAGAAATGAAGGTGTAAGAGTTGGACCACGAGGCAAATAAACAAATATCAATTGAAACTTTAGTCCAAAAGGCTTGAGAATTAATCCAGTAGAATAAGCTTCAACTGTGAGGCAAGGAACACCTTTGGATTCATACAAAATGCAGTTCTTTAACCATTTAGCCAAGGTGGTTGTGGCAACTGGTTTACCTTTTTATGCATCTAAAAAGAATATGAAAAGCTGGACAGATTTCCAGAAAGATTTAGCTCTGACTAGGTAAAAACGCACCACAAATACAGTCAAGCCACTGACAAAAAGCAATAAAATCAAAAAGTGAAAAAAACAGACCACCCAAAGCTGCGAGCCAACCATTAAAAAGGTAAAGACTTGTGTGTGAAAACGCATGTCAGACCATAGAAAAAAACAAAATCAAACATTAAATACACAATCAATAAATCAACCAACCAATAGAGAAGACTCCATGGCAACTTTGGACACCTTGAGGTAATTTCTGCATATTCAGAAAAGGTTTTAAGGAAACACCATCATTTATACCATAACCTCTACCTGTAGGGCTATGATGGAGTTTAACTCTTCATTTTCAATCCTATTAAGCTACTCCCTCTAATATTCTCACTGATGAAGCACAACATGAATTCAAAGTGCCTTTCAGTTTGCTCAACATGTTTATTCAGAACCTTGGTAGATTCATCACTCCTTTCACTGCCTAAGTGTTCAAGCACCCTATTTTTAAGTCTCCGACTGGTCATACCAACACGGCAGGGGTATTTTTTTACAGGTTGCCAAGTACACTAAATTAGAACTTTTACAATCTGCATAGAAGTTATTATACCAAACCCCCTATGGTAGGATGGTCAAAAGAGATTCTTCCCAGAAATACAAACATCAGCTTTACAGGACCGACAAGGATAGGTCCCGCAGCCTATCAGATAATAAAAGGAGAGCGCACCTATGTTATTTTTATGATGGTGGATGCTCTAATAAACCCATGAAGCGATTATATGGAAAGTCTAGAATAACATTTATTCTAATAGCGTGAGAAACAGTTAAGCGCAACTGGTTGATTTTATTGGTGGCTGAAAAGATTAGGAATGTGGCTGGACCTACCCCCCTTCTTTTGAGTTTAAGAATGTTTTTTATCCCTGAAGGGTAGATTGCTACATGAAAAAGAAAGCACCTATGTTATTGGATAGGCTGGGGACCTATCCTCGTTGGCCCTGTAAAGTTTGTGCTTAAACTTCTGGGAAGAATTTCTTTGACCATCCTATTACAGTGGTTAGGTAATAACTTCTATGCAGATTGTAGAAGTTTTGATTTAGTGTACTTGGCAACCTGTACAAAATGCCCATGTTATGTTGGTATGAAAAGACTTAAAAGTAGGGTGTTTGAACACTTAGGAACATGGTAAGCAAACTGAAGAGCACTCCTTTGAATTCATGGTGTTGTACCTAATCAGTGAGAACATTAGAGGTGTAGCTGGAGTAACAGGATTAAAAATGAAGAGTTAAAATGGATAATAACCCTACAAGCAAATAGAGGCTATGGTATAAATGACTTTACTTAAAACCTTTATTGAAAAACGCAGAAATTACCTCATTAAGGTTTCCAAAGTTAACATGGAGTCTTGTCTATTAGTTTATTGTTTTACTGATAGCTAGTATGTATGTGCATTTAAAGATATTTGGTTTAGTTGATTTTTATGGTCTGATGCATGTTTTAACAGGATAGTGCTTACCTTTTTAATAAACAATTGACTTGCAGCTTTGGTGGTCATTTTTTTCACTTTTGATTTTTAGATAACTGTCTGTGTGAACATCCAGCAGATGGAGTGTGTATTTGCCTTTGTTTTGGAAAGGAGGCAAAGACCGGTAAGTTAATATATTGGTTTATATTGTTCACAGTCAACTCTGGGAAGGATGGATGGATTAGTATGCAATGTCATTATGTCCTTGTGAAAAATTAGGGTATTTGGAGGACAGAGCTTACAATTCAGATACTCTTGCAGAAGTGATAGCCAACAGAAAAAGTCTTCCATAACAATTTTCAAATCTACTTTGGCTGAGGGTTCAAAGGGAGGAACTACCACAGCCTATAAAAGGATAGCTGGATCCCAAGGAAGTGTTAAATCTGACAGGAAGGCGAAGTAAATTCCCTCTAAGAAAAACCTTGTACAATTCTGATGAGTTCAAAGATGATGCATTTTCTCTGAAATGGCTGCCAATTTTACTTTTACAGTGGAATGACTGCCCCCCCTCCCCCCCACACACACAATAGAAAATATGAAAAAAATCTAGGACTGCTAGGACAGAAGCAGTAAAAGATCTAATTTATGCCGTTTAGCCCAAACAGAAAATCTTTTCCATTTGCTCTTGTAAACTCTTCTAGTTGAAGATTTGTGGGAGGAGATCAGAATGTTTCAGACTGGGGATGAAAGCCTGGTAGCTCTAGCCATCATTGGAATTGCAGAAATAAAGTTATGTACTTACCATAATGTTCCATGTGAGCTGTTCATCTCGCCTTCATTCTTATACATGGGTTCCAAGTCGATCCATTGGCTCAGAGACGGCCGCTTTCACAAGCTCAAGATCTTAGAGTGGCTCGAGGTAAAGTCCCTATCCCATGATGCTGTCTCACCTCGGATCTAGTTTGCTGATCCCAGCATGTGATATACATAACATCTGACAGGTACTCCAGCCAGAGTAAGAAATGGTGTAACAAGGACTCACCCACACTGCAAGTCTTACTCGTTCTTTGAGAAACCTGGAGGGGGAAGTTGGGTGGGAAAGTAAGAATGAAGGTGAGATGAACTCACATGGAACATTATGGTCAGTACATAACTTCTTTATGTGAAGTTGTTCAATCTCGCCGTTCATTCTTTCACATGGGTAGCATCCCAAGCACCATAATCCTGGGTGGCTCATGGGAGTATATTCTTGAAGACAGTGGAACCACAGGAAGCCCTATCTACTTTGTAATGAGTGATAAAGGTATGTGGCTTAGACCAAGTGGCAGCTGCACATTAGTGTCCAAACGCAACTGAGCCACGTAAGCTGAAGTAGAAACGGCCCTAGTGGAGTGCGCTTTCATGCCATGTCCTAATGGTTGATTCACTGAAGAATATATACATTTTATGCAGTCAACCATTTGGAAAGAGTAACTTTGGGTACTGATAGCCCTTTCTTAATGTCAGCATGAGAAAAAGTTGACTTCCTGAATTCCTTTGTTCTGTCCAAACAGAATCTTAACTGCCTATGAACATCAAGCTTATGCAACATATACTCCAACTTGTTAGAATGGTTACTGAAGAAAGTTGGGAGTTGGACAGTTTGACTCTGGTTAGTTTTGGAATACATCTTTGGAAGGAAGGGTTAGTCCTCAGTGACACTGTCGGGATGTAACACCAAAATAAGGGGGTTTTTGACAGATGGGGCCTGAAGTTTGGACAGTCTATGTGCTGAGGTAATGGCTACCAAGAAAATTGTTTTCCAAGAGAGAAATTTTAAATGGCAGGACGATGCAGGCTCAAAGGGAGGAAGAATAATCCATGACAGCACAGAATTCAGATTCCAGGGAGTAAAGGTTTAACAGGCAGCCTAAGATTAATGGTACCCTTTAAGAAGGCCCTACATAACCTGTGAGACATTAGGTTAGAACCTTCAGATCCGAGGGGGAAATTCAAAACTGCAGCCAACTGAACTCTTGCAGCGGCAGTACCTTCATGAAAAAGCTTAGTCAGAAATTCCAGAACACTAGCAATTGGGGCAACGCAAGGGTCAATATTATTCTGGGAGGCCCAAAAAGCAAATCGCTTCCATTTACTGGCATACAACTTTCTAGTGGAAGCTTTATGAGAAGATACAAGAATAAGCTATACCTCCGAGGAAAAGTCGTGTGACCTGGCTAAGTTGGGAATCGGGGCAGCCAAGCTGTCAATCTGAGGGAATGAAGCGAGTGATGAAGAGCCGCTGACGAATGTCAGTAGATTTGGAACTGGGTCCAGAATCCAAGGTTCCTCCAGTTGATCAGTCCTCCCCAGGGATTTGGCTTTCTGTAAGAATTTCGGAATCAGGAGTAGTTGGTGGAAAGGCATATAGGAGTCCCGGGGGCCAATAGCGTACGAGCAATTCCCTTGGGCTGTCACCTGGTGGGGGATTCAGGACAAATTAGCTTCTGCATTTGGCAATCAAAGGGGATGCAAACCAGTTGCAGCAAGGCTGACCCCATCTGCAGAAAATCTCTGCAACCTCGTCTTTAGAGGGACCACTCGTGTGGCATCAGAATGGCTTTGCTCAGTTTGTCCACGCTCACATTGGATTTCCCCAGGATGTGCGTTGCTATCAGAAAGCGTCCGGTGGATACAGCCCACTGCCAAATTCTCAAGGCCTCTCGACATAAGGGGTAAGACTTGGTTCCCCCTTGTTTGTTGATATACCAGACCACAGACATGTCAGTCTGGATAACAATGGTCCCCAGCGGTAGAGAGTCGTGGAAGTACTGCAATGCCAAAAGCACCACTCAACTCCAGGAGATTGATGAGCAACTGTGACCAGGTGCCTTGGGCTGTTCTTCCATGAAAAAAGGCCCCCCCCCCCCCCCCGAGAAGCATCCGTGTTCACCGTGGCTGACAGCAGGGGCAGAACAAATGGGCGACCTACTGTTACCTGGTGGCTAGTCAACCACCAAAGATCCTTTCTGCAAGAATCGGTAATCATTATTAAGAATGACATCGGAAGTTGTTGGTAAGACCACTGGGCGAAGAGCAACTATTGAAGTATTCGCATGTGCATCCGCCCGAGAGGGACTGCTTTGAGCGTAGCTGCCATGGTACCTAGTAGTTTCAACACTTGAGAGGCTGGTACTTTTTTCCTCGTCAGAATGTCGGATACCTGGTTTCGAAGAGTGACTATTCTGCCCAGTGGCAATTTTACCATGGCGGCGGTGGTGTCCAAGTCTGCTCCAATAAAGTAGATACACTGCGATGGTGACAATGCAAACTTGTTGAAATTTATAGTTATTCCTGAGAGCACAGATTGAGTGTGTGATCCCTGGATAGAATTAGTTGATGCCTGGAGGCGGCGGTAGGAGACAATCGTCCTGATAGGGAAATGCTCAGAATCCTAGACGTCTCAGATTAGCCGTAACCACTATCATGCATTTGGTAAACACTCTGGGGGTTGTTGAGACACCAAAGGGCAGTGCTTGGAACTGGTAGTGACTGGCTCCCAGCCGGAAACGCAAGTGATCTCTGGATGGTCTGGCCATTTTGATATGATATTACACATCCTTGAGATTTACAGAGCACATCCAATCGCCCGTTGCTAGGAATGGAATTGATCGACTGAAGCATGACCATCCAGAACTTCCTTACGAAGGTGTAGAGTCTGCTGGTCCAAGATGGGCCTCCAAAAGAATCTTGAGTAAGTTCCAGATCCTATTTGGTCTGTTGGGACTGGCTGGATGATTCTTCTTGCAGCCTTTGGAATTCTATATCTGCTTGATCCCTGAGACTGGGTGGAATGTCTGGGATTTTTCTTCGAACAGGTGGGGGTTCTGAGAACAGGATGATGTAACCTCTGGTAACAATGCTTTGTACCAAAGAAGCTTTTGAAATTTCCAGCCAGGCGTCTGGATACAAAGACAAGAGACCCCCAACTGCCTCCAGACTAGGACAGTCTGGCCTTTCAGGAGCGCTGGTAGGGCTTGCCAAAGAACTGATCATTATCGCCCTAGTTTTGCAGACCCCCTCTGCCGCCAAGGTGGCATCTTCCATTATTACCCCCTCCTCTGCCCCTGGAGGGGGGTTCACTATGTATGCTCTGAAAAGCTCCTTGGACTTTCAGAACCACTTTTTTCCACCTCCTATGGCAGAAAGTCCATCTTGCTCACACCTAGTGAGGGTCTCCTTGACTTTGGACCCGAAAAGGGATGAGCCATCAAATGGGGTATTAATGAAGGAAGACTTGAAGGCTTCCAGGCGCATCCAGGAATGTCTCCTAAGAGCTAATGCTGAACTCACTGCCCACCTCCAACCATCAGATGCTTAAGAAATGAGCTGCATGGACAAGTTAACTATGGAATTAAGGGTATTAAGCTGGGCTGTCACCTTCTCAGAGATACCTCCATCTGTACTAACCTGCAGAGCATCCCCACCCACTTTTAGATCTCTTTGAAGACGGGTAAAATGTGTTAAGTAGTTGAGCGATCGCATAGCAAAAGTCGCAGAACAAAAAGAGGAGTTTCCCATACCTGTCCATAGTCCGGGAATCTCTTATGAGGATGGACATTAGAAGAGGTTTCAGAAATCTCTCTTGGTGGCCGTGGCCACCACCATGGCATCAACCGGCACTCCCTTGGTGAGGAACATTTTATCTTTGGGTTGGACGTAATAAATTTGTTGGGCCTTCGAGGGACAGGTTCCATAGTATCAGGAGACTCCCACTCCCTTCGAGCAACCAAATCCATTAGTTCATCGAAGGGCGGAGTCACACAGGAGCTGGAGGGTTGAGACCCAAAAGACTGAGTACAGACTCATTAGTAGGGCTGACTGCCAGTCACCCCTCTGCTTAAAGACTTCCAAGGATATCAGCAAAGGAGATATCCTCCGAGGGGGACCCTTCTGACTCCTAAATTGGTGTCTGATGTAATAGACTCCTGTGGGGAGCACAAATGCCTCCTCTTGCAAAGTTTCTTCCTGGGAACCTCATCAGAGGGGGGCTTCAGATGAGGTCTCAGTAGAACATGTGTTACCCAATGGGGTTACCTGAGGCTTTGGGTTGCGATGCTTTACAGGGACCTGTGATGTAGATGCAGAAAGTGGCACTTTAGGGAAGGAGGAGGAAGGCCCCGATGATGTGGCAGTCTTGGAAGACAACCCTCCTCATAGCACTGAAGGCTCCACTGCTCCGACCCGAAGAAGCAGCTGGTTCCGAAGACGACTGCAACCTCCCCGGTGCCGACACAGTGGGCACAGACCCAGAGGGAGGAACCGAGCTCATCTGCGCCGAAGCTCCGAGAGGAAGGGTCAGAACCGACATTGGTTAGACTCTCCCCTTCGGAGCTGACCACAGTGTAGTCTCCCAGCTCCTTGAACGGCACCTAAGTAGTCTGAATTGACTGAGCTGATAGCACTGGAACAGGCCTCGGCTCCGAAGGATCCACAATCATCAGATCCCCCTCCCACGGCTCTGAAGGCCCAGCTTGGCTTGGAGGAGTAGTTGTCACAGCAGGTACAAGTGTCTTTGGCTCCTTAACCGGTTGGATCGAAGCTGATAGTTTGGCCAGTGCTGGGTTCTCGAGAAGCCTCTGCACCACTTGGTCCACATCGGAGAGGGTTCTCGAAGAAAGAGTCAAAGGCTTTGAAGAGGCCACCAATTGCAAGATGGGTGACCTCAAGGTTTCGGGGACCGGCTCCGAAACACAGGTTCAGTGCACAGCTCTGAAGACTGCGGAGCCAGTGACTGCACCTTAACAGCAATGCTTGGAGCCGATGACTTGGGCTCTGATGAAGCTTTAGAGGACTTCGACCACTTCGATTTACTTGGAAGCCTGGTCAGCCCTGTCCAAGGACTTCTGAAATTCGCAAATCTATGTCCACCAGTTTTTTCCTGCCCTCCAGTAACACCCTGCTGCTAAAAAAGAGTGGCAAATGGAGCAATCCTCCTGGAGATGGACTGGCCCCAAACAAACACAATTAACATACAAATCAGTTACTGACATTTTCTGCCTGCACTTAGGGCATTTTTTAACGCCTGACTTTTGTTTCTCTCGCTGATCAGCCATATCAACAAAAAACTATAAGCACCAATCAGAAAGCAAATATAGATAAAGCTATTTAAACCACACTAGAAGGCAAGAGCTATTAACACACACAGCAAGCTCTACAAAAATCTACAGAACTAGCAAATTATATATTATATACATATATACATATACACCTTTGATGCTGACTACAATTCAACTTCTAAGGTATCTACTATCAAAGATTTACAAAAGCATAGGGAAACACAGTTTAACAACAAAAGCACAGCCAAAAGGCCCAACAGCAGCCGCTCTTAAAAAACTAAAATCTCATCAGAAAAAAAGGCAAGGATAAAGCCTAAACACAAACTAAGGCTAACTAGCCCCCCCCCCCCAAAAAAAAAAAAAAAAAAAAAAAAAAGTACAGTTTTGTACCTACCATAAATGTAGATGTTCGAAGATCCACATTGCTGCAGTCCTTACTTATGGGTAGTCCGCTGTCCTCGGTCGGCCCGAATACCAAAGTATTAGGCTGACGTCGGTCATGGGCGCCTAGATCTGACATCAGAGCGTCAGGGTATAAAGGCACATGACCGACGTCATATCCTCAGTCTTTTCTTGCCCCAGATGTCAGAAGGCCAAACAAGAAAGTCCACAGCCAAAAACAGAATACCTCCCAAAAACAAGCCCAACAACAACCATCACCTAAAGCATAGCACCATGTCAAACTACAATGGGGAAGGAGGGAGGGAAAATTGGACTGCAGCAATGTGGATCTTCGAACATCTACATTTATGGTAGGTACAAAACTGTACTATGTTCTTCATCTCACATTGCTGCAGTCCTTACTTATGGGTAGAATCCCAAAGCAACGGGAAAGGGAGGTTGGTAAAAATCAGAGCATTAGGGGCTGCTAAAATGCCCTGTAAAATTGCAGTGGCAAATCCAGCCCTAGACTTAGAATAAAGAGGAAGGTGGTAATGTTTAGAAAAAGTATGCACTGAACTCCAAGTAGCTGCCTCCAAAATGTCTTTTGTAGCTACCCCTTAGAAAGGCCGTAGAAGTAGCAGTAGCCCTAGTGGAATGAGGCCTGATTCCAGCAGGAATCTCCTTACCATGATGGGAATAACAGAAAGAAATACAAAACCCAATCCATTTAGAAATAGTTTGTTTTGAAACAGGTTTACCCTGTGAACCCAAAGCAAAAGAAACAAACAACTGCTGAGACTGTCTGAACTCCTTGGTTCTGCTCAAATAATAACGCAACTGTCTGTGAATATCCAAAGTATGCAAAATTTTCTCCCTTTATTTTGGGGTTTGCATAAAAGTAGGCAAATGAATAGTTTGGTTTAAGGCCACACTAGAAACCACTTTAGGCATAAAGGAAGGATTAGTACGCAAAGATACCCTATCCTTATGAAAAATCAGGAAAGGCTCCACTGCCATGAGGGCCTGTAATTCAGAAACCCTTCTTGCAGAGGTAATGGCCAACAAAAATGCAGTTTTCCATGACAAATACTTTAACTCGGCAGTAGCTGCAGGCTCAAAAGGTTGTAGAGTAAGTTTTTCCAACACAAAATTGAGATCCCAAGCAGGAGTAGGAGCTCTACGTGGGGGTCTTATATTCTTTGCCCCTCTAAGAAATTGCTTAAACAAAGGATGAGAGAATAAAGGAGGGTCACAATCATAGTGAGCAGAAATGGCTGCAGCATGGACCTTTATCGAGGAGAAAGACAAACCCTTGTCCAATAACTCAGTAAGATATTGAAGAGCAACACTTAAATCAGGTTTGGAGACATCAAAGTCCTTTCCTTTGCTCCAAATAAAAATCTCCTCCATTTATCAGAGTAAACTTTCCTGGTACTAGGCCTCCTGGCCTCCAAAATAACATTCAAAACTTGTTGTGGAAGCTGAGACCCTCCAGAGTCTAAAACAGAATATGCCAGGCTGTTAGATGCAGAGACTGAATCTTGACATTGAGGAAGTGATTGCCCTCTTGTGACAAAAGGTGCGGAATCAAAGGCAGAGGCCATGGAGGTTCTCGTACTAAACTCCTCAGTAGTGGGTACCAGTGTTGTCGAGGCCAATCCGGTGCTATCAAAATCATGGTTGGCTTGTCTTGTCTGGCCTTCAAAAGTACCTTGGGAAGAAGAGGCAGAGGTGGAAAGGCATATACATGCAGATTGTTCCAACTGAATGACAGAGCGTCCACCTTCCAAGCTGTGTCATGAAACATTTTTGTGCAAAACTTTGGCAACTGGCAATTTAGTGGAGAAGCGAACAGATCTATGTCTGGAGTTCCCCATAACACTGTCAACTTTTGAAATACATGAGGATCCAATTTCCACTCGTGAGGATCCACTATTTGTCTGCTCAAGACATCTGCTAAGGAGTTCTGTGCTCCTGGTAGAAACCTTGCCTGAAGACTGAGGTGTAGATTGAGAGCAGTTTCCCACAAAATCATCGCTTGCCTGCAAAGAGGGTAAGAATGGGTTCCCCCTTGCTTGTTGATGTACCACATGACAGTAGTGTTGTCTGTTTGAATCAACACCTGCCCTGGGTGAAGTAAATCTTTGAAAGCCATCAATGCAAACTGGACTGCTAACATTTCCTTCAAGTTGATATGCAAATGTTGGAGTTTGACAGGCCACGTGTCTTGCACCCATTTTCCATTGAGGTGTGCTCCCCAAGCCTTGTCAGAGGCATCTGTCGTTAGAATCTGACTCGCCTCTGGCCGGGTCACAGAGAGTCCCTTGTTTAGGTGACATTCCTGAGCCCACCACAAAAACTCCTTCTGAATGCAAGGTATTATCTGAATGACAGTGTCTAGATCTTGGCAGTGCTGTGTCCATACATTTTTGAGATACCATTGAAGCTTCCTCATATGCAATTTGGCATTGGGAAGCACCAGAATACAAGATGCCATGAACCCCAAGGCTTGAAGGACTGTCCTTGCAGTCAGCCTGGACCGTAGAGACATTTGATGGAAATAAAGAGAAAGGCTTCTTTGTTTGTCCGGGGTCAAAAAAGCCATCTGGGAAGCTGTATTCAGTCTCACACCCAGAAAGCACATGTCCTGAGAGGGTACTAGACTGGACTTTGTTTCGTTCACAGAATACCCTAGGCATCTTAACACTGCCATCACATACTGTAGATGAAGTTCGTTCTTTTCTTGTGCAATAATCAGGCAATCGTCCAAATAAGGATAAATCTGTATTCCTCTTAGTCTGAAAAAAGCTATCACTGGAGCCAGAACCTTTGTGAACACTCTGGGCGCAGTAGATAAGCCAAAGGGCAATGCAGAGAACTGATGATGTAAATTTCCAGCCCGAAAACGCAGGTACCTCCTGCAACTGGGCCTGATAGGAACATGAAGGTAAGCCTCTTTGAGATCCAGAGTAACCATCCAGTGATCTTTTCCCAACAGAGGTAAAAGTTGTTGTAAAGTCAGCATCTTGAACTTTGGAATGTCCAGGTAAGTGTTGAGGATAGATAAATCCAAAATTGGTCTCCACGTGTTCCCTTTCTTTGGAACTAGAAACAGGCGAGAATAAAATCCTAGGCCCACTTCTGACAGAGGAACTGGCTGTATAGCTCCTATTTGAAGAAGTAAATAAATTTGTTTGTGAGCCTCTATCCTTTGCTGAGGAGGGACGTCTGGGATGCCCCTGAAAGGAGGCATGGTATGGAAATAGAACTTGTAACCTCGGTTTATAATGTCCAATACCCATTTGTCCTGGGTGACTAAATGCCAATTTTGCTTGAAAAGAGCCAACTTTCCTCCCAAAGGAGCTGCCAGGCAAGAAGAATCTGGCAGCTGAAAATGCAGGTCATTGGGCCTGTTTACGAAAGGACTGGCCCCTGCCCTCACCAGCAGATTGAGCAGGCGAACTCCATTGTCTCGGCCTGAAGGTACTCTGAGCTCTGCCCCTACCACGCCTAGATCTACCCCTAGACTGAGAATCAGAAGAAGGGTACGCCCACCCCTTAGTAGGCCAATTTCTACTAAACTTTGGAGGTTGTACCTGCAAAAATCTTTAACAGTCTGCATAGACTTAGCCTTGTCTTCCATTTTCTTTAAGACTGACTCCACAGGAGGACCAAACAAAACTTCAGACTGTAAAGGGCATCCAGAATTCTAGACTTAACATGCTCAGACAAATTCTGATCCTTAAGCCAGGCGTGCCTACGAATAACTGAACCAGTGGCAGCCACCCTAGAAGAAGCCTGTAAAGCATCAAAACCACATTGCAAAGAGTGCTTTCCCACCTGTTCAGAAACATGCACTAAATCCTGCAATTCTTTACACTCTATGCCCTCTGCCAAAGCATCCACTTTAGATCTTAGCTGAGAAAGGAGGAAATTCTGATACTTCAACATATGAAACTGGCAGTTCAAAGCTCTCATTGCTAAAGTAGAAGAGGTATACACCTTCTTACCCCATCTATCCAAAGCTCTAGCTTCCTTATCCAGAGGAACCGGATTCTTAACAACAGAGGCTCTAACACCCTTAGGCCCCTGACTAACAGTTTCTGGGTCCGCCCTAGGACTCTTATAAAGATATTTATGAGCCTCAGGCACCCTGTAATACCTGTCCGGTTTAACTGGAGCAGGAGGCACAGAATCTGGATTAAGAGAAGCTTCCGAGAAAACCTCTGAAACAACATCCAAAACCGGAGGTATAGCTAAGGGTCTATGCTGTGGTAAAAACAAGAACTCCCTAAGTCTCTTCCGTGAATCAGAGTAATCCTGTCCTTCCCACTTAAAATGCTCCCTCATGGAATGCAGAGTTTCTGAAAATGAAAAATCCTCTGGAGGAGAAGCAGAAGGAGTGGAATCCTCTGCATCAGAATCAGAATAAGGAGGGAAATCTTGAATGTCCTCAGCAGAAGACTCTGAATCATCTGAGGCCCGCTCCAAACTTTCCAACTCTGGCTCCATCCTGGGCCTCTTATCAGGAGGCATAGAACCTCTAATTAAAGTAATCAAATCCTCTGCCATTTTAAGCATGTGCTTTTTAGGCACAGACCCTGAAGAACCAGAACTGACACCAGAGGAAGGCAAAACAGACCTGCCCTTAGAAGGAGCCTTAGAAACAGTAACAGAAGGCCTAACCACCTTAGGCATAGAAGGGAGAATAGTAACCTGAGAGGCCCCTTCAGCCTGACCTGCCTCCTGAGAGACCACATCATGTAAAATCAAAGTTTCCCCCTGGGACTCAACAGAAACTTCAGCCGGATCCACCTGTTCAGCTGTAGCTTCTAAAGATCCGGCGTCCGTAACGGACGAATCATCCTGCCTAGGCTTTAAAGATTTGTCTTTGCGCTTCTTAGAAGCAGGCGTCGGAACATCCGACGGCATATTATAATTACACCTCTTGCCAAAGACTAACCTAGCGCAATCTAAGCTCCGTTTTATAGTGCGCTTATTAAAGCTAGCACAAAACCGACACCCAACTACGCCGTGCTCGTCCCAAACAAGGAATACAAAGCCAGTCGTTATCCCTATGCGGTATCTGTTTCCCACAAGAAATACAATTATTCACTTTTTCTGACATCCGTAAGTAACTGAGGCAAGAAAAAACAAAAATATTCCCCAACGGGGTACTTAGCCCAACTTGGTATCGGTCTGAAACTCCGAAAACGAAAAATTTCAGAACGCCGTACGGCACTTGCAACGCTGCTTCTGCATCGGACCATGCGGCAAAAAAGACTGAGGATATGACGTCGGTCATGCGCCTTTATACCCTGACGCTCTGATGTCAGATCTAGGCGCCCATGACCGACGTCAGCCTAATACTTTGGTATTCGGGCCGACCGAGGACAGCGGACTACCCATAAGTAAGTACTGCAGCAATGTGAGATGAAGAACATCTGAGAAAAATGCAAAATGTTTGGTATCAAGATAAGAAAAGAAATAATGGCTCGAGCTCTCTCTCAACCCTCGATCTGTTGCAGCGGCAAACTATATCTGAGGTGAGACAGTGCATCATGGGATAAGGACTTTGCCTTGAGCTACTAAGATCTTGAGCTTGTGAAAGCTGCCAACTTAGAGCCAATGGATCGGCACTGAACCCCATGTGCAAGAATGAACGTCGAGATTAAACAAAGTACAGTTGTGTACACTTACCATAAATGTAGATGGAGTATTCACTGCTGTAGTCATCACATTTGGGTTATCTGCCTGCGGGTAGCTCTCAGCCGGCCTGAATACCAGAGTCTTTGGATTTCTGCGTCAGTTGCTCTTCTGTGATGTCAGGTCGTCAGGGGTATAAAACATGCAGCCAGCGTCATTACATTAGTTTTTCTTGCCCCAGATGTCAGGTGCCCCTGTAATGGGAAGCAATTAAATCTATAAATATAAAAGATTAGACCTCCAATAAAAAAGCAAATACACCATAATGCTTTTAAGCATCGAAAAGGAGAGAAGAGGTAGAGCCAAAAGAAGTCCGGGAGCTGGAGGGAGGGCAACCAGGACTGCAACAGTGAATGCACTTGAACATCTACATTTATGGTAAGTGTACACAACTGTACTATGTTCTTTGTGTTTCACTGTTGCAGTCATCACATCTGGGTAGATTCCCAAAGCTAAGGATGGGAGGAGGAATTTAGATAGCATTAGAACCAGCTATAACGCCCTGCAAAACTGCAGTGGAAAAGCCAGCTCTGGATTTAGAGAAAATTGGCAAATGGTAATGCTTGGTGAAAGTATTTACAGAACTCCAGGTAGCAGCTTCTGGGATGTCCCTGGTAGGTACGCCTCTGAGAAAGGCTGTAGAGGTAGATGCAGCCCTGTGAGTGGGGTCTGATCCCCTGTGGGATAGGTTTTCCATGGTGCTTAAAGAAGAAATGATTGCAATGGCCTATCCATTTGGAGATGGCTTGCTTTGAAATAGCCTTCCCCTCTGTCCCTGCAGCAAATGCCACCAGCAGTTCAGACTTCCTTTGAGGTTTAGTCCTGTCCAAGTAGAATCCAAGTTGTTTGCACACATCTAAGGAGTGCAGTATCCATTCCCCCTTGTTCTGTGGATTAGTAAAGAAGGTTGGCAAATGGACTGATTAAAGGCCACACTGGATACCACCTCTGGCATGAAAAAGGGATCGGTCCTGATGGACACCCTGCCCACATGAAAACTGATGAAAGGCTCCACTGCCATAAGGGCCTGTAATTCAGACACCCTTCTTGCTGAAGTGAAGGCTAAAAGGAAAGCAGTTTTCCACGAAAGGAATTTTAAATCAGCAGTAGCAGCTATCCCGAAAGGAGGAAGGGTGAGTTTCTCCAATACAAAAGTTAAGGTCCCAGGCTGGAGTTGGAGCTCTCGTGGGTGGTCTTAAATTTTTGGCCCCTCTGAGAACTGCTTGAGCAGTGGATGAAAGAGGGGAGGTTCTGTGTTATGAGCTGAAATGGCTGAGGCATGAATTTTTGAGGAAAAAGACAGGCCCTTGTGAAGCATCTCAGTTAAGTATTGCAAAATCTGAGGTAAATTGGGTGCTGCTGTGCTCATCCCTTGTCCAGGCACAGAATATTTTCCATTTTTCAGCATAAGACTTTCTAGTACTAGGCCTCCTTGCCTCTAAAATTACACCCATCACTGGTTTACTGAGGGATGGTAAAGGAGAGCTTTGGTAATTAGCTAGGCTGCTAGGTTCAATGTTTGAAGCTGAGGGTGCAGAAACTATTCCCCTGCTGAGACAGCAGGGTAGGAGTCTGAGGCAGGTACCATGGGGCCAACATTGACACTGCACAGGAGTGGGTACCAGCATTAGTGTGGCCAGTCTGGTGCAATCAAAACCATCCTTGGTTTGTCTTGTTTGAGTACTTTGGAGAGCAGAGGCAGAGGAGGAAAGGCATAAACGGATAAGTTTTTCCAGCTGAAGGACAGAGCATCCACTTCCCAAGCTCGTCTGTAGGGAGTCCTTGCGCAAAATGTTTCCAATTGACAGTTCTGGGGGAGGCAAACAGGTCTATATCTGGGGTCCTCCATTTGCTTGTCAACATGTTGAAAATCCTTTGTTCCAAATTCAACTCGTGTGGGTCCATGAGGTTTCTGCATAGTCCGTCTGCCAGTCTGCATTTAGTTTTCCTGGCAGGAATTGAGCTTGTAGATGCACTTGGTAGCTCAAGACTGTGTTCCACAATGTCATGATTAGTCTGCAGAGGGGGGTAAGAATGTGTACCCCCCTGCTTGTTTATGTACCACATAACAGTGGTGTTGTCAGTCTACCATTAATTGCCCTGGAATGTGGTCCTTGAAGGTTGTCAGAGCATTCTGTACAGCTAACATTTCTTTATGATTGATGTGAAGGTGCATTTGAATTGGGTTCCATTTGCCCTGAATGAACTTCCCTACCAGGTGCGCCCCCCCCATGCGTAGTCTGATGCGTCTGTTAGGGTTTGGGCGGCAGGGGGTAGTGTGACTGGTAGTCCCTTGTTTAGGTGGCAGGCCTCTGCCCTCCAAAGGAACTCTAGGCATAGGCAAGGAATGATAGGAAACACTGCTGCTAGATCCTGAGAATGTTGACACCATAAGCTTTTTAGATACCATTGTAGTTTCCTCATACACAGTCTTGCATATGGAATTAGAATGCAGGAGTCCATAAAACCCACGGCTTGTATTTGCCTTGCAGATGAGCAGTGTTTTTGTGGTCACTTGTTTGAAGTGGGTTGTCAAGTGAATTTGTTTCTCTGGCATGAGGAAAGCCATCTGGGAAGTTGTAATCAAGCTTGCTCCCAGGAATATAATTTGTTGACAGGGTACCAGGTGTGATTTATTTTCATTTATGGTGTACCCCAGACAAGTTAGCACCCTTTGTACAAAAGCCAGATGATTCAAAAGTATGTCCTGGTTTTCTGCCTGAATTAGACAATCGTCCAGGTATGGGTATATTTGAATATTTCTTTGCCCCCAAAATGCAATGACTGGAGCTAGGCACTTTGTGAATACCCTGGGTGCAGTAGACAAGCCAAATGGCAGTGCAGAGAACTGATAGTGCGTGTAACCTGCTTTGAAGCGTAGGTATCTTCTGCAAGATTCCCTGATTGGGATGTGCAGATATGCTTCCTTTAAATCTACTGTTGCCAACCAGGCATCTTTGCTTAGCATAGGAAGCAACTGAAGAGTCAGCATCTTGAATTTTGGAATCTCCAAAAAGGTGTGTAGAGTAGACAGGTCCAGGATGACACCATGGTCTTTTCTGGGTACCAGGAAAAATAGTAGATACCTCTGTCCCTTTTCCTCTTCTGGTACCAACTGAACAGCCCCTATGCCTGAGAGAGTACTTGCGTTTGGGACTCTACCCGTTGATCTGGAGGTAGATCCGGCCAAAATCTTGGAGATGGTAACGTGTGGAAGTGAAATCTGTATTCTTGGGATACTATTTAAAACCCATTTGTCCTGGTTAATGAGTCCCCAGTTCTTTGCATGAAGTGCAATCTCCCCCCCTCCCCCAAAAAGGGGCAGTCAGTTGAGAAGTGCTTGGAAGTTTTAAAAAATAAGTCAGTGATACAGTTTACCATGGGGGGGGGGGGTTACTACTCCCAGATTTGGTAGTGGAGCCCCCCCCCACTGCTTAGTCCTGTGCGTCCCCTGGGACGCAAGCCTGGGTGCTCTGCTGGATCTGGGTTTGGACTGAAGGTCTGGAAGAGGCAGGAAAGGACAAATTCTTAGAAGGCAAATGCCTACTAAATCTTGGCGGTTACTTGTAAAAAATCTTTAACAGTTTGCATAGATTTAGCTTTTTCCTCCATCTTTAAGAACTTCTGCCTTGTTGCCAAACAGGTGGTCCTGATTGAAGGGAGCATCCAGTAATTTCGCTTTAACATGATCTGGCAAGGATTGCTCCTTAAGTGAAGCATGCCTTCTGCTACACACAGACCCAGTTACCGCAGCCCTGCAAGATGCCTCTAGTGAATCAAAACCACATTGCAATGCATGTTTACCAACTTGTTCAGCAGAATGCAATAAATCCTGTAAATCCTTACTTTCAGCACAATCAAGAATAATCATTATTTTCTGTTTAAGCAATCCAATAATATGCTGCTACTTTAGCATATGAAACTAGCAATTGAAGGCCCTAATGTCCAAAGTTGCAGAAGTGCAAACCTTCTTACCCCATCTATCCAGCGCCCTGGAGTCTCTATCAGAGGGGGTAGGATTTTTGGCAGTAGTAGCTTTAATGCCCTTGGGTCCCTGTGAAACGGTTTCAGGATCTGCAGTAGGATTTTTGAAAAGGAACTTGAGAGTCAGGAACCCTGTAATATCTATCGGTTTTCTGGAAGCAGGAGGGAGAGAGTCAGGGGCCATGCTAGATTCCAAAAAGGCATCAATGTCCAGTACAGGAGGTATAGCTAAAGGCCTGTGCTGGGGCAGGAGTAAGAAATCCCTAAGCCTCTTTTGAATCAGAGAAATCCTGACTTTCCCAATGAAAATGCTCCGAGAGTATGCAAGGTTTCACCAAAAGAAATCCTCGGGGGGCGGGGGGAGCAGAAGGAATAGAGTCCTCAGCATCAGAATCCTCATAGGTAGATAAGGGCAAATCCTGGTCAGAAGAAACAAATTTCAGAATCCTGGTCAGAAGCATCATAAGCAAACTCAGTCGTAGGTCTCAGAGAGGGAAAGATAGCTTCCCCTGATTAAAGTAATAAGGTCTTCAGCCATTCTTATTTGTATTTTAGGCATAGAGGCCTGACCATGTTGTCTGGGTGTCAGTTTTCTAGGCATGGTACGGAGTTTTAGGCCTTGTAGAAAAAGATGGTGCTGGTTTAATATGCAAGTCAGTAGGCCTGAATATACCCTCAGAAGCCAGTGACTGCACAATGGCTCCGGACCCATCCAAGGTAGAGACATCCGCAAGTTCCACAGTTGAAGCATCTCGCGGCATACCAGACTCTAAATGGGTGTCAGTAGAGGCCTGCGAATCTGAAGTAGCAGGTATCGGGGGCTGTGAAAGCGCCTCACTGAGTACTGGCGGACTGGGCGGCCTCTGTCTATCTTTGCGTTTTTTCAGAATGTCGGTAGTTGGAGGACTTACCGAAGACATATCAGGATAATTTAACAGAGCACCAAAATATTTACAAGTGCAAACAGATGGACAGCTCGTGGTTTAAATAAGGCACAAAACCAACAGCGAGGAACGTCATGGTCAGGACCAAGGCAAGGAATACAGTACGAATGAAAATCTTTATGATGCATTTGCTTTCCACAAGAAATGCAATTTACTTTTACTGACATCGGTTTATAGCAAGAAAAAGTTTCCCCAACGGGGTACTTAGGTTTTAGTTGAAGAATTTCTGAAACTCTAAAATGAAAATTTCAGGAGTCGGCCAACAGACACTTGAACTACTTCTAGTTTGGGCACCACACAGCAAGGAAGACTGATGTAATGACGTTGGCTGCATGTTTTATACCCCCTGACGTCACGGAAGAGACAGCAACCGACGTAGGACCCAAGACTTTATTAATCAGGCCGGCTGAGGGCTACTGCAAGCAGATAACCCAAATGTAATGACTGCAACAGTGAAACACGAAGAACATCCAGGATTGCAACAGTGAATACACTCGAACATCTACATTTATGGTAAGTGTACACAACTGTACTATGTTGTGTGTTTCACTGTTGCAGTCATCACATTTGGGTTGATTCCCAAAGCTAAGGAAGGGAGGAGGTAGTAAAGAGCATTAGGGCCAGCTATTAAGCCCTGCAAGACTGCAGTGGCAAATCCAGCTCTGGATTTAGAAAAGATAGGCATGTGGTAATGCTTGGTAAAGGTATGTACAGAGCTCTAGGTAGCAGCTTCTAGGATGTCCCTGGTAGGGACTCCTCTGAGAAATGCCGCAGAGGTAGATGCAGCCCTGGTGGAATGTGATCTTATCCCCTGTGGGGTACGTTTTCCATGGTTAGGTTTTCCATGGTGCTTGTAGCAGAAACTAATGCATTGGGCTATTAGTTTGGAAATGGTTTGCTTTGAAATGGCCTTCCCCTCTGCCCCTGCAGCAAAGCCAACTAGCAGCTGTTCAGATTTTCTGATAGATTCTATTTGGACAGGACTAAGCATAAGTTGTCTGTGCACGTCCAGAGTGCAGTATTCGTTCCCCTTTGTTTTGTGGATTAGGGGAAAAAAAGTAGGCAAATGAATGGACTGATTAAGGGCCACACTAGACACCACCTTGGGCATAAAGGAAGGATTAAGTCCAGACGAAAACCCTGTCCGCATGGAAGGTAATGAAGGGTTCCCACTGCCATGAGGGCCTGTAATTCACACACTTCTTGAAGTGATGGCTAGAAGGAAAGCTGTTTTCCAAGAAAGGAATTTCAACTCTGCTGTAGCAGCTGGCTCAAAGGGGGGAAGACAAAGCTAAGGTCCCAGGCTGGAGTCGGAGCTCTCCTGGGGGGGGGGGGGTCTTAAATTTTTGGCCCCTCTAAGAAATTGCTTTAGCAAGGTGTGAGAAAAGAGGGGTGGCTCAGTATTACAATGTGCTGAAATGGCAGAGGCATGAATTTTAACTGACGAGAAGGACAGGCCCTTGTGGAGCATTTCTGTTAAGTACTGTAGAATATGAGGTAAGCTGGGCACCGTTGTGCCCATCTCCCGAGCCTAGCTCCAGGAACAGTATCTTTTCCAGTTTTCAGCATAGGATTTTCTAGTACTAGGCCTCCTTGCCTCCAGAATGACATCCAGTACGTGCTTACTGAGGGATGCTAGAGAAGAGCTCAAGGAATTAGCCAGGCTGCAAGGTTCAGAGTTTGAAGCGGAGGGTGCAGAATTTGGCCCGCCTGCTGGGATAGCAGGGAAGGGGTCTGAGGCTGGTGCCATGGTTGTAGCAGTGTCATACTGCGCAAGAGGGGGTACCAGTGCTGGCGTGGCCAGTTAGGTGCAATCAGTATTGTCCTTAGCTTGTTCTGCTTGATCTTTAGTAGAACCTACGACAGGAGAGGCAGAGGGGGAAGGCATAAACAGAGGCTTTCCAAGATAAAGGACAGGGCATCCACTTTCCAAGCTTGACTGTGGGGAGTTCTTGTGCAGAATTTGTTCAATTGGTAGTTCTGAGGGGAGGCAAACAGGCCTACCTCTGGAGTCCCCCATTTGTTCTTCAAGAGCTTGACTATTTTGGGTTCTGGTTCCCATTCATGTGGGTCTTTGAGATTTCTGCTTAACTAGTCTGCCAGTGAATTTAGTTCGTCTGGCAGGCATTGTGCTTGTAAGTGTACTTGGTAGGTCAAGGCTGTGTCCCACAGAACCATGGCTAGTCTGCAGAGGGTATGAGTGGTTTCCTCCCTGCTTATGTACCACATAATTGTGGTATTGTCTGTCTACCAATAGTTGTCCTGGTAGAATACGGTCTTTGAAAGCTGTCCGAGCATTCTGTACAGCTAACATTTCTTTTTGAAAGATATGCAGGTGCATCTGTCTCAGGTTCCATTTGCCCTGTCATGTGAGCCCCCCATGCATAGTCTGATGCGCCTGTTAGGGTTTGGGTGGCAGGGGGTAGAGTGTAAGGGAGTCCCCTTGTGGTAGCAGGCCTCTGCCCACCAGAGGAACTCTGTCTTTATACAAGGAATGATAGGAATTATTGCTACTAGGTCCTGAGAATGCAGACACCATAGGCTTTTTAGATACCATTGGAGTTTCCTCATATGCAGTCTTGGCACATGGAATTATTAGAATGCAAGAGGCCATGAACCAGACAGGTTGCAGTATTTTCCTTGCAGATTGCTGGGGTTTTGTGGCCAATAGTTTGAAGTAGGCTGTCAAATAAACTTGTTTCTCCGGAGTGAGGAATGCCATCTGGGAAGTTGTGTTCAAGCTTGCTCCCAGGAATACAATCTGTTGGCAAGGTACTAGGTGAGATTTCTTTTTGCTGATGGTGTACCCCAGTGAGGTTAGAAGTTTCTTTATGAATGCCAGATGTAATAAGCAAGTCCTGGCTTTCTGCCCAAATCACAATCTTCCAAGTATGGGTAAATTTGAATATTTCACTGCCTGCAAAATGCAATGGCTGGAGCTAGACACTTTGTGAACACCCTGGGTGCAGTAGATAAGCCAAAGGGAAGTGCAGAGAGATGAAAGCGCATAGAGCCCGCCCCGAAATGAAGGTATTGTCTGCAGGATACTCTTATTGGGATGTGCAGGTAAGCTTCAAGTCTAGGGTTGCCAGCCAGGCATCCTTAGCTTGAATAGGAAGAAGCTGTTAGCATTTAGAATTTTGGAACCACCAGAAAGGTGTTGAGAACAGAGAGGTCCAGAATAGGACACCAGGAGTTGTCTTTTCTAGGTACCAGAAAAAGTCTTTAATAAAAACCTTGTCCCTTTTGTTCTGCTGGGACAGGTTGAATAGCCCTGATACTGAAGAGAGAGAACCTGCTGTTGGGCCTCTGCCCATTGATTTGGGGGTAGGTATGGCCAACCATTTGGGGTTGGTAGTGCGTGGAAGTGGAATCTGTATCCTTGGGAAACTATGTTCAAAACCTATTTGTCCTGGGTAATGAGTTCCCAGTTTTTTGCATGCGGGGCGAGCATTCCTCCTAAGGGAGCAGGTAGTTGAGCAAGGCTTGGAAGGTTTAAGGTCAAGTCATTGTGCTATTTTTCCATAGGGAGGTGGGCTTACTACTCCCTGCTTTGGAAGTGGGAGCCTCCCACCACTTAGATCTGTGCAAAGTCTGAGACTGTAGCCTAGATGGTCTGCTGTTCATGGGTTTGGACTGAGGAGGCCTGGAAGGGACTGTAAAAGACCAGTACTTTGAAGGCCAATGCCTACTGAATCTGGGAGGCTATACTTGTAGGAAATCTTTAACAGTTTGCATAGATTTAGCTTTTTCCTCCATCCTTTTGAGGACTTCTGCTTTGTTGCCAAAAAGACAGTCTTGGCTTAAGGGAGCATCCAGTAATTTAGCTTTACCTCGTTCCCTCCAGTAATGCACTTTTGAGTGTGTACCTTTAACTCCTAGTGGGCGTGGCTTCAGCATTTAAAAATTGAAGTTATCACCTTACACTTTTAACAAATACCCATTGACAGAGATCATATATTGTGTTTGCTATCATGTATGCTTCAAGATAAAATTTTCCGATACCTTGTATGTAACATGGTTTAGGAATTATTAAAGCAAATATGAACAGGCAATATTTGACGCCTAGAGGAGCAGTAGGGTGTAACTGCAGAAACGCCTGGAGACGTCACTCGGCTGTAATGAGTTTTGATCTGGCAAGTTTTGTTACTTAAGCCAAGCATGCCTTCCAAGTACAGACCCAGTGACAGCTCTACAAGATGCTTCTAAAGCATCAAAACCACACTGCAAGTATGTTTACCAACTTGTTCTGCAGAATGCATTAAATCTTGCAATTCTTTGCGTTCAGCACAGTCCGGAATCATTATTTTCTGTTTTAGTAGTCCCATAATATGCTGTTGATACTTTATATGAAACTGGCAATTTAAAGCCCTAATGGCCAGAGTAGCAGAAGTGTATACCTTCTTACCCCTTCTGTCCAAGGCTCTAGAATCTCTATCAGAAGGGGTAGGATTTTTGGCAGCAGTAGCCTTAATGCCTTTTGGTCCTTGGGAAATGGTCTCTGGATCCGCAGAAGGATTCTTGAAGAGGAACTTGAGAGAGTCAGGTACTCTGTAGTACCAGTCAGGTTTTCTGGGAGCTGGAGTTAAGTGTCTGGGGTAAAGCTAGAGTCCAAGAAAGCATCATCTACAATGTCCAGAACAGGAGGAATAGCTAAAGGCCTGTACTGAGGTAGGAGTAAGAATTCCCCAAGTCTCTTTTTGGACTCTAGTAATCCTGGTTTTCCCAGAAGAAATGCTCCCTAAGAGTAAGCAAGGTTTCATAGAAAGAAAAATCTTCTGGAGGGGAAGCAGAGGGAATGGAATCCGTTGCATCAGAATCCTCATAAGTAGATGAGGGCAAATCCTGATAATCAGAAGGAGCAGAAATTTCAGATTCCTGATCAGAAGAATCAGAAAGAAAATCAGTTCTAGGTCTCAGAGGGGGGGAAGGCTGGCTTCCCCTAATTAAGGTAATAAGGTCTTCAGCCATTCTAAGCATTTGTTTTTGAGGCATATGGGCCTGAGCCTGTGGTTTGGTCGCTTTTCTAATCGTAGTGTGAGTTTTTGGCCTGGATGAAAACTATGGCATAGGGTTTAATATGAATGTCTGTAGGCCTGATTATACCCTCAGAAGCCAGTGCCTGCACAGCTGCTCCAGAACCATCTAAGGTAGACACATTCGCAGGTTCTATAATCGAAGCATCTAGCAGCATACCGGACACTGAATGGGTCTCAGTAGAGGCCTGCGAATCTGCAGAAGTGGGCATCAGGGGCTGCAAAAGCACCTCACTGAGTACCGGTGGACTGGTGACTAACTTAACGGAAGCATCGTTGGCAGTTTTGGACCTATGCAGTTTGTCTTTATCCTTACTTTTGCTTATCGAAGCCATTTTGGAATAGGGAGAACGACGATAGCCTAACAATGAATAGTTCGGGCATTGAACAAGGCACAAAACTGAGAGCTAGGAACGCCGCTGTCAGGGCCTAAACAGGTGACGCAGTAAGAATGAAAATCTCTGAGGTGTTTGCTTTCCACAGGCAAGACAGTTAACTTTCTGACATCCGTTAGAGCAAGAAAAAAAGGATACTCAATGGGGTACTTAGCTTTTTAAGACTGCAGGTTTGAAACTCGAAAAACAAAAACTACAAGTAGCGGCAGACTGGCACTTGTGAACTACTTCTGCTTTGGGCTCCCACATGGCAAGAAAAGCTGATGTAATGGTGTCTGCTGCCTGTTTTATATCTGACGACCTGACATCATGGAAGTGGCGACAGCATCTGATGCAGAAATCCCAAGACTCTGGTATTCAGGCTGAGGGCTACTTGCAGGCAGATAACCCTAGTGCGATGACTGCAACAGTGAAACATGAACATCTTATCTCTTTCATAGGAGCCAGAGACAATGGACTGTGACGCTTGTAAGAGTGGAAGATGAGATCTGAGGTAATCAGGGGGGACAGAAGCATTATGGTTAGGGGAGGAGCTTGAGCTTCAGAGCCTAAGCTTTTGAAAGCAGCAGTATCAAATTTTCTACAATCATTGTGTAACATTCTTCTGCATGTTCCTGCCTGTATAGTATATGTACCTTCATATTTCTGAAGCTCACCCCCCAGCAAGAACTCACTGGAGAGAGGCTACTGTGGATTTGTCAGACTATCCAGTAAATCACATGGACTTGAGCTTACAAGCTAGACTGACAGTCAATGTAAAGAGGTGTGCATATAATGATTTGTGCATAAAGTACAGCTGTGTATACTTACCATAAATGTAGATGTTAGAGTGTCTTCACTGTTGCAGTCATAACTGTAGGGTATTCCTGCTGGCAGGCAGCCCGAGGTCGGCCAGAATATCAAAGTCTGGGTCCGGCGTTGGCTGTTTCAGCTAGAACCCTGACGTCAGAGCGCATGGGTATAAAGCAGACAGCAGACGCCATATTCTCCAGCCTTTCTTGCCCCTGATGTCAGAAGCCCCCATAAAACCAAAAGGTGTCCCAAGGTAAACACAAATACACCAGAAAGGTAGTGGAAAGGAAAACCCAGTAAGCAAATAGAAACAAGAGGGGTCTGGAGGGAGGGAAACACTGACTGCAACAGTGAAGACACTAACATCTACATTTATGGTAGGTATACACAACTGTACTATGTTCTTCGTGTTTCACTGTTGCAGTCATAACTGTAGGGTAGCATCCCAAAGCTGAGAATACGGGAGGAGGTTATGAAGTAGAAGGAGCAGCGAGAAGACCCTGCAAGACAGCGTACACAAAGCCTGCCCTAGACTTAGAGTACAAAGGGAGGTTATAGTGCTTGGAAAAAGTATGCACAGAGCTCCAAGTGGCAGCGTCCAGAATGTCCTTGGTAGGAACTCCTCTGAGAAAGGCTGCTGAAGTGGCAGCTGCCCTAGTAAAATGAGTCCTGACGGTACCTGGAATCTGTTTTCCATAAAGAGAGTAACAATATCTTATTCCATGAGCAATCCATTTGGAAATAGTTTGCTTAGAAATGGCTTTACCAAGAGAACTGGAAGCAAAAGAAATAAGCAATTGTTCTGATTTTCTGAAACTTTTAGTTTTGTCCAGGTAAAAACGTAGTTGCCTGTGTACGTCTAATGAATGCAAAATCCTTTCCCCCCTATTTTGGGGTTTTGGAAAAAAGGTAGGAAGGTGAATAGTCTGATTTAGAGCCACTCTAGAAACTACCTTAGGCATAAAAGTAGGATTGGTCCTCAAGGAAACTCTGTCCTGATGGAAGATTAGGTATGGTTCCACGGCCATGAGGGCTTGTAACTCAGACACCCTTCTGGCAGAAGTCAAGGCCAACAAGATAGCAGTCTTCCAGGATAAGAACTTAATGTCCGCAGAGGCAGCAGGCTCAAAAGGAGGCAAAGTAAGCTTTTCCAAAACATAGCTGAGATCCCAAGGAGGGACAGGAGGAGTTCTAGGAGGTTTTAAATTCTTAGCTCCTCTCAGAAATTGTCTGACCAACTGGTGGGAAAAAATGGGAGGATCACAACTGAAATGTGCCGAAATAGCAGAAGCATGAATTTTAATGGAAGAAAATGAAAGGCCTTTAATCAAAAGGTCTGAGAGATAAAGTAAAATAGATGAGATATCAGGTATTAAAGGATCAGAGCCACGATACTGCATCCAAATACAAAATCTTTTCCATTTAGAAGCATAAGATTTCCTTGTACTAGGACGCCTAGCTTCCAAAAGAACATCCAAAACTTGTTTAGGAAGAGAAGGAATCAATTGCCTTTGATGAGCCAAGCTGCCAGACAGTCTTGATTTGAGAGTGAAATACCTGACCCTGATGCTGGGACAGTAGAGAATGTGTCAGAGGAAGACTCCAAGGAGGTACCAAGGAAAGGTGCAGTAGAGTAGGGTACCAAAACTGACGAGGCCAATTCGGAGCTATCAAAATGATCAGTCTGGGTTTGTCTAGCTTTATCTTTAGCAATACCCGAGGAAGAGGAGGGAAGGCATATCCCGAAAGATTCCTCCAGCTGAAGGACAGGGCATCCACTTTCCAAGCTGTCTTGTGGAAGGACCTGGTGCAAAAGAGAGGCAACTGATGGTTGAGATGAGATGCAAACAGATCTGAGGACAGCCCCAAACTGCAGTTATCTTGCTGAATAAGTTGGGGTCCAACATCCATTCGTGAGGATCCAAAATGTTTCTGCTTAGGCTGTCTGCTAAGAGATTTTGTTTTCCTGGAATGAACTGTGCCTGAAGATCCAGATTCAAATTTTGGGCTGTATCCCATAAGGTCATGGCAAGTCTGCAAAGGGGGTAAGAGTGAGAGCCCCCTTGCTTGTTTATGTACCACATGACTGTGGTATTGTCTGTTCGAATTAGCAGAGGTCTTGGCTTCAAAAGAGTCTGGAAGGCTAGGAGAGCATTTTGGACTGCTAACATTTCTTTCAAGTTGATGTGCCATAGAAGGTGTTTGTTTGTCCAAGAACCCTGTTGGCATTTGTCTAGAAAATGAGCTCCCCTTGCATAATCCGAGGCGTCCGTGGTTATGATCTGAGTAGGTTGAGGCAGACGAAAGGGCTTGCCTTCGTTCAAAACACACGCCCTGGACCACCAAAGGAATTCCTTCTGGAGGCAGGGAATAAATGGAATCATTGTATCCAGACTGTGGCAATGTTGAGACCATACACTCTTTAGGTACCATTGAAGTTTCCTCATGCAAAGCCTCGCATTTGGAATCAACAGGATGCAAGAGGCCATGTAGCCCAGAGCCTGCAGGAATTTCCTTGCAGTGAGCAGAGTTAATGCTGCCAAGGTCTTGAAGATGGAAGCCAGCTGTAACTGTTTTTCTGGAGTGAGGAAGGCCTTCTGTAAACTTGTGTCCAAAAGAGCTCCCAAGAAGATCATTCGTTGAGAAGGAATCAAATGTGACTTGTGTTCACTGAAAATCCCAGTAGAAGGAGAAGACGTTGAACAAAATGCAGATGTTGAAGTAGAAGGTCCTTGCTGTCTGCCTGAATTAGACAGTCGTCCAGATAGGGGTAAATCTGAATCCCCTGAAGTCTGCAGTAAGCTACTACTGGAGCCAGGCATTTGGTAAAAACTCTGGGCGCAGTAGATAAGCCAAATGGCAGTACAGAGAATTGGAAGCGTCTTGAGCCTGCCTTGAATCTGAGGTACTTTCTGCAATGTTGCCTTATGGGGACATGTAAGTAAGCCTCTTAAGTCCAATGTTACCATCCAAGCATCTTGTGAGAGCATTGGAAGAAGTTGAAGTGTAAGCATCTTGAATTTTGGAATTTCCAAAAAGGTGTTTAATATTGAGAGGTCCAGAATAGGTCTCCAGGAGTTTTGTTTTCTTGGAACCAGAAAAAGTCTTGAGTAAAAACCTTTCCCCATCTCTAGAGGTGGAACAGGTTCTATGGCTCTTAAGGCCAATAAAGCGTCCACTTGATTTAAGGCCTCTGTCCATTGATGTTTTGGCAGATCTGGCCAGCCGGAAGGCCTTGGCAGAGTGTGAAAGTGGAATCTGTAACCTTTCAAAATCACATCCAACACCCATTTTGTCCTGGGTAATGTGAGTCCAATTTTGGTAAAAAAGAGTAAGTTTTCCTCCGAGAGGGGCATCCAGGGAAGGAGGACCTGAAGCCCAACAGAGGGAGTCATTGAGTCTGCTTTCTTTGGGTTTGAGATCTGTCTTCTCCCCTTCTAGGTGAAGAAGCAGTCCACTGTCTAGATCTGTAAGAGGCCTGAGCCTGCGCCCGACCTCTGGAGCGTCTATATCTTCCCCTTTGAGGCCTGTCAGAGGTGGGAAAAGACCAATTTTTGGAGGGCCAATTTCTGGAAAATCTAGGAGGTTGAACTTGCAAGAAATCTTTTACAGCCTGCATAGACTTGGCTTTTTCTTCCATCTTTTTAATAACCTCCTCAGCCTTAGATCCAAATAAGACATCATGCTGAACAGGGGCATTTAGAAATTTTGCCTTAACCTGTTCAGGTAGGTTCTGCTCACGAAGCCAAGCATGTCTCCTGATAACAGTACCAGAGGCAGCCGCCCTGCAAGAAGCCTCTAAGGCATCAAAACCACAATGTAAACTATGTTTGCTAACTTGTTCAGTAGCATGCAACACATCCTGTAATTCCTTGTCCTCAGCTCATGCAGGAAAGGCAGAAATCCTTTGTTTTAAAACAGATAAAAGAAACTGTTGATACTTAAACATGTGAAACTGGCAATTTAAATCTCTAATAGAAAGGGTAGCTGAAGTATAAACCTTTTTGCCCCAACCTGTCCAAGGCACGAGAATCCTTTTCAGAGGGGATAGGATTCTTAGAGGAGGCGGCCTTAGCAGCCTTGGAACCCTGCAAAATAGTTTCAGGATCAGCAGAAGGATTCTTGAATAAGAATTGATGAGAATCAGGGACCCTGTAAAATCTATCAGGCTTAGAAGGAGCAGGCGGCATGGAATCAGGATTCAAGCTAGCTTCAGAGAAGGCATGATCCACAATGTCAAATACAGGAGGAATAGCTAAAGGCCTGTGCTGAGGGAGAAGGAATTCCCAGAGTCTCTTTTTGGAAGCAGAATAATCCTGACCTTCCCAATGAAAATGCTCCCTCATCTCATGCAAGGTTTCCCCAAAAGAGAAATCTTCGGGGGGGGGGGGAGGCAGAGGGAACAGAATCCTCTGCATCCGAATCGTCATAAGGAGGAAAGGAGTAATCCTGATCAGAGGAAGAAACAGAAGATACAGAAGCCTGATCAGAGGAATCAAAAGGGATATCCTGTCTAGACCTTTTCTCAGGAGGAGGGTGAGAGCCCCTAATCATAGTTAATAAATCCTCAGCCATCCGAAGTAATTGCTTCCGAGTCTTAGGGGGTGAATCCGAAGAAGCTTGAGCAGAACAGGAGTCTTTGATTTAGCTTTTGTCTTTGTGGAGATAGTAATGTGTGAAGGCCTGAAGACCCCCTCAGAAGCCGGTACCTGCACAGCGGTTCCGGACCCATCTGAAGGAGCGGCGTCCGAAGGTCCTGCAGCAGACTAATTACTAGGCCTAGTTGGCTCACCATGTGAGTCCGTGTCAGCCATCGGTTCTGAAGTGGCGGACGACAGGGGCTGCAAAAGCGCCTCACTGACTACCGCCGAACCCGAAGCTGGCTCCGGCTGCAAAGTATCCTGTTTGGACCTCGGAGGCCTGTCCTTGTCTTTGCGCTTCTTCTGTAATCCGGTAGTCAGTAAAGTATCCGACGACATTCTATAATTAAATCGTCTACCGAAGTAATTCAAGGCCCAATCGTACCTACGCTTGATAGTGCGAGAATTAAACCTGGCACAGAACCGACAAGAAACGTCGGGGTCAGGGCCTAAGCAAGGTAGACAGTAAGAGTGGAAATCTTTATGAGGTATTTGTTTTCCACACAATACACGATTATTAACTTTTTCTGACATCGGAGGAGCAAGAAAAAGGTTTCCCCAACGGGGTACTTAGCTTTGAGAAGAGAAGTAGAAAACTTCGGACCGACGACAATCACACCACGTTGTCTTGAAAACGCCAACAACTAGCGAACTGCTTTGCACCGCACGGCAAGAAAGACTGGAGAAGATGGCGTCGGCTGTCGGCTTTATACCCATGCGCTCTGACGTCAGGGTTCTAGCTGAAACAGCCGACGCCGGACCCAGACTTTGATATTCTGGCCGACCTCGGGCTGCCTGCCGGCAGGAGTACCCTACAGTTATGACTGCAACAGTGAAACACGAAGAACATCCGCAGGTGTTGTGGTTTAACAGTTATGAACATCCATTCTGTGTGGCTTTACACAATTTCTGATAAACTCTGGATACATCATTGTTCTAAAAGGAGAATTTTTCAAGCAACATTTCTGTGCCCCTCTAACGTGAGAGGAAAATCTACAGTGATATATTTTTTATAAACATGTACAGATGCTACGGAAAAACAGGGAAATGCATTAATATAAGGATACTTGCAGAACATAGCAACATTTTGTAATCTCCTGCAGAACCATAAATATTACCTCTACTAGTTAAGATTTAAGAATGACAAAATATCAGATTCTCAGTCTGTAAAATGAACGGTGAAATCTTTACTCTCCTAGTCTACTACACATTTCTGTGCAGAACAGTTACCTAAAATGGAAATGGTACCATGCAGTCTTTTACTAAAGTCACCCTGAAAGTACCTGAACTACCTGAAGAGCTGGAATCCTTTTTAGCAGATTTTACAGCAGCTGCTTTTGATGGAGCTGGTTTTGCAGAAGGCGTCTTTGGTGTTGCTGTCTTAGCAATTTTTTTCGCGGCTGGTTCCTCATCAGAGGAAGAATCTAAATAAAAACAAGAAAAAATAGCAGTGATCAATACAGCAGAGATTCAGCAATGTCAGATAGTCTACTACTATTTTCCACTCCTGGGTAATAGTGGTACAGACAGATACACAGAAAAAAAAGTACATTGAAAAAATGGGATAACCAACATGTTTATAATCAGAAGTTAATCCTCACCACGTTTTACATGTTAAACTGCATAAAATAAATTAAATGAAAATTAGTTTGTATTCTAATTCCCCCCCCAAGCACTGCACATCTTGTGAGATGTCTGAGGCAGGCTCAAGTTCTCCCACAAACATGAAAAGATATGAATGTATTCTTCACCCAGATTTGAACAAGCAGGTGGAAATATAAGCTATGGAATGAGCAGACAAGTTTGTTTGTTTCTTTCGGCTTTTCCCAGTTAGGAGTCGCCACAGCGGAACTCCGGTCCGCTAATGATTGGTAGTGGATTTGTACGTACCGGGTTACCAGCCCTGACGCACAACCTTCAACGAAAGCACTCCCCATTCACGTATGCCTCCACACAGAAGACGCTCTAGCTGAGAATCGAACGGAACGTCTTGCTAGGAGGAGACAACGCTACAGCAGCACCACCACCACAGTACTAGCTGAAAAATCTGAAACTGAAAATGTAAATTTCGGAAATTTCAATTCAATGAAGCTCACATTCATGATATATACACAGTCAGTGGCTGAACGTGCATTACACAAACCTTTAAAGTCAAGAGATAAAAAGCTGCAGGCTTTACTTCTGCACACACTAACTGGGCTACGTGTCCTCCTGTACTGTCTTCCTTCAAATGTTAAGCTGAAGTCCTAGTTGCTAAAGTTGAAGAACGTAATTTCCAACTAAAGCAGCTTACTGGTTTTCTGCTTTTTCTTAAATAATCCAGTAATCTCTGTATTTAACATGCACCTAAAAACTAAGAGGAATCAAGGTGTGTAATGCATTCTGTGAAAAATAAAGTGAGAGGCTGTGTTGAATGTAGAAATACTACTTCTGATAAACTGTTAACTATGTGGAACTGTGCAAGGTAAGTGAAAACAAATCTGTCATTACATCAGCAGTACTAAAACAATCCCAAAGCTGTACCACAGCAATACAGAACTTAGACAACTCAGTGCCAGATTCACAACAGAAAATTAAAGTATATACTGTACTCATTTGTAACCCACCCTCAATGTTAAAATCTGCTAGGACCCCTCCCTATACTCCTAGACATGCAGAAAATTGTGCTTACAATAGCACATTACCTATTCATGGGAAAGGTTAACTGGAATTACTGGCATACAAAATGGGACATGGCTTTGCTGTCAAGCACCTAGGTCACTATTCAAACTACCCTCAGTTGGGGCTTTACAATTCCTCATCGCCAGCAAAATCATGCTCTGGCACTAACATACATTATTCAAACTCACTACAGGCAGAATGAATCGACTCCCTGCCTTTAAGCTAGAGTACATTAAGATGTACACATTCACAAGATATACACACTAAAAAGGTATCAATGAACACGCATTACACAAACACACCTTTAAAGTCAAGGGATAAAAGGCTGTAAGCTTTACTTTTGCACAACATAAAAAGGCTACTTCTCTAATACTGACACTGCAGTGCAGTAGTGGGAAGGAGGTACTCCTGCAGTGTCATGCTTCAAATATTAAACTGAGGTCCAAGCTGCTCAAGTTGTAGGTAACTCAGACAACTGTAAAAAGTTCCTTAGGTTCATAGGTAGGTACTAGGTTATTGGCCCAACGGCCTACGCAAGCATAGCCAACAAGGTTCCATGGCTTATGCCACCCAAGAAAGTTATTTTCCTGTGCCCCTGTCTAGCAGAAGCACAGAAGTGAACTTCTGTGTGTATTTACTATTTCCCATCCACTCAGATTTTTCTTGAGTGCCAATGAGAAACTTTGCTTGACACAAATGGGTCCACAGTATGGGATGTCTCTGGGACAGGACTCTATTCCTCCAGCAGGTTCTGTTTATTGTGGTGACAAGGTTTAGGTCCCTAGAGTGTAGCTCAGACAGATTGGGATTTCTTTAGGTGTAGCATATCCAACAGCTCTGGGTTTCACATAGCTTTACATGTTAAGCAGAGATCACATCGGAGTAGGAGATAGGCTATGCAGTAAAGCTGGAGTTTTGAGACTTTCAGTGTAGGGCACCTGTTTGAGGCTAGTAATCCTCTGAAGTACTTCTGTGGCCTTTCCAGCTGCTGCAGAGGTCTTGTGAGGTACATTCCAAAAGGGGCGTTGTACTCTATAATGGGTCTAATGAGTGTCTAGTAGAGGGGAACAACCTCTTTTTCCTGGATAAGAACCCTTTTGTGAGGAGGTGTGCCACTTAGGACTTCCTGACTACTTTGGCGATGTGATCAAAGGAGAGACTCCTGTCCACCTGGTTCCCAAGGTCACTTATCACACATTCGGCATTAAGTAGACTGCCACCTATGTGGTAGTTCATGGGTACAGAGTTTTTATCAAAGGGGATGACAATGCACTTTTTGGCATTGAGCCTGAGGCCATGGCTCTGACACCAGGCACTGATCCTCACCGAGGCCCTTCTGTAGGATGTCCACATCATTTGGGGACTCTACTATGGCTCCTAGTTTGCAGTTATCTGTGAACTTTGTTAGCCAAAGGCCTTCTGTGTTAAGCAGTACTTCAGAGAAGTAGTTACCAAACAGGAAAGGTCCCAGGACTGAACCCTGTGGTACTCCACTTGTCACTAGTATGAAGTCAGATTTGGAGTCTGCAACTTTTACAGTGTGGGTTCTGTCAGTGAGCCAGTTGGCCACCCCATCTTGAGATGTAGGGATTTATACCAAATTTAGAGAGTTTAGCTATAATTCCAAAATGGGGGATGGTGTTGAAAGCCTTGGCGAGGTTAAGATTGGCTTGAGAACCCACTTTACCCTCGTCTACGGCTTTGGTGACTGGCTCGGAGTCTATCAGGAGGCATGATCTGCCTTTCACAAACCCAAACTGGATAGGGTCCAGAGTTAAATACCATTGCCTTTATGAGTTCCATGGCCTTACAGATCAACTTAAGTCAGGCTAATACGGCGATAGTTCCCAGGAACAGTGGTGGCTCCCCCTTTGTGGAGTGGGACAACTATTGCTGTGTGCCATTCAGTGGGCACAAAGCCTGATGTGAGGCTATGATTGAACATGGTGCTTAAGCAGTGAGCCAGTTCGTTCTGAAGTTCATGTAAAACACAGCCTAGGATGTTGTCCAGTCCCATGGATACTGTGTTTTTGGCGTGTGCAGCTTTTACCTGCATAGTTGTGTTTACAGGGACTCTGCATTCTTCCTGTACAGATATGAGACCTTTAAGGGGTGAGGGGGTAAAGTTAGCACTGAACCCAGCTGCCAGGATGTTGGCAATATCAGTTGGTTCTGTAATTTTCGTGATGTTGTGCTGTTCTTGACATAGCTATAGAATGCAAAGTTGTGTGGTTTTCCCCAGAATCCGTGGCAATTTTGTTTTCGTAGCTAGCTTTGGGGGGTCTTAAGGTATCTCAGCTTCTTACAGAGGCTGACCAGGGAACTCTTCCACACACAAGATATTACTCTCTTTAGCAAGTTTCTTCTTTCTGTTGTACTGTTTGTTTATGGCAGGGGACCACTAGATCTGCTGCTTTTTTTTTTTTTTTTTTTTTGGAGGAGAGTGTCTTGGTTCTACTTGGGATAGCACAATCCATGCACTCGTAAGTGCTTAGTGTGCATTTGTGTAGGGTTCAGCAGTTGTAACTGTACTGTCCATCTGCATTAGTGTCATGAATTACCACTTCTGTCTTACGAAGCATGAAGTTGGCTTTGGAGAATTTTTATACTGTGGTTTCCTTAATGGGGGGGGGGGGGGACAGGATGTGGCTATCTAGGGTGATTAGCTTATGGTCGGATCTGACCAACGAGGAGTGTACTTCAGGTGTGGAACACCGGCCACTCATGTTGGTAATGACTAGGTTTAGGATATTTTTGCCCTGGTGGGGGTGTGGATAAGTTGATTTAGAGCATTGGAATTTATGAATTCCAGAAAGCATTGAGTGAAGGAGTTGGTACACAAGTAGTTTTCCCAGTTAATGGTGGGGTAGTTGAAATTGCCCATTTTTAGGGTGTTTGGTTGAACCCTATTTTCCAGTATATCAAGAAAAGAGGAGTGGGAATCCTGGGGCACAGTGGAGGATCTGTAGCAAGCTACAATTTGGATTGTAGTTTTGCCCAGAGTTGGATAACCTCAGATGCATTATGCTGAGCAACTAGTCTGGAGGTGTGGATATCCTTAATGAATATGGACACCTCCCCGCCTTTGGTATTCCGGTCCAGGTTAGATGGCCAAAAAGTGTGGTACGAGTTAGCCTGGTAATGCAGGGGTGCTCTCTGGAGCCTTGATCCAGGTCTCAGTCACTGCACAAATATCGATGTTCTCCATTTTAAGAAGTGCCTCGAGGGACTGCATTTTGTGAGTTAGACTTCTAGCATTGAGTAGGCTTACCCTCAGTTTTTGCTCGCCTGTTCCTGTTATGGTGGTAAATTTGTCATTTGAACCTTGCCTAAAAAAGGCACTACAGGGGCGGCAAGAGCCTAGGCCAGTATCCGAAATCCCAGGGGTGACAGGTGTAGCCCATCGCTGGCAAAGCATCGTGGTCTGTCGATCATGTCGTCCCAGGCAGACAGATACTGTATCCCCTTAGAATGACACTGGAAGCTCAGCCAACTGTTAAATCAGTCATTTTGTCCTTGTACTGTGGCATCATTCTGGGCGATAGCAGGATGCTACTCAGGGTTAGGGTCATACCTGCCTGGGCTAAAAGATTGGAAAGCTCTTCCATGTCTCTTTTCATGTACTCCAGGGAGTTATGTCTCAGGTCATTCACACCAAGATTGACAATGACAGTCAAATTTGTACTTGTTGTGGAGTGACCAGAGTGCATGGGTTATGTAGCAGATCCTGGACCAAACAGGCAGCTGACAGTAACCTTCACCTTGTTTAGCCTGGTGAGTGGGACATCAGTGTGCCTGACTATAGTCGCCAATGACTAGTGTCGGGTACACTGTTTTGCCTTATGGGCTGTGGTTGAGTGGCACACAGTCTCTGGGCTATGCGTCACTTGGGTTGTGTTGCAGGGTGGATGTTGCTTGCATTTCTGCTTTGGAGGCCTCCACTGCTTGAGCAGATTACTGAGCCTCCACAAATGTTTTTGTGTTTGTGTGTGGATTTTGGTGGTGTAGGTTTAGTGAACTATGTGAGGAGTGTGGTGCGGTGCAAGTGTTTACCTTCTCCTCTTGACTGTCAAGTTCAGTCATGGTTGGAGAGAGCTTTTCCTGCAGTTTGGCTAGATAAGTGCATCTCACAGGCTGTAGTGTTGGGTGGGTGGAGGAGAGGGTTGTCAGTGGACATGAGGCAATTGCCACTTCTTACAGTAGTGATATTTCCTAGTATCCTGTCCAAATTTATTCCTGGTCAATATGAAGCCTACACCTCAAGTATCTCCTGAAAACAGGCTTTGTCTGGTGGAATTAACCTACTGAACATTACTGAATTGTTATAAAAAGTCCAGTACAAGGAACTTAATGCAGAGGAAAAATGAACAAGTGCGTTTTCTTCACATACTAGGAGGTTGGATAAACGCTCTCCATTTAGTGGAAAAAGATAAGTACTCAAACCTGTACGTTAAGAGACCTCTGCTGAATCACCATTGGAATTTCTTGTGTAAAGCTAAGGTTGGCTGCTTTCGTTTATCTCTTGACTTAGCTGCATGCCCACTTCTGTTGGTGGAGCCCAAGACTTCAAGAACTCCAAGAATACAGAGACCAATGTCAAGCCCTACAAAACTGGAAATGCACATCACCCATATGAAAGCAGACTCAAATACAGCTAAATTCAATGCCAGTCCAACAACTACTTTTTTTGTAGGGTATGTGATGGCATGCCAGCAGACACCAATTTAATTCCGCGTGACTTTGTAGGCCTTCGAAGACAAGACCTAACCCCACTGCAGAGACCACATTAGCTTACTGGCTAGTAGCTTACAAAATGTATTACCCTATTACTTCTATAAAATGTTTTAGTCAGAGTACTCAACCTTTTTTTAAACACTGTAGTCTAACAGTCATCACTTAAGAAAGCCAGCACTCCAAACTGCCAGCTTCTCCTTATTTTAATGCAGCAATGCAGTCAATCACCTGCAGTGCTCCCTATGCAAGTTAGGACCTTGCACATTTGGCTACAGGATGGCATTCACCACTTGCATCCCTCCATTAGAATCCCATCCACTCAGCTAGTAAAGCAAAATAAGAAATTAAAAACAATGGTGAGACCATGAGAGATTACACAATGGGAACATGCAAGTTGATTTCATAGTAGAAACACATGACAGAAAATAATCTTGGCATATAAATGCAACACCCATGCTCCATGACAAACCTTGAGTATGCAAAACAAAAAAATAAATATCTTTGCAGGGAGCACTCCCATTCCTACTGCTACTTATACACCCACTCAGATTACACAGAGGTGAAAGGTCATATTTCCTTCCCTGTTGTAACATGCATTGCGAACAAACAGTGATGAAACTTGTGTAGATGTCAGAGGAGAACAATGATTTGGGGCTTTCTGATGTGCATAAGCACATGGCTAGGCCAAATATCACTGTCAATTATCCCCCAAGCTGTAGGACATCCTTCAGCTTCCATCAAGTGTAAGAGGTTATGTCAGTCAGTGCTACATCAGCTGCTGCATTCTTCAGTTCTTTCTTACTGTATAGTCTAATGCAGACTGTTACTCATTGCAGTCTGCCTGCTTGAAATTACCAGTGCATCTCAGGGTAAATATCTTTCGGGACCTTCCTTATCTGTAACTTGATATAATTTTTAATGTTCAAAACAGTTAAAAAAAACAAAAAAAAAAAAAAAAAAAAAAAACACAACAAAAAAACTGCCTCTTCCGTTGGGAAACAAATCCTCCATTAAGACTTCCATTCATATTGCCTTTGCTTAGGGACTCCGCATGACATTCAATGTTTGAATCAATAGTAAAACTACTAGGCTGAGGGACGAATCCCTCCGGTGGCACTTAAGATTCAGAAAATAATGCTGGGCCTGCTATGGGTGTCCACCGGTTCCTTGGACACCGCACCCAAGAAGCAAAAGGATAAGTCCCTGAAGGATGTCATGGAAGCCGAAGACACGTGTTAGACTCCCTGCCTAAAATTGATAGCACCAATGTAGCCCCCTGGTCCAACACTTGTTAGGACCGATGCCACCATGACTTAGATCCCCTCCTCACATGCAAACACCAGTCCACTGGCTAAGACCAAAGCCAGTGAGAAGGCCACAGCTTCCAACACAAATAATGAGAGGGTGAGGGTGGCACCCCCTTTTTGATAAGGGAGGAAACACCTGGGAGCCAGCTTGAGATTATGCCTGCCTACAACCAGAGTATTTATCTTCTCGTAAGATAAAACTTTTGAAGGAAAACTAGCAGGAAGATTTGCCCCAGCTAGTGCTGTCAAAGCCCCCTACCTTTTCCACCCAGATCTCTCCATAGGACTTGGTCAAGCAACCCACATGGAAAAGGAACCTGTGGCCAGGAACTTCCCTGAAAAATGAAAAGTCCTTCCCCCACCCCCAGAACATTCAGATGACAAACAAGAACTTACAAATGTGGAACATCTTTCTTCCTCAGAATTATGACGGACTCAGAAGACACCCCACCCTTAGCTTTGCATACTGGTTAATCCTATGGAGACTTCTTTCATTGAATGAAGACCGCCTTCAATTAAGAGTAAAGGGAGTATTCCCTGGCTCAAACACTCAATGGAAAGATTCTAAACTTGCCTTCAAGACTACAGGCAATCCCCTCAAATCCAGATACGTCTTGGATGATGGGCTTGCTGACATATGCTTGCAGCCAGACACCCTCCCTCATGCCCAGGGGAAGCCTGATTGCTTCTGTAGAGTGGTTAAGTCCCAAAATCACTCTAAAAGCCCAGTAACAGATCTAGCACTGCTGTTTAAAAAATACTCCAAGGTGATCTAGTTGGAAAGCATCCAAGAATCTTGTAATAAATGACAAAAGGAGCAGGTTGCTTTAACAGATGAAGAAAATTTACTTCAGCTACTCTGGGCATGAGAGCTCTGAACTACCAATTCCACATGTTCAGGTATCTGAGAGAATAGGAAGAAATTAAATCCAAGTTAGAATGGATGCAAGAGCCTCCACAGGAATATACAGGAGCTGTGTAATGTTACCTTCCAGGTATCCAAACATTCAAATATGGCTATGATGCACTGGATACATCATGCAGGGTGGCTGCCACAGGACCTCAACTATGTCCATCTCCTACGGTCAGCAAAACAACCATGGCACATAAGCGTATTAAATCCTATAACATCACACAAACGTACACATTTGTCACACAATGTATACACAAATGTGCATATATCTACATACACAGAAAAAACAATGCCCAAATTACAGGGACTCCAAAAACAGCCACAGACAGAGAAGCTGAAACTCACAGGTGATGCACGAGAAAGTCTTCGAATGGTTGAATTCTGGAGTCGTGAACAAGTGGGCTCAAAGGATAAACCACTAAGTACAAATCATGCCCGAACAAAAGATTCACAAAAGGATGATTAAAGACACGGAACCCATTTAAGACGAGGCTAATCACTCGCTGTGAAACCACAGTGCTGCAATTTATGAAGTTAAAATAAATACCATAGCATAAAATCCAGACAAATAACTGGGGAGGAAATCACTCATCTTCTCCAGCATACAATATGACACATGGAAATGCCAACAGCAATTTTGAGTATATACAAAACGTAGCACAACGGGCTGGGTACTTGAGCTTTAAGCTGCCAAGTTACATACTCTACAGTCTTCAAATATGTAACAATATAAATGCAGACCTCTGCACCAGCATGAATGCATGACATTCAATAAGATGGGAAATAAAAATATAAAACTGTCTGAATGGCAGTGTCCTGCCATATAGGTATAACCTCTGACAAGCTATCTTCAACTGGAGGATAAGAACTGCCACCAAGATGACATGTGGTCTGATAAAGTACAGTTTTGTACCTACCATAAATGTAGATGTCCGATAGATATGCAACTGCAGTCATAACATATGAGTTGTCCTGCCTCAGGCAGCCCTCGGTTGGCCGGATTCCAAAGTCTGGGTCTGACGTCGGCTGACGTCGCATTTCTCTCCGTCAGAGCAGCTGGAGTATATAAGCATCAGCCGACGCCATCTTCTTCAGTATTTCTTGCCCCAGATGCCAGGTGCCCTCCAAGGAAGGCTGTAATCAAATTGGAAGAAAAACAGATTTCCAGACAAATAAATAGGCAATAAACAGATACATCATAACAGATATCCCCAGCTAAGGGCAACAGGGATAGGAGTGGACCCAAGGCATAGAGGGGAAGGAGGGAGGGAAAACCCGACTGCAGTTGCATATCTATCGGACATCTACATTTATGGTAGGTACAAAACTGTACTATGTCCTTCAAGAATGCAACTGCAGTCATAACATATGGGTTGAATACCATAGCTTAGCTGGGGGAGGTGGAATGCTCTAAGAAAAGGATGGTGTAGCTATCAATCCCTGCAGGACTGCAGAAGCAAAGCCTGCTCTGGATCTGGAATATAGAGGAAGGTTGTAGTGTTTGGAAAATGTATGCACGGAGCTCCCATGTAGCAGCTTCTAGAATGTCTTTTGTAGGCACCCCTCTTAAGAATGCTGTAGAGGTGGCTGTAGCTCTGGTGGAGTGTGGTCTGACATTGGCTGGCACACACTTTCCATGGAAGGAATAACAAAATCTGATGCAATGTCCAATCCATTTTGAAATTGTTTTTCCTTGTACTCCAGGGGCATAAGCTACCAAAAGCTGATCAGGCTTCCTACTGGTCTTGGTTCTGTCCAGGTAGTAGTGAAGCTGTCTGTGAATGTCCAAGGTATGCAACAGTCTTTCCCCTTTGTTCTCAGGATTGGGAAAGAAAGTAGGCAGGTGAATTGCTTGATTTAAAAAGACCCTAGATACCACTTTTGGGAGAAAGTTAGGGTTAGTTCGTAAGGAGACCCTGTCTCTGTGAAAAGTTATGAACGGTGGTATAGCCATTAGGGCCTGTAATTCCGAAACCCTTCTTGCTGAGGTAATGGCCAACAGGAATGCTGTCTTCCAGGAAAGAAATTGTAAATCCACAGAAGCTGCTGGCTCAAAGGGAGGTAAAGTCAATTTTTCTAGGACAAAGTTGAGGTCCCAAGCTGGTACTGGTGCCCTTCTTGGGGGCTTTATATTCTTGATTCCTCTAAGAAACTGCCTTAACAAAAGATGTGAAAACACAGGTGGATCAGTGTTGTATCTAGCTGAGATAGCTGAAGCATGTATTTTTATAGAGGAGTATGAGAGCCCATTATGTAGCATATCTGCCAAATATTCCAGGATGAGTGGGATGCTCAAAAGTGATGCATCATGGCCCTTGGTGGTATTCCAAATGCTGAATCTCTTCCATTTGTCTGAGTAAACCTTTCTGGTGGATGGTTGGCGGGCTTCTGTCAGTATCCGCTGAACTTCTTTGGAAAGAGGTAGGTTGAGGTTATTCATGGGATCTCCCAAGCTGTTAGCTGTAGCGTCTGGATGTTGGGATGAACTGTCCAGAAGTTGTGGAGTCAAAAGTTGGGGCCATTGAGGGAGGACCCATGTTTTGTTGTGACATATGCTCCGTAGTAGTGGGTACCAGTGCTGTCTTGGCCAGTTTGGAGCTATTAGTATCCCCTTGGGCTGCTCTGCTTTGATCTTTAGTAACACTGTGGTCATCAGTGGCAGAGGTGGAAATGCATAGATTTTTAGGGAGCTCCAGTTGAATGAGAGAGCATCTATTTTCCATGCTTTTGGATGATATGTCCTTGAACAAAACTTCTGTATTTGATGATTGAGGTGGGAGACAAATGGGGCAGGCCGGACATAGACCTATGTCGAAGTGAGTCGTGTAAAGATTTCTGGATGCAACCTCCATTCGTGTGGGTCTAGGAAATACCTGCTTAGACTGTCCGCCAGAACATTGTCTTTGCCTGGAACAAACTGGGATTGCAACTGTATGTTTAGGCTCAGTGATTTTTCCCAAAGATTCATTGTCAGTCTGCAAAGGGGGTAAGAATGAGTGCCCCCCTGCCTGTTTATGTACCACATCACAGTGGTGTTGTCTGTCCGTATTAGTAGGTGGCCTGGTTGTAGTTGTTGTCCGAAGGCCTCAATGGCATGCATTACTGCCAGCATTTCTTTTTGGTTGATGTGCAGATGTGTTTCCTTTGGAGACCATTGTCCTTGAATACATCTGCCCTCCATGTGCGCCCCCCATCCACGGTCTGAGGCGTCTGTAGTCATGATCTGTGTTATCTGAGGTTTTTTGAATGACATACCTGTGTTTTTCTGGCTTACTGAAGCCCACCATAGAAATTCCTTTTGAAGACATGGAATGAGTGGTATGGTTGCTTCTAGGTTGTTGCTGTGTTGAGACCATAAGCTTTTTAGGTACCATTGAAGCTTTCTCATGTGTAGTCTTGCTAGTGGTACCAGGAGAATGCAGGATGCCATGTAACCCAGGGCCTGCAGGAATCTCCTTGCAGTCATCTGGGTGAGCTTTGCTAAAGTCTTGAAGTAAAGAGTTAGCTTCTTTTGCTTGTCTTCTGTCAGGTAAGCCATTTGAGAGGCTGTCTAGTTTGGCTCCTAAGAAGGTCATTTGCTGGGATGGCTGAAGTCTTGACTTTTGAAAGTTGACTGTGTACCCCAGAGCCTGTAGCAAATGTATGACATAACTCAAGTTTTTTGTCAAAGTTAGTTTGTCGTCCGCTTGTATGAGGCAATCGTCCAGGTACGGGTAGATTTGAATCCCCTGTAGCCTGCAATGAGCAATTACTGAAGCCAGACATTTCGTGAATACTCTGGGCGCAGTAGATAAGCCAAATGGCAATGCCGAGAATTGATAATGCTCTGGCCCTGCAAGAAATCTGAGGTATCTTCTGCAGCTGTGTCTTGATAGGGACATGCAGGTATGCCTCCTTGAGGTCCAGAGTAATCAGCCAAGACCCCTTGCCCAGCATGGGAAGGAGTTGCTGTAGAGTCAGCATTTTGAACTTTAAACACTTTTCTCATAGTACCAAAGCGGACAAGTCCAGTATTGGTCTCCACTGAGTTTCTATTCTTGGAACAAGGAACAGTCTTGAGTAAAACCCCTGACCTTGTTCTTGTTGTGGAACTTTTTCTATTGCTTTGATCTGAGCAAGCAGAGAAATTTGTTTGATAGCCTCTGCCCTCTGGTTTTGTGGTAGGTTTGGCATGCCCAGTTTTCTTGGCAAGGTATGAAAATGGAACCTGTAACCGTGGTCTATAATGTCCAAAATCCATTTGTCCTTTGTCAGTTTGTGCCAATTTCTTGTACACAGAGATAATTTTCCACCCAAAGGAGCTTCTGCTTGCTCCTTGGTAAGCGGACCTAGAGGAAAGTCATTGAGAATGTCCCTGTGGGGCGGGAGAAACCCCTGTGTCACTTCTTTGGTTTGCTGGTTGCCATTGGCGTCCCCTGTAGGATCCTCTGCACTGGCCTCTTCCTCGGGCACGCCTGCTTTTGCCGCTTTGAAATCTTTCAGGATTAGGAAAGGACCAGTTTTTTGAAGGCCAGTTCCTGCTGAATCTAGGTGGCTGAACCTGGAGGAAATCTTTGACTGTCTGAATTGACTTGGCTTTTTCCTCAATGGACTTTAACACATCTTTAGCATTAGCACCAAAAGGCTTGTTCTTTTCCAAGGGTGCATCAAGAAGTTTTGCCTTTACATGATCTGGTAAAGGTTGATCTTTTAACCATGCATGTCTACGAATAACCGCCCCTGTCATAGCTGCCCTACATGAAGCTTTCAATGCATCATATCCACACTGTAGAAAGTGATTGCTAACTTGCTGAGAATTGTGTACAGCCTCCTGCAAAGACTTCCTATCTAAAGGTTCAGGGGAGGCCAAACGTTTCTGTAAATCATCTAACAGGAAATCCTGATATTGAAACATGTGAAAGAGACAATTGAGAGCTCTCATAGATATAGTGGAGGTATAGACCTTCTTCCCCCATCTCTCTCTAAGGACCTTGCTTCCCTGTCGGAGGGCAAAGGGTTTTTGGAGGTGGTAGCTGAAACCCCTTTAGCCCCTGGGAAATTGTTTCTAAATCAACAGTATGGGCCCTAAAGAAATGGGAATGGGTTTCTGGGACCGTATAGTATCTGTCAGGCTTGACAGGAGCAGGAGGAAGAGTATCAGGGGTAACACTGGAATCAGAGTATAAATCATCCAAAACATCAAGCACAGGAGGTATAGCTAAGGGTCTGTGTTGGGGCTTAAGGAAGGTTCGAAGGCGCTTTCTGGAATCTGAATATTCCTGGCCTTGCCACTTAAAATGCTCCCTCATGGAATGCAGAACTTCCCCAAAAGACATATCCTTTGGGGGGGGGGGGGGCCCGAGGGGATAGAATCCTCTGCATCTGAATCCTCATAGGTGTGGAAGGGCTCTTCCTGGCTTTCGGAGTGAACAGAGTCCTCAGAATCTTCATCTGTGGGAAGAGGGTCAGGGGGTTCAACCCTGGGCCTCTTAGGAGGAGTCTGGGACGCTCTCTCAGGATGGGCCTGGGAACCTCTGATCAGGGAAATTAAATCTGCGGCCATAGCCATGATTTGAGTTTCAGGAGTAGGCTGAGGTAAGGTCTTAGCAGAAAGATGCTTGGACTTGCTGGCTGCCTTTGCACGCGTGTAGGCCTTGATAGACATGGACATGGGAGGCCTAGCCGCTCCACGTGCAGGAATGACCTTATCTACAGCAATGGTGTCTGGCATTTCCTCGGTTACAGTATGCGGAGGAAAGTCAATAACTGGCGGAGTTGGCTCCGGTATCGGAGATATCTGTAATGTGGTGTCTTCGGTTCGGAACGGTGGAATAACCGCCTCAGAGGGAACCGGAACACTCACGGTTAATTTTGGCGTGGTGTCGGTGGAAGACTCGGACCGAGGATGTCAGTCCCGGTCTTTTCGTTTCTTAGGAGTCTGCGTTGTCGGTTGTTCCAACGGCATCGTATAATCAAATTTATCGCCGAAAAAGTCTTCAGCAAACTCCGCCCGACGCCCGAGAGTGCGCTTGTTAAAGTGAGCACAGGCGGCACAGGCAGAAACGTCGTGGTCTGGGCCAAGGCAAGGGAGGCAGTAAGAGTGGAAATCCTTATGAGGTATTTGTTTACCACAAGACAAACAATTATTTACTTTTTCAGTAATTTCTGACATCGGCTGAGGCAAGAAAAGGTCCCCAACGGGGTACTTAGCTTTTTTTGATGACTTCGGATTCGAAGAATACAGGAGCTGACCGACCGGCACTTGCGAACTGCTTCTGCTTCGGGCACCGCACGGCAAGAAAGACTGGAGAAGATGGCGTCAGCTGATGCTTATATACTCCAGCCGCTCTGACGGAGAGAAATGCAACAGCCGTCGGACCCAGACTTTGGAATCCGGCCGACCGAGGGCTGGCTGAGGCAGGACAACCCATATGTTATGACTGCAGTTGCATTCTTGAAGGACATCCAGGTGCATACAATAAATGAATGGGAAAGACTGGTTGGAAATGGTTTTAGGTTCAGCAAACAAAGGTGAAAACGCACAGAATAAAATTGCCAGACATGCACTGTGAATGTAACAGAGATCATAATAATACAGGTGCCAGGAATACATACTGCTCAGACTGAAACAGCACAGGGCATCCAACATGACAGCAGTTTCTTCCAGTAGGCACAGTATTTTCAACTAGAGGAAAGCCGCCCGCACACTGCAACCATTCGCAGCATTTTGCATGCAAGGTCCAAAGAGACAAATTTAAGGTATATGCCAAAACACTGATACGGAGCAGACTGCTGGCCTAACATGATGGAAGGAGGAATTTGACAGAAATTCCAGAAAGTCCATGGATCCAACACCTATACTAAAGCCGCCTTAGTCATCAAACAGCTATCAGGACAGGATTGTGATCTCTGAATTTTGAAAAAAAGCACAAAATTAGAAAACTCACCAAAATACACTAAATGCAGAAGACACAGCACATCCACAACACCTCTTCCTCGTCACCCTAAACTAAGCAGAATAGGGAGCAAGAGCTCACATTGTTTCCAGAATACCTAGAACAATGCTATGCAAGAGAGTAAAAGAACAAAAAAATGTCTAGCCACAGACACCTTTAAGCAGATGCACTTAAATTTGTGCCCCCAGCACCCTTTTCAAGCAATTAAAGGTGCTTACCTCATTAGAGAAGGGCTGTACTTAACTCTGGTGCAAATTTGTGTCTACCCATACAATCAAGCAAACAAGACTACTCAAAGTCAAAGTGGTACTTTGACCTATTTTAGTCACTTATTCCTCACAGTAAACCGTACCTTCAGAGACTTTTGGTTAGTGCCCAAATACAAAGTGTTCTCCAGTAAACAAGGTAGGTGCATAATTCAAGCCCTTGTTACAGCTACTTGGCAGTAGTAGCAGATGACCTGATATCAGTGCCCAGCTTGCATTCAAGAACAAACCTAATCAACTACATTTCCAGAACACTGGAGTGGATTGTTTGCAAAATGCTAAAGAGACAAGGGCCAAACACTGAACACTGTGGTATTCCAATAGAACAATTTTCAAAGTACCGTACCAGCAACTTTCACCAGGTATCCTTTAGACAACCAATCTGCAATCTTTGCATTAAGTCAAGCTTTTAATACCAGCGTGGGGGATAGTGTCAAAAACTTTAGCCAGGTCAAGATGAACAGCAAGGAC
>NC_056748.1:853862667-853923070 GCF_019279795.1 Protopterus annectens | reverse complement strand
TAAAATTTTTTAACCAATTGAAGTTAATCATTTTCTGTTTGTACTGCAGTATCATTCTGGACAGTAGGATGCTACTCAGGGCTAGTCATACCTGCCTCTACCACATAGCCTGAGAGCTCCATGTCTCTCTATGTAGTCCGGGAAGTGTGTCTCAGGTCATTCACACCCACATGGCTGAGAGTCATACTTGTTGTGGAGTGACCAGAGTGTGTGGGTGTGTGCATGACTGGCACCTGACAGACAGCCAACTGTTGCCTTCTTCCTTACTCATGTAAAATCAATGCAGTGACAGGAGCTTTAGGAAGAGAGGCCTGGATGATGCAACTTTTTACAGAGTAGCACAGCATTGTGGATACCCCAGAGGCAGACAATCAGAATTCCTTCAAGGTGCCAGACCCCATGGAGTCGGATGAAATTACGTATAAAAAAATATTTCAAAGCCTGTAAATAGTCCCAGAGTGTTGTTAAAATGTAGGAAATTAATGTTTGCAAATGAAAAACTCCCAAACGCTAAAGGTGGTCTGTCACAAAAAGTCAATATTGGCAGAAAAAAAGACAGAAAATCCACCCAAGGATGGCCAATCAACGAAATCCACAAATGTTCCAATTAAAATGTAGTCTTAACTTAGACTTGAAATGAAAAATAAAAAAGCTCAAAACTGTCCCGTGAAGTTATCCGATAAGCCCTTTTGACTGTTGTCTTCCTCAGATCGTATATTGTTATTCGTATTAAAGGACTACATTTTAATTGGAACATTTGTGTATTTCGTTGATTGGCCATCCTTGGGTGGATTTTCTGTCTTTTCTGTCAATTAATGTTTGAGTAATTTAAGTCCCCTCAAGTATTTGGTTTATTTAACCTTCAATGGTGTTACGGTAATTTCCCTGATCTATCGCTGAAACTAAATGGAGATCCACAGCTAGCAATTAAACAGTTTCATACGTTAAATGACCGATGTCCAGGTGCTGCAAATTGGACATTTCCCCCTCCCCATGCAACGTTACTCAAGAGGTTGAAGGAGTGATAGCAATCCTATCACTGCACTGATACCAGGTCTCAACAATGACAGACACAAATGAAAGTTGCAGGAGGACCTCATGTTCAGGCATCTTTCCATTTAGACTCTAGCAATGACTAGTACCACCATAAAGCTATTCAGCTTTGCATTTGCCATGCAGAAATACCCAGTAAGGGGGACTGTCTAAAAGGGCACTGTGGAAGCAGCAAAAGCTTCAGCCAGTATGCAGAAACCCTAGTAGGGTCTTGTAAGCTATCCCTGGTGAAATAAAGCTTTACTTGCCATCTCATCCCAAGCCAACACTACATCTTAGAAAGACACCATGTCTTTCTTGCTTACAGCACAAATCCATCTCATCTGTCTCTTCTCTGCATCCCTTCTAGGTGCAGCAACTGAAGTCCTTCACTCATACAACAAAATAGGAAAGTAATTTGATAGTTTAAGGGATCTTACAGCCCCTGTAACATCACTGACCCTGGCATCAGGCAGTCACCCTGTTCTTATCCAGTCTGATGAGTGTAAAGTCCACATGCCTAAAGAATAGCTGTGCAAGAACTTACCATAACCTTGGATACCATCTCTTCTATGTTGCAGTATTCATAACAGTAGGGAGTTGTTGCTTGCAGCACTACCATCTGGCCAGTATACAAAGTCTTTCTTCCAGGAGAGTGTGTGACACGTCTCTTACCAGGTCCATAAACCAACGCAAGTAAAGTGATGTCTGCACATACCTTCATCAGGATTGTTTTACCACATACAGTAGTCCTTATGAGGTTTGACCAGGAGGGTCTTAATATGAGACTCTTAGACTTGCATGTAGGCCAGTCCCAGGGAAGTAGGATGGCTGTACAGATTGAGACCAGGGGAGATTATGGTAATGTGCCCATAGATGACACCTGGGATAGTAGTCAGAAAGAGGCACGGGGTAGGTGGGTGGGAATGAATACTGCAACATAGAAGAGGACATCTAAAGGTTATGGTAAGTTCTTACACAACTATTCTATGTCCTATTCTGAAGTTGCAGTAGTCATAACAGTAGGGAAAGTACCAGCGCTTTAAGTATGAACCTGGGAAGAGGAAGGGGGGGTCCTGTGGTCAAGTAGACCCTGTAGGATAGTCCTGGCAAATCCTGCTCTAGCAAGGGATGCTATGTCCAACTTGTGTTTGGTGAAGGTGTGTACTGAGGTCCAGGTAGCTGCTTCTAAAATGGAAGAGGAGTCTATGCCTTTGAAAAAGGCAGGAGAAGCAGCAGCTGCTCTGGTAGAATAAAGTTTACTATTACCTTGTAAGGATTTCCCATGGTGGGAGTAGCACAAGGAAATGGACTTTGAGATCCATGAGGCAATGGTCTGCTGAGAGACCGCTTTCCGTAGGCCTCTGGGATGGAAAGAAAGTTATCAGACTTCCTGATATCTTTGGTTTTGTCCAAGTAATATCAAAGTTGTCTGTGTACATCCAGGGAATGTAGGGTCCTTTGAGGCATTTTGTGGACAAGGATTAAAAACTGCTAGGTTAATGGATTGACTCAATGATAGTTAACTAATGACCTTGGGCATGAAGGAAGTGTTAGTCCAGAGGACTACTCTCTGTCCTTGTGGAAAACAAATTAGGGAGATGTGGCCATAAGGGCTTGGATCTCAGAGACCCTCCTGGTGAAGGTGAGGGCTACTAGCAGGACTTTTCAATGTGCATAGTTTCTGGGAAATAGTGTGCTGGTTCAAAGGGGGGCAAGGTTAGCTTTTCTAATACAAAATTTAGGTCCCACAGAGGAGGGATGGGTTTTCGTGGCGGTTTGTTGTGGAGGACTCCCTTCAGAAAAAGTTTGACTTCCAGACTGGATGTCAGAGGGGGTGAAATGGGCAGATAGGCAGAAATGGCAGACTTCAAAGTCCATTTGTATGTTGGTCCTGATTGGAATAGCTCACACAAGTAGGACAGGACCCTTGGTATGGCGGTAGAGAGGGTGCCCTGGTTGTTCCTATGACACTAACTGGAGAAGCTGTACTACTTAGCTTCTAGTGCTAGGTTTTCTGGCCTCCTGCAGAACATTAAGTACATACTCAGGATTCTAATCCCTTAGACACCTTTTATTTAATCCCCCATAACGTCAATTTTAGGGTGTTTACCTGTGGGTGTAGCAGGGATCCCTTGTTCTGTGCGAGTAGGTCTAGCCGGTGGGGTAACCTGTGGTGACTGCCCTTGGCTAGAGAATGTAGGAGGGGAAACCAATGCTGTCTTGGCCAAAGGGGGTCACTAGTGAAGGGGGAGGCGTACAGGTACACCCCCCCCCATGAGAAAGCGTCCACTTTCCAAGCTTGTGGATGTAGGTTCCTTGTACAAAAGTTGGGCATCTGCCTGTTGAGTGGGGAGGCACATATGTCTGCTTGTGGAATACCCTACCTGTGTATCAAGTCTAGGAAAACCTTTGAAGCCATCCATTCGTGAGAGGAGATGGAGGTTCTGAGTGTGTCTGCCACAACATTCTGTACTGCGGGGATATACACGGCTAATAAGTGGACTCAGAAGTGGCTAGATTCCACATCTGGATGGCCAGGCTGCACAGTGGGCAGGACCTGGTCCCCCCTTGCTTGTTTATGTACCACAGAACAGTCATATGGTCTGTGATTACTTGTACGGTTCCTGGCAGGATAGAGGCATGAATGTTAGGGCCAACAGCAGTATCCTCATTTCCTTGATGTTGATGTGGTTCTTTTTCCTTACAGTAGACCATTTTCTTTGTACTGAGAGGTGCTGTTGGTTTGTTTGTAACACTTCACCCCAGCCCAGATCTGAAGCATCTCTGGATAACTGTTGTTGTGGGGCTGGAATCTGAAGGTGGGTCCCTGGGGTGGTCTGCATTGCAGATACCCACCACTGGATCTCCTTTTTTAGGCACAGAAGTGGAATTGGAGAGTCCAAGTGTTGGGAGTGTTGGGTCCATAGGTTTTTTAACACCCACTGAATTTTGCGCATGTGGAGTCTTGCCAAAGGCATAATGGGTATGAGGGATGCCATGTGGCCTAACTCTCTGGAATTCCCGAGCTATCAGGATGTTTTGGACAAGAATCTTAAGTACAGACAGAGTTCCTGAATCCTTTGGTCTGGGATGAAGGCTTTCATGCAGTCTGTGCGGAGTCTGCACCCCAAGACAATCATGTCCAGTGAGGGGATCAGGTGAGATTTTTCTACATTTAGCGTGAACTCCAAAAGAGTAAGGGGTGTTTGACACCTGTTGTAGAAGTTGGTGGTCTTGAAGGCTGAGTAGGTCGTCTAAGTATAGGTATATTTGTATACCGTGGATCCTGCAATGAAGGGGGCTAGACGCTTTGTAAACACTCTTGGGGCAGTGGAGACACCAAACGGCAATGCAGAGAACTGAAAATGACAGGAGCCTACTGAAAATCTGAGGAATTTCCTGTAATCTGGATGAATGGGGATGTGGAGGTAGGCATCCTTGAAAAAGTGCTACCATGAATGCCTGGGAAGGGATCATTTTGAAACTGGGAACGTGGAGGAAGAGGTTTAGAAAGGATAAATCCAGGACAGGTCTCCAAGGACCCTCTTTCCTTGGTACGAGAAACATTCTGGAATGAAATATGCAGATAAAAACAATACTGGAGTCCCAGACAAAGGATACGACTCACAGCTAAAGAAAAAAATATCCAAGTAGAAAAGCTGAGCCAAACCACCACAGCTGTAGCAAACACAACACAACTTTATTACAAAAAGTACTGGAAATGAGAAGCACTTTCACGATCACACTGACCACTTCAGACTACTGTTACCAACTTTTTCATCTTATTTAAACATATACTCATCCAATAAACAACTCAACTTAATTAAAATACAATTAACCAATTAATGGCATTACTAACTTTTTAAAACATTCAGAATATTCACACTATGTGACAGAAAACTTGTTACATAAAAATGCAAAACATGAATATTTTGTTTAAAAATACAAAGAATGTGATGCTTGCTGGAATAAAAACGTGTTTGAGAGGTGGGCACTGGTTCTATGGTGCCTCGATTTAGAAGATGATTAATGATGAGTAGGAACAGGTGGATTTGTTTTTTTGGTGGTTGAGGAATACCTTGGAAAGGTGGGAGCATCCACCAAGTCATGCAATATCCTAGGACCCATTGTTTTGCTGTTAATCTCCGCCAGGAGGGAAGGGAGAGGGTGAGGCGAAGGGATAAGGGTGTTGCTGGATGCAAGTAGGGTGAGTCAGAGTGGAGGCGGCCTGGACTGTCAGGCTGGCTCCAAAACTGTGTGGTAGAGGAGCTGAAGGGAAATCTGGGAGTAGAAGTCTTCCTCAGATGTCTACGTCCCTTTGATTGTGGCACTAAATGAAAAAAGATAGCCTAACAAAGGAGGGCTTCTGAGGGTAATTCCTAGGATATCTAGGAATAGGGGACAACAGAAGGTGTTTGAGGTTCTGTAATTCTTTACCCTTCGCTTGGAGGGATTTGAGAAGCTCAGCAGAAGCCTGCCCAAAAAGGGCCTTATTGTCTAAGGGTGCATCCAGTAGTTTAGTTTCAACGTCCATGGGGAGGGGCTGAAGCCTTAACCAGGAGTAACGTTGAAGTACTGAGCCAGAAGCTGCAGCTTTGGATGAAGCTTCCACAGCATCACTTGGGATCCTGTGGAGAGGAGTGAATTTAATTGTGCTCCGATAGGGGAATCCTGAACCTCAGGCAGAAGGGTAGAGGCTTTAGAAATGGTATCTAGAACTTACCTTGCCATGTGGGTTTCGTAGTACAAGGCCCTAATGGCCAGAGTGGAGGTGGTATATACCTTTTTCCCTGTCCTGTCCATAAATTTACTGGTCTATCAGTTCGGCAAAAAGCAGTAGAAGGCAGATGTCTTATTTGCAGAAACGTCTATAACAGCAGTGTCTGCTGGAGGGCTCCTGAAAAGAAACTGTCCTGGGGGACCCTACAAAATCAATCAGGTCATTTAGCTGCTTGGAGTTGGGAGTCAGGAGACTGAAGCAGCTAGGAAGGCATCCTGAAAAGCAGGCAGTAAGGGAGGCACAGCTGAGGGAGATGGTTGCTCCATTTGCAAAAGGTCAAAGCACCTTTTCTTAGAGTCTGAAACCTCAGGGGCCTGCCACTTAAAACTGTTCCCTCATGAGGGAGACGCTAAATTATACTGGGGATTCAGGAGAAAGAGTCCTCCTCCTCCGGAGTAATGAATTCCTTGGGGGATTCAATTTGCGTTTCATAGGACGACTCCTCAGAAAAGGAGTCATCTTCCTCAGACACATGGAGGGGTGGTTGAGGCGTGAGTAGGGGGGGGGGGGAGTTGCTGTGCTTGTAATGCCTGAAAAGCTTTAAAACAGAGAAATATTCTCAACCAGGCATCTGTGGAGGTAGAGTGCTTGTTTTTTTGTTTTCTTTCAAAGGAGCTTGTAGGAGCAGACAACAGAGAAGCGGACGTCAGCCTAGCATGAATTGGAGGAGCAGGGGCTTCTGAAAATGCGAGCAGTGGTTCCCCTCTGCCATCGAACTCTGATGGCCGAATTACCTCGACGGACATACCTTTGGTATTCTGCACCCTGGCTTCCGTTAAGTTTCCCAGGCCTGCTTTGGTAACAGTCATGTGAATGGACTCTGGGTCTTCAATTGCCTCTAGAGTCTATCGGACGCCTGAGGCGCAGCCTGGGATTCCGGCCTTTTTTCGCCTTCTTCCAAGGCGCCTTGTTGGAAGGGCCTCCTCCTCTCCATGCCTAATGCCAAGCGCCAGAGTCTTTGGTTCTCAAGATATAGATTCAAAGCCGCTAATCAGCTACAAAGAGTCTTGGGGACAAAACTTACAGGATGTATGGTTGCGGGCCTCACCTAGACAAAATCACTTATCGTGCGTGTCCTTGTGAGGAATTTGTCTCCCACAAGCACACTTCCCTTTCCTAGCTGACATGCAAGTCTAAACAGTAAGCAAATTAAAGAAAACCCCAAAGGGCACGTATCTGTAATTGTCATCTGAAGAAACACAATGCAGAAGTGTAAATGGCAAGGGGGGTTCCGATGATCACTGTGCAAAAGAATTCTGAAGAGGCTAAGTGCAGACATCACTTACGACAGTCGGCTTATGGCCTTGGTAAGAGACGCCACCTGCACCCCTCCTGAAACAAAGACCCCGGCATACTGGCCGGACAGTGGTGCCACAAGCAGCAACTCACCATTGCCACGAACACTGCAACATCAGAATAGAAGAACATTTACAGAGTCGCCTAGGATTAAAACATTTCCCAACTTGGAAGCCAATTAGTTCTTATAAGTTAGGTTTACCTTCACAGGGACTTGGGCAAGCTGTGGATCTGTTGTATGTACAGCTGAAAAAGTAGGTGTTGCCTTGTCAATAGCAGGCTATGATCTTTTACAGTGTATTGTAAGTGGTCTTGGTTAATTTTTTTCTTTGAAGCCCGAGCATAATTAATGGGATTAGTGGTGCATTGCAATAGTTAGTCAATAGAAGATCATGGCCTCCATGTTTCTTAAATACTTACAGCTTTCAAACTGTACTGTCAACTTGTAGAAGCAGTCAATCATCAAGCAAAAGGCAGTTGCCACTGTGCCTTACAACATCTAACTTGATCGGATTGGCCCAGAATGGGGAAAGACTGTTAAGCTATGTGGCCAAAGGGTGGAGTACTACTGCTTGCATCAGCATTAGAGTTGGAGGGACATTTATAGTAGATCTTAAAGACATGGATGCAGTAGTATGATCCTCTGAAGTTAATCTATAGCTAATTTAGCAGTACTTGGTGAAAAATCAGAATTAGGTTTGCCAAGGAGGAACAGTGGCGATTCACCCATTGGCTACTACCCGACTACTAATGCTAGCAGTAACAGTTCACAGATACAGGAGTCTATGAACCTTTGCTCTTCTTCCCAGAAAAAAGAAACCGTAGCAATCTCAGATTTCAAAGAAATAGTTAACAGGGTCTACAGTAACATGGTCCCAGATTTTAAAAGATAGAAAGAGGTTGACATTATGTACTAAAATGCACAACATGGGTAGAAGGCATTAAAGTGAGAATAAATCAGGCTTTAATGGTATAAGGGGAAAGCTTTCCTCAGTCACTAATAAGATTAACATGAGACTGGAAGGAGCTTCCAAAGTCAAATTTATAGCAGGGGTGTGTAACTCAAGAACCAGAGTTTAGAAGCACAAGAACTGAACATGCTAATGGTGGAAAAATCCCAAGTATTCAACAGCAGCATGAACAAAGCAGCTGCAGCTCTCAATGCTTAAACCTTTCCCAGTTCAACTTATCATAAAAACACTGTTGAGCTCCTCCCACAAAAATAGCTAGATTTAATCAGTGCATAGAAAACAAACATTTGACAACAGGTCCTAATCGACCACTAAAAAAAGCCAAGAAAAAAAAAAAAAAAAAAACTAAAAACAAAATTAAAAAACTAAGACAGCCCAAAAACTCAAGTATGAATTCAAACCTTAAACGCACAAATCCCCCAAAATAAAAAAGCAGTCTCAGAGCAGCTGCAGCTCCCAGTGATTCAACTCATTTGGGATATGAAAGGCAGCAGTAAGGATGATGCCTCCTAGAACCACTCTGCCTCTCTGCAGTGTATAAAACATGTACCACTCTGTTTGGGTACCACAACAAATATTGGTTTGCCAGACCAAATTAGGAAGGACTATACTGTTACGTTTTCCTCAAGAGGATAAACATTTCCTGCAGCAGGTTTCATGTTGGGTGGCAATTTCCACAAAGATTGTTCTCCAACCCAAACACATCTATTATAGGAACTGTGCAACTGCTACTGCAGGAAAAAAAATCTATACCAAACTTTAAAGCTTAGCCCATCACTTAAAAGATAAGGATAGGACAGCAAAAGAAAGTTATGAAAAGATGACTGCATATAGACCACTGTAAAAGCTGGATTTCCAAGTATATGAAAGCACTGTCACAATGGTGGCAGCCATCAATTCTAGAAAGTGAGAGGATCTGACCTTGGGTGTTCAAAGAGGGTCTTCATTCCGAGTATCCCGCTCTGTCATAAAGAACATCTTTCAGGCACTCAATAGTTCTAGCACTACGATGCCCCACCCCCAGCAACCACAGTAAGTGCTCAAGTAAAGGGTGTTGCCAGCGAAGAATCTAAGCAGAATACAATATGGTCTCTAGCACTTTGGTAAATGGTCTTGGAGCAAAGGGAAGGAAAAAGTTAAACTCCATCCATTGAAAACACTAACTGGTATAATGGTCAAGATCTGCCTCCCATGCACGAGGTTCGATACGGACATCTGGCCAATCCCTGTATGGAGTCTGCACATTCTCCCTGCATCTCTGTGGGATTCTTCCCACCTCTGAAAAAAATGCCAAGTGTTTCCCATCTCAGACTCGGCAATGACTGGAACTGTAGGCAAAACCAGACTCTACATGGTAGCCTATGGGGGAGGGGGAAGAGTTGTATAGACCAACCACTGAACATCCACTGTGGTGTACAGTATCCTCAAGATTGCACACCAATGCAGGGCCACCACTAAACTGTAAAATATGTCTCTATGCTATTCAGTCATGCTGACTAATGTTGTCTTAGAGCTGAACTTTGACCCACACCCACTCCCATTGGTAGCCCCTCTGGTGGACCAAATACTGCTCATACTTGACTCATTGGGTCCTTGTACATGATTCTTTCAGTGTTTCCAGAGATTATTTACCAGAGATAAGTGGTTTGAAGACCCGGCCAACTCCAACCTACACCAGGGACTCAAGCCAACAGTGGGAGAGGGTGTATGTACCCCTACTGGCCAATGTGCCCACCATGAAGCCCAGTCAGGGTTACCTGGGATAACTCTGGTTTTACATCCAGCTTTCACTCATCAACCTGCACAACATGATCCAAGAATTGCAACCCTCAATGTAAGTTCACGGACAGCAGCGTGCAAACTCAGGTAAACTTCCTCCTAGTAAGGGAAGGGCAATGGGGTAGAATCAGTGACTGCAAAGTCATCCCCAATGACATTCAGCCCACAGCATAAACAAACTGGTTGCCAAAAATCAGCTGCAAGCAGTGGTCAGAAAAGGCTCCAAGGTCAGAGACCAAGTTGAAGAACTGGAAGCTGACTGGAGACAGTAGAACAGTTCAAGGAATTACTTTGGGCTCTAGCACCCCAACAGGAGAAGGAAATCTGTGGAGCTGAAGAATGGTAGTGCCTCCAAACAGCGTGTGTGAGAATTACAGAACAGATGTGGCAGGGCCAGGTATGGAAATAGGAAAACTAGTGATGTAATGCAAAAATCCAGGAAGTCAAAAGAAAGGAGGAGTGAAGTAAAAGGTGGTAGATACAAAAGATGGGCCAGGTTATAAAGGAATACTGGTTGGCAAACAGGCTAAGAAAGGAGTTGCAATAGCAAACAGGGCATCTGAAGCAATACCAGCTTCTGGAAGATGACTCCGTATGTGGCACAAAAACTATACTAGGTTGGAAGGCAAAGACAAAAAAAGAGAAAGACAGTCAAACACCTTTCATAAGGGATAAGAGGAACCACCTGCTCACATCCACAGGACAAAGGCAGATGGAAAGAGTAGTTTCAGCAGCTTCTGAATGAAACCCCCCAAAGAAACTGTACTGCGCACACACACCCAGAACATCACAAAAAAAATTAAGTCAGAGAAAGCATCAGGATCAGATGAGGTCACAGCATATGATAAAGATGTTGGGTGAAATAGGGGAGAAATGGCTCCTGAAGGTACTCTGGATTAAGGCGTTTCCCAGATGACTGGAAAATAAGCATACTTGTGCCAGTGTTAAGCACAAAGGGAATTAATCACAACTGTGGGCAGTACAAACGTATAAGCTTCTTGTCACACTGCATGAAAAGTTCTGGAGGGTGACTGGAATTGATACACAATAAGAGAAAATAAGATGGGAGATGAGCAGTTCAGAATGTGGCACAACTGACCCAAAGTTCACAGTGATAGTTGAAAAGCTAGAAATTTGTAAAGAATCCAACTGGGCATTCCTAGACTAGAAGGTGTCATACAACAAGGTCCCAAGAAAGCTGATTTGGGCAGTTCTGCAGTAGAAAAGTCCCAGAAACACTGAAAGAATCATGTACAAGGACCCAATGAGTCAAGTATGAGCAGTATTTGGTCCACCAGAGGGGCTACCAATGGGAGTGGGTGTGGGTCAAAGTTCAGCTCTAAGCCTCCTGCTGTTCATACTGGTGAGGGATTACATAAGGTAAAAAAAAGGTTGGAGGGACAGATAAATAAATTTGCTGTATGCAAACGACGTGGCATTACAAGCAGACTGAGCAAGAACTTCAGCAAAGGAAGAGGGGAATGGAATGCAAAACTGAAGGCACATGTGATGAAATTAAGTATGAAAGTGTTTACTGGTTTTATTTTGGTACTTAAATTATATGGTGGTTTTAGAAGCCTTCTGCTCGATCCTTTGCTCTCCTTATAGAGATCGAAGAAGCCAAAAATTGCGATAGAAAGGAAGATAGTGGAATACCTTAATAGCTTCAAATATCTGGGAGTGGAATACATTACCAGCTTCAAATATCTGGGAGGAGTGGTTGAATGAGGTCAGAGCTAGAAACAAAGGCTGCAGCCAACTGACAAGGAGGGTCAGGTCCAGTGTATGACAGAAGAACGCCAAAGAAGGTAAAAAGAAAGGTGTAAAAACAGTGGTGTGACTAGAAATACCATATCGTACAGAAACAGGACAGTAAAGGAAGAGAAGGTGAGGAAGCTAGAGGTGATGGAAATGAAGTGCCTAAGATGGGTGGGTAGGATGCTTACTGTGGTACAGAAAAAAACGAGAATAAAGTACAGTTGTGTACACTTACCATAAATGTTAGAGTGTATTCACTGTTGCAGTCATGCCCTCAGTCAGCCTGATTAACAAAGTCTTGGGTCCTGCGTCGGTTGCTGTCCCTTCTTCCATGACGTCAGGAAGTCAGGGGTATAAAACATGCAGCAGACGCCATTGCATCAGTTTTTCTTGCCACAGATGGCAGGTGCCCCCCCAAATGGGGAGCCAAATATACAAGTAATTAAAAACACAAAAATATACCTCCAAACAAAAGCAAATACACCAAAAAGGCTTTTAAGCATAGCAAAGGAAACTAGAGGTATAGTAAGAGAAAAACGGGGCTGGAGGGAGGGTAACCAGGACTGCAACAGTGAATACACTTGAACATCTACATTTAAGGCAAGTGTACATAATTGTACTATGTTCTTAGTGTTTCACTGTTGCAGTCATTACATTTGGGTAGATTCTCAAAGCTATGGTAGGGAGGAAGGATTTATACAGCATTAGGACCAGCTACAAGGCCCTGCAAAACAGAAGTGGCAAAGCCAGCTCTGGAGTTAGAGAAAACTAATAGGTGATAATGTTTGGTAAAAGTATGAACTGAACTCCAGGTAGCAGCTTTGAGAATATCCCTGGTAGGAACACTTCTGAGAAAGGCCGTAGAAGTAGATGCAGCCCTGGTGAAATGAGATCAGATCCCCTGGGGGATAGGTTTTCCATGGTGCTTATAGCAGAAATGAGTGCAATGGCTTATCCATTTAGAAATGGTTTGTTTTGAAATATTCCCCTCTGCCCCTGCAGCAAATGCTACCAGCAGTTTAGGTTTTCTTCGAGATTTAGTCCTGTCCAAGTAGAATCTAAGTTGTCTGTGTACATCCAATAAATGCAGAATCCACTCCCCTTGTTCTGTGGATTGGGAAAGAAAGTTGGCAAATGAATGGACCGATTAAGAGCCTCAATGGATACCACCTTGGGCATGAAGCATGGCTTTGTCCTGAGGGACACCCTGTCCACATGAAAGATGATGAAATGCTCCACTGCCAACTGCCATAAGGGCCTGCAATTCAGATATCCTTCTAACTGAAGTGATTGCTAAAAGGAAGGCTGTTTTCCAGGAAAGTAATTTTAAATCTGCAGTAGCAGCTGGCTCGAAAAGAGGTAGTGAGTTTCTCAAACACAAAGTTAAGGTCCCAGGCAGGGGCAGGGGCTGGGGCTCTCCTGGGAGGTCTCAAGTTTTTGGCCCCTCTGAAATGCTGCTTTAGCAGAGGATGAGGGGGGTTCTGTGTTGTAATGACTGAAATGGCTGAGGCATGGATTTTTATGGAAGAAAGACAGGCCCTTGTGAAGCATCTCAGTTAAGTATTGCAAAATCGGAGGTAAATTAGGTGCTGCTGTGCTCATCCCTTGAGATAGATTCCAGGCACAGAATCTTTTCCATTTGTCAGCATAAGATTTTCTAGTATTAGGTCTTCTCGCCTCCAAAATGACATCCCACACAGGTTTGCTGAAGAATGCTAAGGGGGAATTTAAATAAGCCAAGCTGCAAGATTCAATGTTTGGAGCTGAGGGTGCAGAATTTGGTACTCCTGCTGAGACAGTAAGGAAGGTGTCGGAGGCAGGTGCCATTTGTTACACACTGCGCAAGAGCGGGGACCAGTGTTGGTGAGGCCAATCTGGAGCAATCAAAATCATATTTGGTTTGTCCTGTTTGAAGAGCAGAGGGGGAAGGCATAGACGGATAGATTTTTCCAGCTGAAGGACAGAGCATCCACTTTCCAGGCTTTTTTGTGAGGTGCTCTTGTGCAAAATTTGTCCTACTGGTAGTTCTGGGGTGAGGCAAAAACACCCATGTCTGGGCTCCCTCATTTGCGTGTCAACATGTTGAAAGTCCGTGGTTCCAGTTTCCGTTCGTGCAGGTCCATGAGATTTCTGCTTAGTCTACCAGAGTATACAGCTTTCCTGGCAGGAACTGAGCTTGTAGTTGTACCTGGTAGCTCAAGGCAGTGTTCCACAATGCCATGGCTAGACTGCAGAGGGGGTAGGAATGTGTATCCCCCCCTGCTTTGTACCACATAACCGTGGTGTTGTCCGTCTTTACCATTAGTTGTCCAGGATGAAGGAAGTAGATGAACTAAGCAGAATAATCATGGACCCACACGAATGGCTTCTCATCCAGAAAAAAAAAAAAAAAAAAAAAAAAAAAAAAAAAGAGGTCATTGTTCCCCTCTACTCATCACTCAGACCCATTATAGAGTACAACTCCCCTTTTGGTATGTACCTCACAAGACATCTACAACTGGAAAGGCCGCAAAAAATACCTCAACGAGGATTACTGGCCTCAAACAGATGCCTTACGCAGACAGTCTCAAAAAACTCCAGCTTTTCTCCCTCGCATATCGCCTACTCAGAGGCGATTTCTGCCTAACATACAAAGCTAGGTCAAACCCAGAGCTGTTGGGACATGCTCCACTTAAAGACATTCCATTCCCTCCGAGCTACACGCTCTAGGGACCTAAACCTTGTCACCACAATAAACGGAACATGCTGGAGGAATAGATTCCTGTCCCAGAGACTTCCCATACTCTGGAACAGACTACCTATGTCAAACAGAGCTCCTCATTAGCACTCAAAAAAAATCTTGATGATTGGATGGGTAATAGGAAATTCACCCCGGGGATCACTTCTGTGGTCCTGCTTGACAGGGGCACAGGAAAATAATTTTCTTGGGTGGTGAACGCCAGGGTACATTTTTGGCTAGGCTTGTATAGGCCCTAGGGCCAATAGCCTAATACCTACCTATGAAGGCCGTCAGAGCATTCTGTACAGCTTGCATTTCCTTTTGATTGATATGAAGGTGCATTTGATTTGGGCTCCATTTGCCCCGAGTGCACTTTCCTGCTAGAAGAGCCCCCCCCCCCCCCCATGCATAGTCTGATGCGTCTGTAGTTAGGGTTTGGGTGGCAGGAGGTGGTGTGAATGGCAGTCCCTTAACTTGGTGGCAGGCCTCTGCCCACCATAAGAATTCTAGGCGCAGGCAAGGTATGATAGGAATCATTACTTTAAGGCTGTGACAATGTTGACTCCATAACCTTTATAAGTACCACTGAAGTTTCCTCATATGCACTCTTGCATATGGAATTAGAAGAATGCAGGAGGCCATGAACACCAAAGCTTGCAGTACTTGTCTTGCAGATAACAGGGTTTCTGTGGCCACCTGTTTGAAGTAACTCACCAAATGAGTTTCCTTTGCTGGCGTAAGGAAAGCCATCTGGGTAGTTGCATTCAAGCTTGCACCAAGGAATGTAATTTTTTGAGAAGGTGCCAGTTGTGATTTCTTTTCATTTAGGGTGTACCCTAGACAAGTTAGAAACCTTTTTACAAACGCCAGATGTTTTAGAAGAATGGCCTGGTTTTCTGTCTGAATTAGACAATCGTCCAGGTGTGGATATATTTGAATATTTCTTTGCCTGCAAAATGCAATTACTGGAGCCAGGCACTTTGTGAATACCCTGGGTGCAGTAGACAAGCTAAAGGGCAGTGCAGAGAACTGATAATGCAAGCAACCTGCTTTGAAGTGTAGGTATCTTCTGCAAGATTCCCTGATTGGGATATGCAGGTAAGCCTCTTAAATCTAGGGCTGCCAAATAAACATGCTTGCCTAGCATAGGAAGTAACTGTTGAAGAGTTAGCATCTTGAATTTTGGAATTGTCCAGAAAGGTGTTTAGACAGGTCCAGAATTGGACGCCATGATTTGTCTTTTCTGGGTACCAGGAAAAGTCTGGAATAAAAACTTTGTCCCTTTTCGTCTTCTGGTACTAGCTGGAGCCCCCATGTTTAGGAGGGAAAGTACTTGTTTCTGAGCCTCTGCCCACTGATTTGGGGGCAGGTCTGGCCACCCGTTTGGAGATGGCAACGTATTGAAATGAAATCTGTATCCCTGGGACACCATTTAAAACCCATTTGTCCTGGGTTATATGTTACCAGTTTTTTGCATGAAGAGCCAGTCCCCCCCCCCCCAAAGGGGTGGCCAAAAGGTAAGTGCTTGGTAATTTTAAAGTAGTGTCACTAAGACCGTTTACCATAGGGTCGAGTCTTGTTATTTCCAGATTTGGAAGTGGAAACACCCCATTACTTAGTTCTGAAAGTCCCTTGGGACTGAAACCAGGTGCTTTTGGAATGTCTGGGTTTGGCTTGTGTGGCTCTGGAAGGAGCTGAAAAGGACCAGTTTAGTAGGCCAGTGCCTACTAAATCTAGGAGGTTGTATTTGTAAGAAATATGTCACAGTCTGCATAGATTTAGCTTCATCTTCCATTTTTTTTAGAACTTCAGCCTTATTGCCAAACAGGCGGCCCTGCTGCAAAGGAACATCCAACAGTTTTGCTTTAACATGATCAGGCAAAGATTGCTCCTTAAGCCAAGCATGCCTTCTAAGCACAGAACCAGTAACAGCAGCCCTGCAAGAGGCCTCTAAAGAGCCAAAACCACATTGCAAAGTAAGTTTTCCAACTTGTTCAGCTGAATGCAGTAAATCCTGTAAATCTACTTTCCACAGTTAGAAATCACCATTTTCTGTTTAAAGCAGTCCCATGATATGCTGTAGATATTTTAGCACATGGAATTGACAGTTTAAAGCCCCGATTGCCAAGGTTGCAGAAGTATAAACCTTTTTACCCTATCTATCCAGCGCCCTGAAGTCTCTATCAGAGGGGTAGGATTTTTAGCAGTAGAAGCCGTAATGCCCTTGGGCCCCTGGGAAATGGTTTCAGGGTCTGTAACAGGATTTTTGAAAAGGAATTTGTGGGACTCAGGAACCCTGTAGCAACGGTCTGGTTTACTAGGGGCCGGAGGCAAGGAATCAGGGGCCATACTGGATTCCAAAAACAATGTCTAACACAGGAGGTATAGCCAAAGGCCTATGCTGAGGAAGGAAATCCCTAAGCCTCTTTTTGGATTCAGAGAAATCCTGGCTTTCCCCAGTGGAAATGCTCCCTTAAGGTATGTAAAGTTTTCCCAAAAGAAAAATCCTCAGGGAGAGAAGCAGAGGGGATGGAATCCTCTGCATCAGAGTCCTCATAAGTAGGGATGGACAAATCCAGGTCATTAAAAGAATCAGAACAGAGTCCTGTTCAAAAGTTTCATAGTCAAGTTCAGCCCTAAGCTTCTTAGAAAGGGGGGGGGGGGGTTAACTACCCCTGATTAGAGTAATTAAATCTTCAGCCATTTTGATAATTTGTTTTTTAGGCACAGGGGCCTGAATAATGTGGCCTGGGCGTCATTTTTTTTTTTTTTGACATGGATATGAGGTTTAGGCCTTAATATTGGAGGTGGAGTCAGTTTAATATGAAAGTCTGTAGGCCTGAATACACCCTCAGAAGCCGATGTCTGCACAGCGGCTCCGGACACATCCAAGGTAGAGACATCCACGGGTTCCACAGGTGAAGCATCTCATGGCATACAAGACTCCAAATGGTCTCAGTAGAGGCCTGCGACTCAGAAGTAGCAGGCATCAGAGGATGCAAAAGTGCCTCACTAAGTACCGGAGAACTGGCGACTGGCTTAGAAGCGTCGGCAGTTTTGGACCTCAACGGCCTCTGTATTTTTCTTTGCGTTTTTTTGGTATTCCGGTAGTCTGATGGCTAACAGACAATTTCTGGATATTTAAACAGAGAACCGAAATATTTAGAAGCAGAAATGTCCCGACAATGGATAGTGCGCCGATTAAATAAAGCACAAAACCGACAGCAAGGCACGCCGTGGTCTGGGCCTAGGCAAGGAATACAGTACAAATGAAAATCCTTATGAGGTATAAGCTTCCCACAAGGAATGCAATTATTAATCTTTTACTGACATCAGTAAGGAGCAAGAAAAAGTTTCCCCAACGGTTGAAGACTTCGGTTCTGAAACTCTTAAATAAGAAGTTATGTATTCACCATAACGTTCCATCTGAGTTGGTATCTTCATTTGTCTGCAACCTGTGGGATACGGATCCGATCTCGGATCCGAGCCGGCAACTTCTAACATAGCATAGATCCTAGCTCCTCCCCTTTACCCATAATCCCCTGCCTGCCCTAACTGACCTCAGATCAAGTTTGCCCCATAGCACAACTGATAACAGGTGTCCCAATGGGAACATATGCTAATAACACAAGAGCGATCCAATCGGTCAGGGGGAAGGAGGGGGGGGGGGATGGTTGCAGACAAATGAAGATACCTACTCAGATGGAACGTTATGGTGAGTACATAACTTCTTAATCTGAAGTAGGAACTTCATTTGTCAGCAACCTGCGGGACAGAGTCCCCAGCTACCAAAGTCTTGGGTGGCCTTTATGGAAGGATATTCCGGAGCACCGCAGAGCCAAAGGACGCTCTACCTCGGGAAACACCTATTTTATAATGGTTGATAAAGGTGTGAGATGAAGCCCAAGTGGCTGCGGAACAAATGTCATCCAGTGGAACCCTAGCCTGAAAGGCTGCAGAAGTGGCAACAGCCCTAGTAGAATGAGCACGGACTCCTTGATGTGCAGGCCTTCCCGAACTCTGATATGCTAACAGAATACAACTCGAGATCCATCTAGAGAGAGAAACCTTAGAAACTGATTTTCCGAAATTACTTTTGGCAAAGGAGATAAACTGATCGGATTGCCTAGGACCAGCAGTTCTGTGGATATAAAAACGTAACTGTCTGTGTACGTCCAAGGAATGAAGCTTGTACTCTCCTTTGTTATGAAAGTTGGGGAAAAACACTGGGAGATTGATGGATTGATTGATGTTTGCTTCTGAAGATACCTTGGGTAGAAAGGACGGGTTGATTCTGAGGTAAACCCTATCCGGGTGAAAAACCAAATATGGTGGTTTGACGCAAAGGGCTTGCAATTCCGATACCCTTTTGGCTGAAGTTATGGCCACCAAAAGGCTGTCTTCCAAGAGAGAAATTTGAGATCAACCGTGGCAGCCGGTTCGAATGGGGGACCAGTCAAGGCCTGCAAGACTAAAGATAAATCCCATGGAGGTACCACCTCTAACTGGAGGCCTAAGGAGGAAGGTACCCTTGAGGAAGGTCTTACACAGTTTGGAAGGGATGAGGGCCAGACTTGCCCCACGTGATAGTATGAGATTGCTGCCAGTTGTACCTTGACTGTGGAAGAACTAGCCCCCTGGTGAAAGAGAGAGGTTAGAAAATCTAGAACCGACTATCGGGGCTGTAAATGGGTTTAAACGACGGTGTTTTGCCCAAATGATGAAGCGTTTCCACTTACTCCGATAAACCTTCCTGGTGGAAGGCTTGTGAGCTGCTACAAGAATGGCTTTAACCGGTGATGAGATCCCGGGAGTCCTTATGAGGAGTGGAACTGGAGCAACCAAGCAGTCAGCTTGAGGTTGACCAGGTTCGGAGTTGGAAGACCTAGAGGATGAGAGATGAGATCCGGAATGGGATCCAGAATCCATGGTGGATACACTAGGTGAGACCATAGGTAAGGGAACCACGTCTGACGAGGCCAGAATGGGGCAATGAGGATCATTCTGCTCCCCAGCTGCCTGGCTTTCTGTAACAATTTCAACATCAGGGGTAGAGGAGGGTAAGCATAAAGCAGACCGGGAGGCCAAGCATTAACTAGAGAGTCTCTCGGGGACTTCCCCGGAGGGGGGATCAGAGCGAAGTAATCGTTGCATTTGGTGTTTGAAGGAGAGGCAAAAAGATCGCAACAAGGTCGCCCCCATCAGGCAAATACTTGCTCTGCCACTCGGTGGTTGAGAGACCACTCGTAAGGAGTCAGGATAGTACGACTGAGCCTGTCCGCTAAAATGTTGGACCGTCCTGGAATGTGCGTTGCTATGAGAAAGCGGTTGGTGGAAATCGCCCATTCCCACACTCTCATGGCCTCGCGGCAAAGGGGGTAAGACCTGGCCCCCCCCCCCCGTTTGTTGATGTATCAGATTACCGACATGTTGTCTGTCTGTACCGCAACTGTCCCTACCGGAAGAGAGTTATGTAGTGCTTGCAACGTCAAAAGCACCGGTCTCATCTCTAGGACGTTGATATGCAAAGAGGTCTCTACATCGTTCCAAGTGCCTTGGACTGTTCTGCCTGAAATAATGCCCCCCACCCCAGGCGAGAAGCGTCCGTGGTCACTGTCGAATGGTGGAGGTCGTAAGAAGGGACGGCCCGTGTGGAGGTTGGGAGACTGGAGCCACCACAGGAGCGGTTTTCTGCAAACCTTGCTTAAGGAAACGGGGTGAGACAGATGGTTGCAAGACAGGGACCATTGTACCTGGAGGGTCCACTGTAGAACCCTCATGTTCAACCAGGCCAATGGTAGCAGAGGGATTGCAGCCGCCATAGATCCAAGGGCCCTCAGAATCAATTCCGCCGAAGGAGTTTGCAGATGAAGAATGGCCTGCACGTGTAACATCAGGTTCCGAAGTCGATCTGGAGTCAAGAACGCAAGCATCTGTCTGGAATCCAGTCTTGCCCGTATAAAATCTAGCATCTGTGTAGGGATGAGAAAGGATTTGGTCATGTTGATGGTTAATCCTAATAGTGGAGCCAGACTGAGAAAATAGTCCCTGCCTGAGCAAAGTAGATGCCTTGTTGGGGTTGTGAGGAGCCAGTCGTCCAGGAATGGAAAGACCTGAATTCCCTGGAGTCTCAGGTGGGCCGCTACTACCGCAAGGACCTTGGTGAACACCCTGGGGGCAGAGGTGAGACCGAAGGGGAGGACCCTGAATTGAAAGTGACTGGCTCCCAGCCGGAAGCGGAGGAACCTCCTGGAACGCCTGTCCACTAGAACGTGATAGTACGCATCCTTGAGGTCTACAGAGCACATCCAGTCGCCCTCCCGCAATAAGGGAAGGACGGATTGCAACGTGACCATTCAGAACTTTTGTTTGGGTTCCACCAAGTTTAGGATAGAGAGGTCGAGAATGGACCTAAAGTCCCCCGTCTTTTTTGGCACCAGAAAGAACCTGGAGTAAAACCCTTATCAGACTTGATCTGGGGGGACGGGCTGGATGGCTCTTTTTTGTAGAAGCTGCTGGATTTCTGCAGCGGCCGCCTTTTGACTGGGTGGAACGTCGGGAAGGCTTCTGATTCTGGGGTTGGCTATGAAGGGAATTAGGTAACCTCTGGATATAATGCGAAGCACCCAGCGATCTGTTGTTATGGACTCCCATTTTGCCAGGTGCTTCGAAAAACGCCCCCCCGACTGCCTCCAGAGAGAAGCAGTCGGGAAACCCCTCAGGGGTTCTGCGTGGGCCTCTCAGAGAAAGGTTCTCTGAACCCAAAATTCCTCGGACCCCCTCTGCCTCTGGGGCGGCGTCCTTCCTGTCCTCTGCCACGAGAGGACTGGTTGTCCTGAGCAGACAGATTGATGCGATTTTTGGAACCACATCTTCTTCTGACCCTTTTGGTTCTTGGAAAAGGACCTCTGGGGCACAGAGAAGTGGACTCCGATGGCAGACAAGGTCTTCCCGTCTTTCTTGCTCTGGACAAGAGTGTCACAAACTGTTTTGCCGAACAGTGCAGAACCATCAAAAGGGGCATTCGCGAATGATGCCTTAAAGGGTTCCGAGAAGTCACAGTGACTGAGCCAAGCCTGTCTCCTCATGACAAGCCCGACTCCGCCTGCTCTAGCGGCTCCCTCTGTAGCATGAGACAATAGCCGCAGAGAGGTATTAGAGATAGAGCGGTGGGTGGCCATTCGGGAAGAGTACAAATCCTCGTCTCCCTCCGACATGGACCCCAGGGGGGAAGCAGCGTATTCCTTTATTAGGTCCCACTGCATCCTAATAACTTGAGCCATATAGTTCAAGGCCCTCATGGAGAAGGTCGCTGAACTGAAGGCCCGCTTCCCAAGACGGCCGATCGCGCGAGACTCCTTGCTCGGAGGATGAACCATGGGGCTCGAGCCAACTCTTAGTGGCTGCAGCCACCAACATGGCATCCACAGGGGGACCTCTGCTCCAATGTGATCTCTCTGCAGGGGGGCTCAAAATTCTGTCTGGGCGCTTGGGGATCGGCTCTACGGTATCCGGTTCCTTCTAAGCCCTAGAGGATATGAGATCCACCAGGGGGTCGGGTGGAGGGGACACCCAAGAGGTAGATGGTCCTGCCTCGAACGCCTGAAGGAATACGGACTCGTCAGAGAAAGCCTTGGGGGCAGACCACCCACCTCTGATTTTGAGCATTTCCATGAGGTCTCCAAAGGAGACATCCTCAGGGGGTGATCTCGGGGAGCCTTCCCCTTCATCCAAGTCCGTATCTTCTGTGAGACTCTCAGGGGAGTCTATGTGCCTCCTTTTGCACTTTGCCTTGTGGGGAATCTCCTCGGGGGGGCTGTCCGAGGAGTCCTCACGGGCTGTAACCTGTTCCACTGGAACTCCTAAAGGTGCTGAGGCAGGCTGCCCAGAGGTCCGGATGAGGGGAGCCAGGATCAGATGAGGAGTGCAGGAGGGAGCCAAAGCCAGGACCGGAGGCCTGGAAGCACTCGACAGTGCCCTCTCCACCGCAGCGAAAGCCGAGGGGGAACCGTTCTCAGAAGGATCCGAGATCCGACTCCCACTCGGATCCGAAGTGGGGATCGGACCCGGCGCCGAGAACGTCGGATCTGAAGGACCAGTGTGCTCCGACCGGTACGGAGCCGAAGGCACACCGAATCCCTCGGATCCGAAGCTCGGCCCACGGCTCGGCTCAGAGAGGTCGGATCAGACAGACTCGAGGGAATAGTCTGAGCCGATGTGCCCAGCACGGTCGGCTCCGACCTATCCCCGGATCCAATGTGGCTCGGCTCAGAGCCGGAATGCGGGTCGGAGAAGGAGCTATAGGAGCGAAAAAAGGGGTCGAGCTCCCCCCAGAGGAGGGGGGGGGGCGAGAGCACTCCCATCTGCATCTGGGCCTGGATGAATCTCATCATCCGGTCCATATCCGCATCAGACATGCTAAAAGTGTACCTCGACGAGGCCACAGAGGCAGACCTGGAGTGTCGCCTCGATGACCTCGACGGGGACCGGATCACCTCCTCCTCGGGACCCGGAGAGAAACAAGGGGATCGGATCCGAGGAGGAGGAGATAGAGAAGACTTGGACGGGGAAGCCCTCTTGGCGAGTGGGGCCGATGAGTCCTCGGCCCGCCGCTTAAGGTGCTTCTCCCGCTGCTTTTCTTTCCTGGTCTCCCTATCCTCCGAAGCCGAAGCAGGAGGTTGAGTCCCGGTCGGAGGAAGGGAGGCAGGGGTGATCGCTACCGGGGGGGGGGGTAGCGGGCACCGAAGCACTGGAGGCCGAAGCAGAGTCTGGGGGTAGAAAACCCGCCAGAACTAGCTTAGACCTTCGATCCTAGAGTGCCCTTGGGGTTGAACGCGGCGCAAATCGCGCAACCCGATGAGGTGTTCAACCCCAAGGCACCTAACACACAGAGTGTGGCCATCAGCCGATGAAAGCTTGTGACCACACTCGGTGCATTTCGAAAAAATTGACTTAGGCGCCTCCAACATACTGAAGCAAGCACACTCACTAGGCCCCTAATCCAGTCACACACGCTACGACCAGCGGGGGAGGGAGAATTATACTTAAAATAAAACAGGTTATAAATGTAAAAGGAGAAGGGTAAACCTATCACACACACAACCAGTCACTCAGAAGAAAAAATATAAAAACTTTTTTTCTCACAAAACGCCAAGAGCTCTGAACCTAGCTGTTGCTTGAAGAGCGGCAAACTAGATCTGAGGTCAGTTAGGGCAGGCAGGGGATTATGGGTAAGGGTGAGGAGCTAGGAGCTCGGATCTATGCTATGTTAGAAGTTGCCGGCTCGGATCAGAGATCGGATCCGTATCCCACAGGTTGCTGACAAATGAAGTTCCTACTTCAGATCAAAAATTTCAGGAGTCAGCAGACCGGCACTTGCGAACTGCTTCTGCTTCAGGCACCGCGCGGCAAGAAAGACTGATGTAATGGCATCGGCTGCATGTTTTATACCCCCGACTACCTGACATCATGGAAGAAGGGACAACAACCAGCGCAGGAACCAAAACTTTGTTAATCAGTCCAACTGAGGGCAACCTGCCAGCAGATTACCCAAATGCAATGACTGCAACAGTGAAACACGAAGATCAGCAGCAGAAGCCAAAGTAGCTCCAACTGCAGAAAAAGGAAAAAACATTACAGTGATTTGGATACATGTGCAGAAAAGCAGAAGACAATCTGGTGAAGATGATTTGGGACAGACATGAAGGCAAGAGGAAACAAGGACTTCCAGAAAAGAGGTGTTTGGATATTGTGAGTGAAGATCTGTGAGAGTCAGGCAAGAGTATGGAAGAAGGCAGGAGTGTAGCAATGAATCAAGAGATGGTGACAGTTAACAAAACACCCAGTCCCCATGTAGAAAATGGAAAAGGTGGTTGATTAGTATGGGTTAAGTTCATGCAGCCACACACACCTGCCATATGAGGCCGTGGTACATTTCAGAGAATCTACATTACACTTTCACAAGGCTGGATGGATAGACCTGCCATGGTTCTTCCACACACCACACGCACACTCAATAGCCAAAGTTCAAGTCTATCCCCCATTCCTAATCCTTCAACCACCCACTGATCTTCTGAGACGGGCCTCTACCCACACACCCTCAGGATCATTGAAAAGCCAAAGTCAGAGCAGTGACTATTGGGAAAGCAGAAATTGCCTTGGGTGAAACAGCAGATGGAAGCAAAATAAAATTCTTGGAATCTCTCTTCAGAATGATGGAACCTGTTTGCACAAATCTGAAAGGAGATGGTAAAGGGGCGGGCAAAAGAAACAGCAGTCAAATCCTGTCTACTCCAAGGGAGGTTTTCAAATTGAGAAAAATGCCGCAAAATGACTCACCAATCAGAAAAAAGGGGGCATTTGTGACAGCCCTCCTAAACTCAGAGTAAAACAGGACAATGTCAGCCATATCATCCTGCACAAGCACACACTTGGATACCACTGAGCCAGCCATCACATCGCAATCTAAAAGACAGCGAGTTACAAAAAGCTCATCACCAACGTTTCTGCAAAAGTCTAATCAACTCTTCAATTAGAAGGTCCAAGGAGTATTGAAAAATTACCAGTGCCTAATACAGTATGAATGACCAGAAAAATGAACAAACAGATGGTGTTATCTGAGCCACAATGTGGCAGAGGACACCTGCTTGACCAGCCTTGTCCAATCCCTTACACTTATCATGCACCAAAGGAGAAGAGTCTGTAAACTATTCTGTACTAGACATCACAAAGGAGCTGGCCCTAAAATACTAACGCTCACATTCAACTTTGAGGGAGAGGGGAAATCTTGTTGAAAGCCTCTGCCTTCCAAGAAAGGAGGCAACGGAATGGTATAATTAGTCTAAACTCCCAAAGTACCCAATATGGGTAGGGTACATACTGCCTTACTTTAGACAACTTCCCTCTAGGGCAGCAACTTAGCCTTAGCTTCGCTTCTGTTAACATTTTATACAAATGTGTATGAAACAACGGTGCGAAGTATGCTCAAGGCCATGAAATAAATTTATACCACAAAAAAACGCAAGATGCCCTACATACAGCAAATTATCTTGATACCACTGTTTGCAACACTGTGCTGAGAAAATCTTTATAATGTGTTTCGTTACTCATTATTCAACTATACACACTTCCATGTGTCTTTATGACCCTGATCATGGTTAGAAAGGAAGAGGAGGAAATGCATTTAAATGCATATTTGCCAGGTGTAGTTTGTGAAAATCTTAAGAACCTTTCAGAGTTGCATCCCATTTCCTCCATTTCCAAAACATCCTTCATATACAATAAAATGGCCTAATGCAACAGCTCTCATACTCAGGGTGGAAGAGGTTGAAAATTTTCTTACCTAACCTACGCAAAACCTGGCCATCACTGGCTGAACTGTTTGCATCCAGTAGCAGCACCTAGAAAAACTTCTGGTATTGCAACAAGGCTTCTGTAAGAGGTACCTGAAACTTGCCCGTGCTGCAAAGTCCAAGTTTTCGTACAGGTAACTACCAAAAATCCACTTCCAATGAAGCATTACAAAAAGGAGACTTCAAATACTTAAAAAAAAAAAAAAAAAGGCAGAAAATGGCTAGTGGTCAGGCTGATCAATTATCTGATCCAATTAATCTATCACTATTAGATTAATACTTGTAATTAAGGTTGGGCAAATTCTTGCACTAAAATCACAAAAATTAACCTTCAGAGTAAAGTAGAAAAAAAGCCCCTCTTTATCCATAATATATTACAGTGGACAAAGTTGGCAAAGCTACAATGGGTCATGAATCCAATCCTCCCCACTGTCGAAGTCATGCAACAATTCTGCAGAAAACTCTTGGCAAAATTAGATATTCCTATGCAAAACAAAGCATAGTTATGTAAAATCTTACCATAATCATAGATGTCCTTCTCTTCTATATACTGCTGTATCCATTACATGAGGGGAGTCTGCCTCTAGTTGACTGTTGCAGATGTCAGCACACACCTGCCTCGGAAATGAATGCCACCAGGCACCAGCGACTATGGCGTGGGTACTCAGGAGTCAGGTAAGCGTCAGGGGAAAGGGAAGGGTGGGAAACTATACAGTAGCATACAGAAGAGAAGTACATCTATGGTTATGGTAAGATTTTACACAACTATGCTATGTCCTCCTATTCATATGTTGCTGTATCCATTACACGAGGGAGTGCGCAAAAGCTCATGCTATTAATCATGAGGGGAAAGACATTTTCCACAAAGCCATGCAGAATGACCCTGGCATATCCTGGTCTGGACCTGGAAATGACAACCAACTTGTAATGTTTGGTGAAAGTGTGAACAGATGACCATGGGGCTGCCTCTAAATTGGCAGATGTAACCAAGCCCTTAAAGAAAGCCTCAGAGGAAGACACAGCTCTAGTAGAGTGTGCCTTAACTGGGAAGGGGAGTCTTTTACCATAGGCTGTGTAGCAAAAGTAAATGGTTTTTGAGACCCAGAAATAGTTTCCTTGGAAACAGGGTGTCCCAGGGTTCGTGCGAGACAGGGAACAGGGCCCATCTGGTTTACAAACGGATTTGGTTTTAGACAAATACTATCAGAGTTGTCTATGGACATCCAACAAGTGAAGGACCCTTTCATTGGAGGACTGAGGTAAAGGGAAGTAGGTAGGCAGATTGATAGCCTGATTTACATAAAGTTCATTAAACTACCTTGGGACATGAAAGATGGGCTATGGTATGTACGGAAACCCTGTCCTTGTGGAAAACTGTGAAAGGGGGAGAAAAGTACAGTTGTCTACACTTACCATAAATATAGATGTTAGAGTGTATTCCCTGTTGCAGTCATTACATTTGGGTAATCTGCTGGCAGGTTGCACTCAGTCAGCCTGAATAACAAAGTATTGGGTCCTGCGTCGGTTGCCATCTCCTCTTCCATGATGTCAGGCCATCAGGGGTATAAAACATGCAGCAGACACCATTTTATTCAGTTTTTCTTGCCCCAAATGTCAGGTGCCCCCCAAATGGGGAGCAAATATATTTATCTACACATCTACATATCTACATATCTATCTCTATAAAATGAATATATATTTATCTCTATCTCTATATCTATATCTAAACAGCAATATATGTAAATGCACTTTTAGCAACATAAACTTTACCTTCATTAATAAAGCGAATACTCCACAAAGGCTTTAGAATATAGTAAAGGGAAGAGGTTATAGAAATATTTCCTCGTTGGGTTCAAACCCCTAAGTGGCTGCATTCAATATTTGAAGTCACTGTATTTACATTCTGTGCCACAGAGATAGCTTATAGAAAAGGGGAATGGCGGGTGGGTAATCCGGACTGCAACATTGAATACACTAACATCTACATTTATGTAAGTGTAGACAACTGTACTAAGTTCTTTGTGTTTCACTGTTGCAGTCATTACATTTGGGTAGAATCCCAAAGCTATGGATGGGAGGATGGAACTAAATAGCATTAGGAGCAGCTATAAGGCCCTGCAGAACTGCAGTGGCAAAGCCTGCCCTGGATTTGGAGAAGAGAGGCAAGTGATAATGCTTTGTGAAGGTATGAACAGAGCTCAAGTAGCAGCTTCTAGAATGTCTTTCGTTGGAACTCCTCTGAGAAAGGCTGCTGAGGTACAGGCAGCCCTGGTGGAATGTGACCAGATTCCCTTGGGCACAGGTTTAACATGGTCAAGTATCAGAAACAAATGCAGTGGCTTATCCACTGTGAAATAGTCTGCTTTGATACAGCCTTCCCCTCTGAAACTGAAGCAAATGCCACCAGTAGTTGCTCAGATTTTCGTAGAGATTTGGTCCTGTTTAAGTAGAATCTTAGCTGCCTGTGTACATCCAATGTATGCAGAATCTGCTCCCCTTTGTTCTGCAGATTTGGGTAAAAAGTTGGCTGGTGAATTGTTTGGTTAAGAGCCAGACTGGATACCACCTTAGGCATAAAGGAAAGATTGGTCCTGAGGGACACCCTGTCTGGGTAAAATGTAACAAAAGGCTCCACAGCCATGAGAGCCTGTAGTTCTGAAACCATTCTTGCTGAAGTGATTGCCAAGAGAAAAGCTGTTTTCCAAGATAAAAAGGTTATATCTGCAGTAGCTGCTGGTTCAAATGGAGGCAGGGTGAGTTTTTCCAGCACAAAATTGAGGTCCCATGCAGGAGTTGGAGATCTTCTGGGAGGCCTTAAATTTTTAGCCCCCCCCCAAGATGCTGTTTCAGCACAGGGTGATAAAAGAGGGGAGGCTCCATGTTGTAATGAGCCGAGATGGCAGAAGCATGGATTTTTACTGAATAAAAAGATAGGCCCTTGTCAAGCAATCTCAGTCAAATATTGTAAAATCAGGGATATTTGGTTTTGCTGTGTACGTTCCTTGCTTGGTTCCAAGCACAGAATCTCTCCCATTTATCAGCATAATATTTTCTAGTACTAGGCCTTTGGGCTTCCAAAATGACATCCATCACTGATTTACTGAGAGGTGTTTGAATAACTAAATGATCAGCGAAGCTGCAACGTTCAGCGCTTGGAGCAGAGTTTGCAGAATTTGATTGTTCTGCTGAGACAGTAGATTAGGCATTTGAGGCAAGCACCAAGGAGGGAGATGACGCATATTCCTTAGAATTGGGTACCAGTACTGGCAAGGCCAGTCCAGAGCAATCAGGATCATTTTTGTTTTTCCTGTCTGACTAAGACCTTGGAGAGAAGAGGCAGAGGAAGGATAGGGCATCCACTTCCCATGCTTGGCTGTGATAAGTCCTTGTGCAGAATCTGTCCAGTTAATTTTGAGGAGAGGCAAATAGATCTATGTCTGGACTCCCCCATTTCTGTGTTACCATGCTGAAGACTTGTGGATCCGGTTTCCGCTCGTGTGGGTCCATAAGATTTCTGCTTAGGTTGTCTGCCAAAGTAATTTGTTTTCCTGGCAGGAATTGAGCCTGAAAATGTACTTGGTAAGTCAAAGCTGTGTTCCACAATGCCATGGCTAGTCTGCAAAGGGGGTAGGAATGTGTACCCCCTTGCTTGCTTATGTACCACATAACCATGGTGTTGTCAGTCTATCAGTAGTTGTCCTGGATGAAGCAAGTCCTTGAAGGCAGTCAGAGCATTCTGAACAGCTAGCATCTCTTTCTGGTTGATATGCAGACGCATTTGTTTTGGGCTCCATATGCCCTGAATGCATCTTTCCGCCAGGTGCGCCCCCCCCCCCCCAAGCATAGTCTGATGCGTCTGTAGTTAGGGTTTGGGTGAATGACAGTCCCTTGTTTTGGTGACATGTCTCTGCCCACCAAGGAAACTCCTGTTGTAGGCAGGGAATGAGAGGAATCATTAACAGAACGTGACAATGCTGACTCCATAAACTTTTTAGGTACCATTGAAGTTTCCTCATATACAGTCTTGCATATGGAATTAGTAAAATGTAGGATGTCTTGAACCCCAAAGCCTGCAGAATGTGTCTTGCAGATAACTGGGTTTTTGTTGCCATCTGTTTCAAGTAAGTTGTCAGTTGCCTTTGCTTGTCTGGCATAAGGCAAGCCATCTGAGCAGTTGTATTCTAGCTTGCACCCAGGAATGTAATTATTTGAGAGGGTACCAGTTGTGATTTCTTTTCATTTATTGTGTACCCTAGGCATGTTAGAAGCCTTTTTACAAACGCCAGATGTTTAAGAATGTCCTTGTTCTCTGCTTGAATGAGACAGTCGTCCAGGTAAATATAAATCTGTATGCTTCTTTGTCTGCAAAATGCAATTACTGGTGCCAGACACTTTGTAAAGACCCTGGGCACAGTAGATAAGCAAAAGGGTAATGCAAAAAACCTGCCTTGAAGCGGAGGCATCTTCTGCATGATTCCCTGGATTGGGATATGCAGGTATGCCTCAAGTCTAGAGTCACTAACCAAGCGTTCCTGCCCAGCAAAGGCAGTAGCTGTTGTAAAGTCAGCATTTTGAATTGTCCAGGAACATGTTCAAAATCGATAAGTCCAATATTGGACGCCAGGCATGGTCTTTTCTGGGTACCAGAAAAAGTCTTTAATAAAAACCTTGTCCTTTTTCCTGTTCTGGTTGAATAGCCCCCATATCCATGAGGGGTGTAACTTGCTTCTAAGCCTCTGCCCATTGATTTTGTGGCAGATCTGGCCAACCATTTGGAATTGGCAAAGTATGGAAATGAAATCTGTACCCTGGGATACTATGTTTAATACCCACTTGTCCTGGGTAATTAACTGCCAATTTCAAGCATGAAGTGCTTATTTTCCCCCCAAGGGTGCTGCCAAAAGATAAGTGCTTGAAGGTAGATGGAAGTAACTGAGACTGCTTACTGTAGGGTTGTGCTTCGTTTCCTCCAGACATGGAGGCACCCCATTGCTTTGATCTGCAAGACCCCTGTGAATGGTATCTAGAGCCCTTTGAGCACCTGGATTTGCCTTGAGAGGCTCTGTTGGAGAACGGAAAGGACCAGTTTTTAGTAGGCCAGTGCTTACTGAACCTGGGTGGCTGCACTTGTAAGAAATCTTTTACAGTTTGCACAGATTTAGCTTTGTTTTCCATTTTCTTTAAGACCTTTTCTGCCTTATTACCAGAGTATCATGCTGTAAAGGGGCATCCAACAATTTAGTTTTAACATGGTCAGGCAGATTTTGCTCCTTGAGCCAGGCATAAGACTCAAACTGCAGCCCTGCAAGAGGCCTCCAAGGAATCAAAACCACATTGCAAAGTATGCTTTCCAACCTGTTCTGCTGCATGCAATAATTCCTGTAATTCTTTATTTTCCACACAATCAGAAATAAACATTTTCTGTTTCAATAAGCCCATAACATGTTGTTGATATTTAAGCATATGAAACTGGCAGTTTAAGGCCCTAATTGCCAAGGATGCAAACGTATACAACTTTTCCCCATCTACCCAGCGCCCTGGAATCTCTATCTTAGGGGGTAGGATTTTTGGCTGTAGAGGCCTTTACACCTTTAGGACCCTGTGAAATGGTCTCAGGATCAGCAGCAGGATTTTTGAATAGAAATTTGTGGGAGTCAGGAACCCTGTAATACCTGTCTGGCTTACTAAGAGCCAGAGGAAGGGAATCAGGAGCCATGCTTGATTCCGAAAACACAACAATGTCTAATACTGGAGGTATTGCCAAAGGCCTATGCTGAGGAAGAAGGAAATCCCTAAGCCTCTTTTTGATTGAGAAATCCTGACCCTCCCAATGAAAATGTTCCCTTAAAGTATGCAAGGTTTCCCCAAAAGAATAATCCTCCGGAGGAGATGCAGTTCCTCATAGGGTGGAATAGAAAATTTCTGAACAGAAGAGGAATCAGAAGAAATGGAAACATGATCTGAAGATACATAATCAATGTCCTGCCTAGGCCTTTTAGAGGGGGGGGGGGGGTTTGGGAACCCCTGATCAAAGTAATTAAGTCCTCAGACATTTTGATAATCTGTTTTTTAGGCATAGGGGCCTGAGCACGTGGCTCATGCATCGTTTTTTTTAGACTTAGAATATATGTTTTTAATCTTGTTTTTGAAGCTGGCTTCTGTCTTGTATAAAAATGTTGAGGCCTGAAAACACCCTCAGAAGCCGGTGCCTGTTCAGCGGTTCTAGACCCATCCAAGGGAGAGACATCCGCGGGTTCAATACTGAGAATCTCGCGGCATACCGGACTCCGCATGGGTCTCAGTAGAGGCCTGTGACTCAAAAATAGCGGGTATCAGGGACTGCAAAAGCGCCTCACTGAGTACCGGCGACTGGCTTCGGAGAAGCTTTGTCATCTGTTTTGGACCTAGATGGTCTGTCTTTCTTTGCGGTTTTTGTAAGCTCCGGTGGTCGGATTGCCTGACATTTCAGGGTAATTAAATCTGGACCCAAAATATTTTGAAGCAAAAATATACTGACGCTTAGTGTGTTGGTTAAACCTAGCACAAAACCAACAGAAGGTACGTTATGGTATGGGCCTAAGCAAGGAATACAGTACAAATGAAAATCCTTATGAGGTATTTGCTTCCCAAAATTAAGATCCCAAGGAGAGGGAATAGGCTTCCTTGGGGGTCTTATGTGTAGTACACCTTTTAGAAAAAGCCCAACTTAAAGTCTGAAAGCACAAGGAGGGAGAGGTAAACATGGTGAGATTGCAAAAAGATATTCCTTGATGTTAGAATATGACAAGCCAGTGTTCATCAATTCACACAAGAAAGAATTACTGGAGGATCTACAGATAGTGGCTGAAAGCCTAAGACACCAAATGGAAAATCTTTTCCACTAGGATAGATGGAATTTTCTGGCCTCCTACAGAACCTGAAGCCTGTCCTCAGTATAAAAGGTGTCTAAAGGGAATCAACACCGCATAGTTCAGAGTGGATATCTAGGGGTGTATGAGAGTTCCCCAGGGAGGGGGGTATAGCTGGACCGAAGGCCCGGTAGTCACAGACTACTAGGTATGGCCTGAAAGGACTGCATTTGAGCTGGTGTAGAGGGAAAAACCTGGAAGGTGTCTGCTTCCTGCAATCCTCTTTTCCCTTTGGAGGACATGCGTTTAGAAGGCTCTCTCACAAAGGTTGTTCTGGCTAGGTAGTTCCTCTGAAAACTGGGTACAGGGGACAAAAATATGTCCAAGGTCCTGAAGGGCCTTGAAGAGCTCTGCAGTAACAGAACCAAACAAGGCCTTATCTAAGGGTGCCTCCATTAGTTTTGTTTTGCTATCTGGCAAAGGCTGTAGCCAGAGCCACAAATATCTCCTGATGACTGACCCTGAAGCAGTTGCCCTTGCTGAAGCCTCCATCGCGTTATAACACTTCAGTGTGTCTTGGTAATTTGGTTGTTGGAATTCAATACGCTAGTTATTTCTGCCTTATTGGGGGAATTGAGTAACTCACCAAACTGTTTAATGGCGTTTGTCAGTAGGGCCAAGGAACATTTGGCCATATGAATCTGATAGTTTATGGCTCTCACAGCTAAGGTGGCAGAAGTGTAGACTTTTTTGTCCAATCTGTCCATGATTCTGTTTTCCTTACCGGAGGGGAACAAGGAAGTAGAAGGAAAAAGTTTTGATATTTTATCTGCAGCAACAGAAACAGCCGATAGATCTGCAGAAGGGGTCTTGAAGTATTTGGCATCTTCAGGGACTTTATAAAAAGGTGTCAGGGCGCTTTGGTGCAGCCAAGAATGCATCCAAAAATGCAGGATTGGGGGGGGGGGGGGACAGCAGACTGGTTAGGGAAATCCATTTGCAAGAGGTCATAATACCTCTTTTAGGTCTCCCGATACCCAACTACAGTCCCATTTAAAAAGTTGTTCATTTGGACAATGGTCTTCCAAAAGGTGATGCCTTCCCAGGGTCATCAGTTCCATCTGACTCCTTCTCTGGAGAAGCACGCCCTAGAAGGGAAGCAGCTCAAGAGGTGTAGGTAAGGGACTCATTCATTAAAGATTCCTCCTCTTCACTGGAAATGTCAGCCAACGGCCTAGACAGGCAGATGTCTGGCATAAGGCCATGAAAGCGTTAGACAGGCCTTGGGTAAAGGCCTGCCAGACAAGGACTTGATCCAACAGCATGGTCTGTTGAGAACGGTATGTTTAGCCTTATTTTCTTTTTGGGGCCCTCCGAACATGTTTCTAAGATGCGACGAAGAGTAGGAGAGCCAGATGGACGACACTCTGCAACATCCAAAAGAATGTAGTCTTGGATGACGATTTGGGAAACCCCATGCAAGCCTTCGGAAATGAGCCATGGTTCCACCCAGTCAGATGCCTGCAACTCCTTCAGACGTGCTGGCAGCCTCCTTAATGGCTTCCTCCCGGGTGCCAGTCTGTGGAAGGTCTCGGATTCCGACAGTCTCCAGGCCTTCAGTGGCCTTGAGAGGTGCTGTTGGAGGAGATAATGCAGTCGTAGTTTCAGGCAGAGGATTCTTGGCCTTTGTCAGCGGATCTTCCGAAGTTCCAGACGTCAGGTCCATATCTAGTTAGGCATTTTAGACGCAGATTCTCTAAATATGGTTTAAGAGCAGCGAGTCGGCTCCTAAAGGTCTTTGGTACAAAGGCCTTAAGGATTTCACAAGTGCTATGATCATGGTCTGGACCTAGACTGAATAAACAGAGCTCATGCGAGTCTTCATGTGGAATTTGCCTTCCACACCAATACTTGCCCTTTCTACCTGACATTAACCCACAACACAGTAGCAAGAAAGTAACAAAACCCCATATGGGGTACTTATCTGAATATGGACAAGCATGAGGTCACATTTCCAAGCAAGCGACAACTGGAGCTGGCATTCAAACAGGTGGCAGGTGCATGCAGACGTCTGCTTTATACCAGATGTCCATTTATGGACAATGTACGCTGAGTGATGCAGGCAGTCACATGTACCTTCACAGTAGCATTTATCTTTTGTAAAATGGCTGGACGTACGAGTCAACTGGAGGCAGGCTCTCCCCTCATGTAATGGATACAGCAGCATATGAACAGGACATCCACAGTTAAACATCAGAGTCTAGGGAATAAAATGGCAAGGCAAGCGTCCATCGTACAAGGTAGTTTTGTATTGCATTTATCAGATTACTTTTAGCCTGGAACTGTAGGTTGCTGAATTAATAGTGGAAATATCAAATAAAAGCAAGCCCCAGTGGTAAGGGCCCTGGGATGGCCCTCTAAATACCATCAGAGATGTGACAGCAGAAACGTTTGTAGAAATCGGAAATGACTACAAAGCTACTATATACTGCAGCTAATATGCAAAGAAGTAAAATCAGCTGGGTAAAGCAGGTAGCATATCCAGGAACAGAGGAGGCTGCACCTCACATCTGTTGTACTCAGGGCCCTTGTATGTATGATGGGGATTCTAAGCTTCAAGTTCTGCTTGTGGAACCTTCGCCATCACTTTGATTTACTTGTTTGAAGTGTTACTTCATTTTCTGCATTTCAGATCCAAAGGAGGAAAACTTTCACAAAGTATAATTCTGGTGCTCAGTAAATGACCTGCAGATTTTGGCTTACAAAATTTTAGTTTGATATGCAAAAGATAATAGATTTCTTTTCTGTCATTTTTAATCTTTCACTGACCGTCTCCAAAAAGGCACACAATCAACATATCTTTCTAGGGTCCACACCAGCTTGGAAATCAAAGAATTACCAAAAATAAAGTCAGTCTATAACACAAGGACACAGGAATGATTACCAGCACTGAACAGTGCTAATATGCTCCCCCAGGATAAAAATGCAGCCAATCCAAAGGTTCCAATATGTAATATGTAGAATATAACTGTGTTTAGGTGTCAATTTCATGGAAAGAAAAGAACATCTTAAAATACATAGAGAAATCTGAATTACATGAGCAACTACTAAGTGAAGGAGTGAGGAAATGCATCTTATTCCAATTGCAGGGAAGCCACATATCAGTCAGCACTCAGGCAGCTCAAGATGTTAAACTGCAATTGGAACACTTAACTCAGACTTCCTGAGGTTTGTTTTGCTCTGGGGTGTTCTTATTACAAGATGCTTCCAAATTTTACAAAATGATCCTGCTTGAATCCAAAAAAATGACTAACTGCAGTCATCCATAATGATCTGCACCTACACTACTTTCTTCCTGGGAATTTGTCACAAAATGATGATGCGAATACATGGACTGGCATTTGCGGACGTGAAACAGAAGTGTGTCTTCATTTTCAAGCAAACATTAGCGAGCATCCGAGTACTATGTACTTAACTTGTATTGTTTAAGTGTAAAAAAGTAATTAAAGTTAAAATTTAAAAAACGGACTGCATTCTGCAGGATCACCCTACTGGTCCATAAACGCAACATGACACCTCCCAAAATCACCATACCACAGCCAGCGCTTCTTTTCCTGCTCAATTTTCTTCACAGAAGTAGGCAACATACTCAACCAGCAACACACGTCCAAGCAGACACATGGATATACAAATAGATGGCATGTGATATACTCTACCAACGGTACAGATAGAAAGATATAGACAGCCACCACACCACTCACTGTCAGTATGCTGAAAACAACTTGAGGCAAGGCAGGAAGTTCCTTTATTTACCAAGGGCAATTTACTTATTTTTTGAGATGAAACATGGAGAGGGAAAGCTCCACTCCAGTCTCCAAAGAAATCTCAGTGAGGTTAAGCATGTGAAACTGCTGAAACTGACATTTTAAAAATTTGCATCAATCAGCTCTCTGCGCTCTCTTTAAAAGAGATAGAAGGTAGCAATATATACTCAGGAATTTTGCAGAAAAATTACCACCTACTTTGGTTAGGGTTCTGAAGTCATCCTTTTCCAAAATAGTAATTTTATCATAAAATAACCCCTAAAAGAAACCAGGCCCATACTTTGTAATACACAAGCATTTCCCCTAAAAAGGGCACAAAATGCATTTTTCCTTTGAACAGATGTGTTAATGTAACAGGCTAATGAAGTTGCCGACAGGAATCTTTAAGCACCTCCTTCCAGATCACAAACGCTGGTCCCAGTGTATGCAATTGCCAGCACACTTTCTTCAGCACTATAAACTTTCCAGCACAAATTTTCAGTAATCCAGAACTATTAAATAAGGACCTGAATGGATGACTACTGTTGCAAGTCTATGAGCTAAGATACAGAACTTGTCTGTAACCCCTTTAAGCCATGCAGAAGTTGTATGAAGGGAAAAAAACACCATCAAAGACCTCCCCACACTCGCACTTTGCAACTCCCTGCAAATATCTAACACAGTTTCTTGACTATACCCTTCACCATCATCTCAAACTCTTTCGTAGAGAATGCTCATTTAAACAGACAGCGGTCTCAACCTTTTTTGCACCAAGGACTGGTTTTGTGTAAATTTCCCACAGAATGGCCATTGCACGCACAAAGTGCATAACGTATGACATTTGTTTATCGGGGAGACCAGACTAGAGTCCATTTTCAGCTGAGACCTGGGGAGAAAAACTCCCAAGTACAATAAAAACACAATCGGCAATTACAAAAAAAGTGTACATCTTATCATAACATTGATTTACTATGGTCGAAAGGTATGTAAACCTAATGGCAACCTTACGGACTTTCTAAGTTTATAAGAGCAATATTTAAAATCTGTCCCTACTGGGCTCTGTTCAGCATACCTCACAGCTGTACAGATTTTTGGAGAATGTGTACAATTTTGCCTCATTTTTGGTCTGTTTCTCATAAAACTGTTTTCTGGCAAGTCAACTGCAGATAATTGAAGTTTGAAGTCAGAAAGACAGTTTCAGACTTCATACCCTTCAGAAAATGCATGTCAAGGCAAAACCTATATTTCTATCTACTTTCCAAGTTTGTAAGAGCAGTACTTAGTGTCCCTATTTTTGGGCCTTTGCCCCTGGATTATTTTTGGCCACCCCACACACCCACCCCACCCACACCTTTTATACACACATTCACTCACACACCTCTCTCACCCGGTCTCTTAAAAAAACTAAGATTTAAAGCATCTGTATGTATTTTACATTTCCTAAGCAGCAAAAGCGTTTCTTAGCGAGTGTAAAATAACATACTCACTATCACCCTCACTGACATGCACACATTCACACACAGTCTATTCTGCTTTCATGCATGCATTCACTCACACGCAGAGAATTAATTTTTGGCTTCTGTGACTTATTTTACACTTGCTAAACAGCAAAAGTGGTGCTTGGCAAGTGTAAAATAACGTATCGATCTCACTGCTCACTCATACAGTCTCTTCTTTCATACACGCATACATTCTGCTTCCATGCATGCACTCACACACAAATACTTACACATACATGCATATGCACTTACTTTTTGTTTCACTCTTCTGCCTAGAAGCCCAATACCAAATGATCCATGGCTTGGTATAGGTCCGCGGCCCGGTGGTTGGGGACTGCTACACTGAGTTCGGGACATGGTTGCCCCATAATGGACATATGATTAGATATCCTCATTTCTATGGCTGAATATGCCACTCCTTACTTTAAAAGGATGCTTCAACTAATGCTGCTTATAAAATTTTCTTGCATTGCAATTGCATACTCATTTGCATCCCTGTCCAGTAAAGGGAAGGAAGATCACTGCCTTTCCTTAAAAGTAGGGTTTTCCCTGTTCAGTAAAAGGGGCACTAAACACAAACATCTCTTGTTCTGGCTATTGCCTTTAACTTGCAAGAGCACAAAGTCCCTACTCTGCTGTCATAAAATGAGTGTATACTGTTAAGCTTTGCAAAGATCTCAAAACAATTTTCCGTCATGCTTCACAATGCATGTTCAACTAATATTACACTACCTACTGACCAGCTCACTTCCAATTACTAGGGGAACTTGTAAGGGATAAGGGCGAACACTTCTTAGCCTGCGGTTGAGATTTGACAGATTTTTCAACTTCCGTCACAATTACTTTTCAATAACATTTGCAGTTTTCAGCTCTGGTGATAGAGGAATAAAACTTATAACTACAACCCGAATGAGTCAAATTTAGCACACATGCTTAGCTGGGGAGGGATAAAGCTTACGTCTTTTTTCGCCACAGTGTGATTCTCGACAACAAATTCCACGGAGATGCTGGACACCAAGGGAACAGGACTAACTGATCACATCATGCAAAATGGTAGCAAGCATCCAAAATCACAAAAGTGTACAGCAAACTAAACCCTTAGATATCAACAAGCGTACATGGGAAGTCATTGCTGTAAAGTCAACTGTCTTCTAACTCCTTTTATATGGAACTCTAGTCTTTAGGGAAAAATGTGCTGAAGGGCTCTCACCAAGGGTGAATGGATAGGTCAAGAAAAGCAGACAAGTAAACTGGAGCAAAAAAGTCTTAAAATTTTTGCACAGGTTCAATAGGAACTCCTCTTGCACACCCACACTATAAGAGGGAATCAAAATGGTTACAAATGGTTACCCGAAATTATTTTTCGTCATTTCTTTAATTATGCTAAAACAAATGTGGAAATACTTTTGATTACAGATTGATTTATGATTAATATTTTTGATATCCTGATAACGCATTAACTGCTACAGACTTAGTAAATACAAACAAGCAAAATATATACATACATTTCAGGTGTTTTTCTACCACTTCAGTCTTAAAGCAACAGCCACATCAGTGATGGGCCTTAGAATACTTTACTCAAACAAAAAGGTACAGCTTTAATCTCATTCTTTGAAAAGCTGCCTTACCTCTGCAGCTGAGGTGAAAGCCTTTAAGTTTCTATTTTCCCTAGAGCTAGACCAGAACTTTTCAAACTTCAACTTTTTTGCTACTCTTCCTCATATCGAGTGTTTTCATTTTGCATTGCACTTCTTAAAATCTTCAGACATTTTGAGGAGAAACTTAGGACACTATCTTTGGTCAACTTCTAAGATACTCAGCAACAGTCTCCTTAAATCTTTGTAGAAAAGTTTAAGGCCTGAGGTCTAATTTCAGAAATGTTTGTCAAATTCAGTATACTGCTAATCTGTAGCAATCTTATTTAAATAGAAGTAATGCAAATGAAGTCTTTAGGAATTATACCTGTCAAAGTGCACACCTGTAGGCACAGATCCTCGCTCCTCCGGTTCAGAAATATGTACTGCTCAGAAATTAGGTTGAACAAAAAGCATACACAAATGGAAACCACAATAAAGCGAGAAACTGTTCTGAAGCAAAGAATGAAAACAGAATGGAGCTGCATATATTAAGTATCAACAGCACAATAATAAAATGTTATGTCTTACCATAACTCAGCACCTATGTTGACTTCCTTCATTCCTCCTCATGAGTCTCAGATCCAACCTTCGGATCTGGCTTGGCCATTCAGACTTGGATCAGACTCTAGCTCCTCCCTCTTACCCATAATACACTACATCCACCCAAGTACCTCAGATAGAGTTTGCCGATTCCATACATTTAACACCCACACAGCAAAGGAACGCCAGAAGAGGCACAGACATGGGAAACAGGAGTCTCTTCACAATCTAGGTTTCTCTAGGAAAATAGGCAGGGGGATGGTTGTGTGGGAAAGTAAAGAGGAATGAAGGAAGACAAAGGCCAAGTTAAGGTAAGACAACCTTTTAATCTGATGTGGTAGGCTTCATTCCTCCTCATGACAGGATCAGAGTCCCCAGATATGTAGATCCTGGGTGGCCCTCGTGAAGAATATGCTGGAGCACCACTGAACTAAAGGAGGCTCTGCTCCTGGATATGATATCCAACTTAAAGTGCAATACAAAAGTGGGACTGTTAAGACCATGTTGCTGCTGCCCAAATATCATCAATGGAAGTTCTAGAATAGAAGGCCGTAGAAGTAGCCACAGCTCTGGCAGAATGTGCCCTGGAAGTCTAGGTTAATTCCAATCCTTTGGATGAGCAAATGGCAGCCAGATATTCATTTTGCCAAGGTAAGTTTAAACACCGCATGTCCAAGTCTATTAGATGAGAAAGCTACAAAGAGCTGATCAGACTTCCTGTGATGTTTGGTCCTGTGCAGGTAAAAAACAGACTTGGCTATGAACGTCTAAAAGATTGAGAACGTACTCCCCTTTATTAGAGAAATCTGGAAACACCAATAATTCGATGGATTGATATTGTTCTCGGTAGCCACTTTGGGCATAAAATTGGGTTGGGGCATAAGGACACACTGCCTTTATGAAAAAGTATGTAAAGTTTGGAGGACAAGGCTTGTAGCTCGGAAATTCTTAGTTATAGCCACCAAAAGGACATCCCATGACAAACTTCATGGAACATGCTGCTGGCTCAAAGTCCCTGGGTCAGAGCCTGCAATATAAAAGTGTGATATTCCAAGGAGGAGATGGGTCCGTAACTGGAGGCCTCAAGAAAACACCTTTCAAAGATTTGCATACCAAAATCACAGAAACACAGGTGAAAAATAGAAGTTATGTTCTTACCATAACGTTCCATGTTAGTTGTCTTCTTCTCGCCTTCTTCTTGCTGGATGGGTTCGGAGCCGACCTCGGCTCCGACTCGGCCACTCTAAAAGCTCGAGAGTTGGTTCCACCGGCTCGAGGCTCCCCTTATATCCCACAATGCTAGGCGAGAGTTACCTCAGATCTAGTTTGTAAGCTAGCCCCAGCTTATAATAGTAACAGAATAACTGTAAAACAGAATCCACCTCTAACAACAGGAAGAAGGAAGGGTGACCTATATCCTGAACCAGGAAATATGCATAATAGCATATGTCTAAGAAAGAGGTGGTAGAAAGAGAGGTCACAATCAGAACTCCTCTAGGTCTGTCCAGGCCAGGGGGAAGGAGGGTGGGACGCAAGAAGGCGGCGAGAAGAAGACAACTAACATGGAACGTTATGGTAAGAACATAACTTCTATAAGTTAAGTTGTCTATCTCGCCTTCATTCTTGCTGGATGGGACCGTCCTAGCACCTTGTCCCGGGTGGCCTAACGGAACAGACTCCTGAGAACAGTGGAACCAAAGTTAGCTCTATGCCTAGAAGCTAAATCCAACTTATAATGAGAAATGAAAGTGTGAGGAGTAGCCCAAGTAGCCGCTGCACAAATGGTGTCGATAGGCAGTCTGTCTTGGAAGGCTAAAGAAGTAGCCAAAGCTCTGGTGGAATGAGCCTTAGGTTTATCAGGCAGCTTTTGATGTCTAATTTCATATACAAGGGAAATCAAAGATGTTAGCCATCTGGATAATGATACCTTTGAAACTGAAAGTCCCTTTCTGCTCTCCCAAGATAGGAGACAAACAGCTGATCAGATTTTCTGAACTGTTTAGTTCTATCCAAGTAGTACCTCAATTGACGGTGAACATCCAGGCAGTGTAATTTTTGTTCCGACCTATTGGAATATTCTGGAAAAAAGACCTGTAGATCAATGCTTTGATTCAGATTTGACGTCGAGACCACTTTAGGCAAAAAAGACGGGTTAGTTCGTAAGGATACTCTGTCCTTATGAAACAAAAGATAAGGAGGACGACAGCTAAGTGCTTGAAGCTCTGAAACTCTTCTAGCTGATGTAATAGCTACCAGAAAAAGAGTTTTCCATGATAATAATTTTAAAGAACAGGAGACTGCAGGTTCGAAAGGGGGAAGAATCAAAGAAGCAAGAACTAAATTTAGGTCCCAAGGAGGAGGATTTCTTATAGGAGGTCTGAGAAGAAAAACTCCTTTCAAAAAGGCTTTGCAGAGCTTGTGGGACATTAGGGCAGATTCAGAAATACCCACATGAAAGTTAGAAATAGCTGCCAATTGAACTTTAAGTGTAGAGGGGGATGAACCTGCATGGAAGAGTTCAGCTAGAAAATCGAGGACTAGTTGGATGGAAGCAGTGAAAGGATCTATGTCCTTTCCTTGAGCCCAATATGTGAAGCGTTTCCACTTACTCAAATAAATCTTTCGAGTGGAAGATTTATGGGAAGCTATCAAAATATCTCTAACAGAGTGAGATAATTGAGGAAGCCTGGCTAAGGTTGGAACTGGAGGAACCAAGCAGTGAGGTTCAGAGAGGGGAGGGAGCGATGAAACTGACCCGACTGATGGATCAAAAGATCTGGAACTAGGTCCAGATTCCACGGTCGCTCAAAGAGAAAACGATGTAGAAAGGGGAACCACACTTGTCGAGGCCAGTAAGGAGCAATGAGGATCAAGGAGGCCTTCTGAGCGATAGCTTTCTGTATTACTTGAGAGATCAGTGGGAAAGGAGGAAATGCATACAGAAGTCCCCGGGGCCAAACTTGGACTAGAGCGTCTCTGCTGGGTTGGCCTGGTAAAGGGAATAGAGTGAAATATTCTCTGCACTTGCTGTTTTGGGGAGTAGCAAAAAGATCGCAGCAAGGCTGGCCCCACTTGAGAAAAATTTCTCTCACTACAGAGTCTTTCAGAGACCACTCGTGAGGCATGAGTATAGCTCTGCTCAACTTGTCCGCAATTTGATTGGACTTCCCGGGGATGTGCGTTGCTATCAGAAACTGCTGAGAAGAAATCGCCCATTGCCACAGTCTGAGTGCTTCTCGACACAGGGGGTATGATCTGGTTCCGCCTTGTTTGTTGATGTACCACACTACAGACATATTGTCTGTCTGGATTGCAATCGTTCCCAAGGGAAGAGAGTCTTGAAGGGCTTGCAACGCTAAAAGCACTGCTCTCATCTCCAGAACATTTATGTGCAAGTGGCATTCGTTTGGTTGCCATGTGCCCTGGACCGTCCTGCCCTGATAATGCCCCCCCCACCCGATCAGGGAGGCATCCGTTGTCAGAGTAGCAACCGGAGGAGGTGGAACAAAGGGTCTTCCCGACAAGAGCTGAGGGGAAGACATCCACCACATGAGATGCTTTTTGCACGCTTGCGTGATCATAATGGTGTGAGACATTGGAAGTTCCTGGTATGACCATTGAGTAAAAAGCATCCATTGAAGGATCCGCATGTGGTATCTGGCTAATGGAAGCAGAGGTATGGCCGCTGCCATAATTCCCAACACCTTTAGAACTAACCTGGCTTTGATTCTGTTGTTGTTGAAAAGGAGTGATACCAATTTGTGAAGGTCTGTTATTCTCTGATGTGTCAGTCTTGCAGACATGTTTATTGTATCTAGATTTGTGCCTATGTAGGTAATAGTACGACAAGGCGACAAAACAGACTTTTCGCAATTTATTGAAATACCCAGCTTTTGACAAACGCGAAAAGTGTAATCTCTGGCCATCAGAAGGAGATGCTTGGTGGGAGCTGTGAGGAGCCAGTCGTCCAAATATGGAAACACCTGGAATCCTTGTCGTCTCAGGTGAGAAGCTACCACTGCCATGCATTTGGTAAACACCCGGGGGGCAGTGGTGAGACCAAAGGGCAGGGCCCTGAACTGAAAATGACTGGTTCCCAGCCTGAAGCGGAGGAATCTTCTGGAGCGTCTGTTCATCTTTATGTGATAGTACGCATCCCGAAGGTCTATAGAGCACATCCAGTTTCCTTTGCCCAAAAGGGCAAGGATGGACTGCAGCGTGACCATCCGAAATCTTGTTTTCTTGACTGATTTGTTCAAGACACTGAGATCCAAAATTGGTCTCCAGTCCCCTGTTTTCTTTGGAACTAAAAAGAACCTTGAGTAGATTCCGGATCCTTGCTGGTCTGCTGGAACTGGCTGAATTGCTCTTTTTGCAAGCAGTTTTGAAATCTCCAAAACTGCTAGATCCCTTTGAGCGGGTGGAACATCTGGAAGGGATTTTTTTGACTGATTTGGAAAGCGAAGAAAGGGGATAGAATAGCCTTCGGAAATGATGGACTGTACCCATTTGTCTTGAGTCAGGGATAGCCAGGCTTCTGGGTACAGTGACAATCTTCCCCCGACTGCCTCCGAAGATGGGCAGTCGGGCAACACCTCAGGGATGCTGAAAGGGCTTGTCAGGGAAGACTTCCCGATTGCCCTGGTTCTGCGGACCCCCCCTGCCCCTAGGGCGACGTCTACCATTGTTATTCCCGCCTCTGGCAGGAAAACGACTCTGTGCGTCAGGCGAAGTCCCTTGAGATTGTTTACGGAACCACATCTTTCCACCTTTCTGGCCTTTGGGGTAAGGCCTGGAAGGAGTAGAAAAACGGACTCCGACGGCAGAAAGGGTCTTGCCATCAGTCTCGCACCTAGTCAAGGTTTCTTTCACTTGAGGACCAAAGAGGGATGATCCATCAAACGGGGAGTTCGTGAAAGACGTCTTGAAGGGGTCCGCAAAATTGCATAGCCGCATCCAGGCATGCCTACGTAAGGCCACACCTGTCCCTGCGGCTCTGCTCGCTCCATCAGCCGCGTAAGAAAGAAGGCGCATGGAGGAGTTGGCTATGGAATTAAGGGTAGCCAGCTGCGTGTTCATCTTATCTTGGAAACCCGCAGCTGTAGGGTCCTTTAACATTTCACTCGCTTCCTTGATCAAGTCCCTTTGAAGAAGAGTAAAATGGCACAGGTAGTTCAGCAAACGCATGGTAAATGTCGCTGACGAGAACATCCGCTTCCCGTACCTATCCATGGACCTAGATTCCTTGTTAGGTGGATGGACAGGTACTGAAGGATCAGCTAGCTCCTTCTTAGTGGCAGCAGCTACCACCATAGCATCCACAGAAACTCCTTTTGTTAAAAACTGTTTGTCTGCTGGAGCTGTTATGAACTTGGAGGGTCTCCTGGGAGTGGGGTCCACTGAATCAGGAGCCGTCCATGCCTTCTTAGCAACCACCTGCATGAGGGGTCGAAGGGGGGACACCCAGGAGGTGGAAGGACGAGAGCCAACGCCTCAAGATACACAGATTCGTCCTCCGAAGGGTTGAGGGCTGGCCAATTTCCCCTCTGTTTCAGGATCTCCAGAATGTCTGCAAATGAGACATCTTCAGAAGGGGAACGGGGGGAACCCTCAGAATCATCCAAATCTGTGTCTGACGTGATGGACTCAGGTGAGTCAATGTGTTTCCTCTTACACTTCCTCTTCCGAGGGGGCTCTTCTGCCAAATCAGGAGAGGCCTCGGAAGAGGATGAAACCCCACAGGGGGTTCCTGAGGAGCTGGCTCTCTGCGGTCCGGGATGAGGGAGTGAGTCGACTTAGCCTGAGGCACCATAGAGGGAGGGGCGGTCGGAGCAGACTGTGGAGTAGAGCCAGGCTCTAACACACTCCGCATGACCTCGAATGCACCCCTGTCAGGCAGAGCCAGAGGTCCCCGCTCCGAGAAGCTAAGAACCCCCCTCGGCACAGACAGTGATGGCTCCGAGGCCGATGTCGGAGCCAAACTCACCAGCGCCGAAGCACCGAGAGGGAGAGGGGGGTCGGACAAGGGTCCGATGCCACTCACCCCTCGAGCCGGCGAGGAAGTCCGGCGCCGAGATTCTTCCAAGGAAGAAAGCGGAGCCGGCGACGGAGCCAAGACAATTGTATCGGCTCCGACGCTATCACAGTCTCGGTTCCGACACGACCCGGCTCCGAGCTCAAGAGAGTCGAAGGAGGAATATGCTGATGGACCGGGGCAGGCATCGACTGATGAGTCGGGCTCTGAAGCATCTGGGCCAGTGCCTCGGACTTAAGTAGTCGACTCACTACCCTCTGAAGGTCATGATCCGACAGCCTCGATGACCTAGAGGAGTGAGATCTTTGGCTCCGTTCAGACAGCAGGGGAGATCCTGGAGCCGAATGAACGGAGCCAAAAGATGGTGACCTGGACCTCTTCCTAGTTGTTGGCTCCGAAGGTCTGGTCGGAGCCGACACGGAACTTACTACCTCGGCTCCGGCCGGAGCCAAGGGGCCACAGAAACTGTGGACTGAGACTTATCGGCTCCAGCCGGAGCCGATGAAGGCAGAGGTTGAGAAACCTTAGGTCTCGGCTCAGTTGCGGAGCCGAAGACCTAGATGCCTTAGAGGGCTTCCCTGTTGAAACAGACAGGGAATCCTCTGGCTTGAGTAAGCCTCTGAGAATCAATTTATTCTTTCTTTACTGCAGGACCCTGGGGCTGAAGCCATGGCACACAGCACAGGAGTCCTGCAGGTGCAAAACCCCAGACAGTAGACACAAGAAGTGTGAGCGTCTGTCAGAAACATTTTCTGACAGCACGCATCACACTTCTTGAATCCGGAGACCTTTGCTTCTTTAGACATTTTTTTCTTTTTGAACAGGTGTACACAAACACACACACAAACACACTAGTTACACCCTGTCAAGTTAAAATATAATAAAAACCAGTAACTAGGATTTTAAAATAAAATAAAACACACACACTCCACTAGGGAAGGAAAGGCCTGTAGGCCCAAGGGAAGAACCTAAGGTTCTTGAGGGAAAAACGGAAATTTTTTAGAAGGGGATAAAATTTACTCTAAACTAAGGGAATTAAGTAAATATATTAAAATTAAAGGGGTTTTGAAGACTAATCTCAACAAGAAAAGTTACTCACCAAGAACCGGTAGAAAAACCAACCTCGAAGCTGCAGCGGCAAACGAGATCTGAGGTAACTCTCGCCTAGCATTGTGGGATATAAGGGGAGCCTCGAGCCGGTGGAACCAACTCTCGAGCTTTTAGAGTGGCCGAGTCGGAGCCGAGGTCGGCTCCGAACCCATCCAGCAAGAATGAAGGCGAGATAGACAACTTAACATCAGCCCGTTCAAAAGCCAAAAACACAGCATCAATGGGGCCAGATGGTGGCCCAAGCTACATCTTGCATGAACTACAGAACGAACTAACCCCCCACCTAAACACTCTGTTCAACCTCAGCCTCTCCACAGGCTACGTGCCCATAGAATGGTGCACAGCAATGGTTATTCCGCCTCACAAAGGAGGGGCTACAACTGACCCTGGTAACTATCGCCCCATAAGCCTGACTAGCCTGGTCTGCAAGGCTATGGAGCACATCATCATGGAACTCATTAACAAAGATACTGGGAACCTCCAAACACTTGACCCAACCCAATTCGGCTTTAAGGGCAGATCATGCCTACTAAACCTGGTTGACTTCGAGACAGTTACCAAGGCCGTAGACGAGGGAAAGGTGGTTCACACAGCCTACCTTGATCTCGACAAGGTGTTAGACACCATTCCTCACTCTGGTATTATAGAAAAACTCACCAGCCTGAACATAATACCCCTACGTCACAAGATGGGTTGCTAACTGGCTTACAGACAGAACTCGCACGGTAACAATAGCGGGCTCCAGGTCTGACTAAACCAGTCACAGGTGGTGTCCCGCAAGGCTCGGTTCTGGGACCCCTACTGTTTGGTATATATTTCTCAGAAGTACTGGCAAACACAGGACGACTATGGCTTATCAAGTTAGTCAATGACTGCAAACTGGGAGCCACAACTGACTCTCTGGCTGACAGACATCCTCCAAAAAGGCCTTACTGAGACAAACACCTGGTGTCAAAGTCATGGCCTCAAACTAAATGCCAAAAAATGCATAGTCATCCCGTTTGGGAAAAACAAAACACCCATGAATTACCACATAGGCGGCAGCCCCCTTAATACAGAAGAGGTAATAAGAGATTTGGGGACCCAGGTAGATAGTAATCTCTCCTTTGACAATCATATTGCCAAAGTAGTTAGGAAATCCTTCTATGCGGCCCATCTCATTAAGGGGTTTGCATCTAGAAATAAAGAGGTGATAGTGCCCCTCTACTCATCAGACCCATCACAGAGTACAATGCCCCATTTGGGATGTACCTCACAAGACACCAACAGCTTGAAAGACCACAAAAGCACCTCACCAAGAGGATTACTGGCCTCAAACATTGGTCTTATGCAGCCCGACTGAAAAAACTCCAGATGTACTCAGTGGCATATCGCTTACTCAGAGGTGATCTCTGCCTGACTTACAAAGCCATGTCACCCTCAGAATTGATGGACATGCTCCACCTAAAGAAATCCAAGTCACTGCGAGCCACGTGCTCTGAGCTAAACCTCGCCACAACAATGAATAGAACATGCCGGAGGGATAGATTCTTGTCAGAGACTCCCCATGCTATAGAACAAAATTCCTCACTACATTAGGCAGAGCCCCTCACTAACACTCGAGAAGCCTTGACGAGTGGATGGGTAACAGAAAACACACCCCTGGGTTCACTTCATTGGCTCTGCTTGACAGAGGCTCAGTTAATTAATGAATGGGGCGGCGAAAGCAGACACTCTGGCTAGGCTTATAAATGCCCTCTGGCAGACAGCCTAGTACCAACCTACATGTGAACAGAAAACAGAACTTACAGTATGAAAACTGGAAAAAAGAAGCTAACTGTAGTTTGACAGTTAAGAAGATAGTACCATCTCAAAAAGGGTGCTAAGAAACAAAACTGAAGCTGGTGCTTAGAAAGGACCAACGTTTCTGCTCGTGGCCCAAATAAATCTGTTCCACTTACTGGTGTAGACGTTTTTGGTGGAAGCCCTTTGCAAGGCTAGAAAATTTTTTCGGGGTACAGACTTGAGCCTGGACAGTTTCATTTGGGTTGGAAGTGAAAAAAACAAGCAGTCAATTTGAGGGCTTGAAGATTTGGATGCTGCATCCCTGATGGATGAGAAAGTAGGTCATGACTTGGTTCCAGTATTCAAGGAAGATGATTCAGGTGAGACCATAGGAAGGGGAATCATACCTGACAAGGCCAGAAGGGGACAATAATAACAGAGCTCTTCAACCTGCTTGCCTTTTGAAGAAACTTCAGGATAAGCGGAAGAGAAGGGTACACATTCAGGAGACCTGGGGGCCAACTGTGGAGTACAGTATCCCTCTGGAACTCCCCTGGAGGAGGTATCAAAGCAAAGAACTTGCTGCATTTGATGTTGAGGGAAGAGGCAAAGAGGCCACAGCACGGTTGACCCCAGTGGTTGAAGTACAGTTGTGTACCTACCATAAATGTAGATGTTAGAGTGTATTCACTGTTGCAGTCATTACACTTGGGTTATCCTGCTGGCAAGCGACCCTCAGTCGGCCCGAGTTCCACAGCCTTGGTCCGGTGTCGGTTGCTGTCGCCTCTTCCATGACGTCAGTGCGCCACGGGTATAAAAGTTGCAACCGACGCCATTTTCTTCAGTTTTTCTTGCCCCAGATGTCAGGTGCCCCCAGATAGGAAGGCTGGAATGAAAATTATGCCAAAAAACATGCATATATTACTCTAAACATTTCCTTCATCTACAAGCAAATACACCACATAAGTAATATAGAGATGAGAAGTACAGAAAATTCCCAGCAATGAAAAAAGGGGGACAGTGGGTGGGTAACCTGGACTGCAACAGTGAATACACTAACATCTACATTTATGGTAGGTACACAACTGCACTATGTTCATCGTGTTTCACTGTTGCAGTCATTACACTTGAGTAGAATCCCAAAGCTGAGGTTGGGTGGCTGGGTCTAAATTGGATATGGAGATGCTAACAATCCTTGCAGAACTGCAGTGGCAAAGCCTGCTCTGGATTTAGAGAGGTAAGTGGTAGTGCTTGGTGAAAGTGTGCACTGAGCTCCAGGTTGCAGCTTCTAAAATGTCTTTGGTTGGTACTCCTGAGGAAAGCTGCTGAAGTGGCTGCTGCTCTGGTAGAATGAGGCCTAATGCCCTTAGGCACGGATTTGCAATGTTGTGCATAACAGAAGTGGATACAGTGTCCTATCCATTTCGAGACTGTCTGCTTTGTAATAGGTTTTCCTTGTGATCCTGCAGCATATGCTACAAACAGTTGCTCAGTTTTTCTGAAAGCTTTTGTTTTGTCAAAGTAGAAACGTAGCTGTCTGTGTATATCCAAAGCGTGCAGAAGTGTCTCCCCTTTATTCTGTGGATTTGGGTAAAAAGTAGGTAAATGAATGGTTTGGTTTAAGGCCACATTGGAGACCACTTTTGGCATGAATGTTGGGTTTGTCCTAAGAGAAACCCTGTCCTGATGAAAAATGAGGAAAGGTTCCAAAGCCATTAATGCCTGTAACTTAAGACTTCTTGCTGAAGTTATTGCTAGGAGCAGAGCAGTTTTCCATGACAAGAATTTTAGATCAGCTGTGCTGGCTGGTTCAAAAGGAGGCAGTGCGAGTTTTTCTAAAACATAATTGAGGTCCCAAGTAGGTACGGGTGCTCTCCTTGGGGGTCTTATATTTTTTGCCCCTCTGAGGTACTGTCGTAGTAGAGGATGTGAAAAAATAGGAGGTTCCGTATTGTAATGAGCTGAAATGGCAGAGGCATGGATTGTAATAGATGAGAAAGATGAGCCTTTGTCCAGCATCTCAGTTACGTATTGTAAAATCTGAGGTATATTAGGGACAAGTGGTTCGAGCCCTTGTGCCTGGTTCCAAGCACAGAATCTCTTCCATTTTTCTGCGTAAGATTTCCTAGTGCTGGGCCTCCTAGCTTCTAAAATGACATCCATTACAGCTTGAGAGAGGTGCAGTCTGAGTGGCTACATTATCTGCCATGCTGCCAGGTTTAAGGTCCTGAGTTGACTGCAGAATCTGATTGTTTTGTTGTGTCAGAAGATGAGGAATTATAGGTAGAAGCCAAGCTGGGCCTCGAGACAAATTCTTTAGGATTGGGTAACCAGTGCTGGCATGGCCAGTCTGGTGCAACCAAGATCATTTTTGGCCTTTCTTGTCTGACTTTTAATAGCACCTTGGTGAGAAGAGGTATCGGAGGGAAGGCATAGACTGTCAGGCCTTTCCAGCTGAATGATAGAGCATCCACTTTCCATGCTTGAGAGTGATAAGTTCTTGTGCAAAATTTCTGTATTTGGTAATTGTGAGGGGAGGCAAAAAGATCAATGTCTGGGCGTCCCCATTTCCTCGTTATAATGCTGAACACTTGTGGATTTAACTTTCATTCGTGAAGATCAATGAGATTTCTGCTTAGTTTGTCTGCAAGTGTATTTTTTGTTCCTAGCAGGAATTGTGCCTGCAGATGTACTTGAAAGGTCAATGCTGTGTTCCAAAAAGTCATGGCTTGTCTGCATAGGGGGTAGTAATGTGTGCCCCCTTGCTTATGTACCACATAACTGTGGTATTGTCCATCTATCAATAGTTGCCCTGAATGTATTAGGTTCTTGAAAGCTGTCAGGGCATTCTGTACAGCTAGCATCTCTTTCTGATTGATGTGAAGATGCATTTGTTCCTTGGGCCATATGCCCTGAACACATTTTCCTGCCATATGTGCCCCCCAGGCATAATCCGATGCATCTGTTGTTGTCGTCTGCCTGGCTGTGGGTAAGGTGAAAGGCTGTCCCTTGTTGTGGTGACAGGCCTGGGACCATCAAAACTCCTGTTGTAGGCAGGGAATTAAAGTTATGATAGTCTCCAGGCTGTGACAATGCTGAGTCCAAACACTTTTTAGATACCAAAGTAGTTTCCTCATATGCAGTTTCGCATATGGAATTAGTAGAATGCAGGATGCCATGAAGCCCAGGGCCTGCAGAATTTTTCTTGCAGGGAGCTGGGTTTTTGTTGCCATCATTTGAAAGTAACGAGTCAGTTGTCTGTCTGGTGTGAGACAAGTCATCTGGGCAGCTGTATTTAAGCTTGCACCCAGGAATATCTCTTGAGAGGGGCACTAGTTTTGATTTCTTTTCGTTTACTGTGCACCCTAGGCAAATTAGCAATCTTTTTACAAACGCCAGGTGCTTTAGAAGAACGTCTTTGCTCTCTGCTTGAATAAGGCAGTCGTCCAAGTATGGATATATTTGAATTCCTTTTTGTCTGCAAAACGCAATTACTGGTGACAGGCATTTCGTGAAGACCCTGGGCGCAGTAGATAAGCCAAAGGGCAGTGCAGAGAATTGGTAATGCATTGAGCCTGCTATGAATCTGAGGTATCTTCTGCAAGACTGTGATTGGGACATGCAGGTATGCCTCCTTGAGGTCTAAAGTAACTAGCCAAGCCTTCTTGCCCAGCATGGGCAGAAGTTGCTGTAGTGTTAACATTTTGAATTTTGGAACATCCAGGAAAGTATTTAGTATTGACAGCTCCAGTATTGGTCTCCAGGCTTTGTCCTTTCTGGGTACTAATAAAAGTCTAGAGTAAAATCCTTGTCCCTGTTCTTGCTGTGGAACTTTTTGAATAGCGCCCATGTCCATAAGAGCAGCAATCTGGTTTTGTGCCTCTGCCCATTGGTTTTGTGGCAGGTCTGGCACTCCTTTTGGTTTTGGAAGCGTGTGGAAGTGGAACCTGCAACCCTGAGAAACAATATTCAGCACCCATTGGTCCTGGGTGATCATGTGCCAATTTGAGAAAAGTGATAGCTTTCCCCCTAAGGGTGCTGTCAAAAGTTAAGTGCTTGGCATTTGCAGAGGGAAGTCATTGGGACTGTTTCCTATAAGGTTGTGATTTGTCTTCCCCCTCCTTTGGGGGTTGAAGCACCCCATTGTTTAGGTCTGTAGGAGCCTTGGGGCTGAGATCTGCCTCTTGGGCGTCTGTATCTGCCTCTTTGTGGCCTGACACTGGAAAAGACCATTTTTTTTGAAGGCCAGTTTCTGCTAAATCTAGGTGGTTGAACCTGTAAGAAATCTTTCACTGCCTGCATTGACTTTGCTTTATCCTCCATTTTCTTTAACACCTCTTCTGCCTTAACACCAAACAAAGTATCATGCTGTAATGGAGCATCCAATAATTTTACTTTAACGTGGTCAGGTAAACTTTGTTCTTTCAACCAAGCATTCCTTCGGATAACCGAGCCTGTAACTGCGGCTCTACAAGAAGCCTCTAATGAATCAAAACCACATTGCAGAGTATGACCACATTGCAGAGTATGCTTCCCCACTTGTTCAACTGCATGCAATAAATCCTGCATTGCCTTACTGTCAGGACTTTCTGTATTTGAAACCATTTTCTGTTTTAACAATGATATGAGGTACTGTTGGTATTTAAGCATGTGAAACTGACAGTTTAAAGCTCTTACAGCTGAAGTAGCAGAAGTGTAACCCCCCCCCCCACATCTGTCCATAGCTCTGGAATCCCTATCAGAGGGGACAGTATTTTTAGCAGTGGAAGCCTTAACCACCTTAGGACCCTGAGAAATTGTTTCTAGGTCTGCAGCGGGGTTTTTGTAAAGAAATTTGAGAGTCAGGGACTCTGTAGTACCTGTCTGGCTTGAGTGGTGCAGGGGGTAAAGAATCAGGAGACAGACTGGATTCGGAAAATACATCAACAATATCAAGCACAGGGGGGATAAGCCAGGGGCCTGTGCCGAGGCAATAAAAGGAAGTCTCTGAGCCTTTTCTTGGATTCCGAATAATCCTGGCTCTCCCAATGGAAATGCTCCCTCATGGTGTGCAGGGTTTCCCCAAAAGAATAATCCTCAGGCGGAGAGGCTGAAGGTATGGACTCTTCTGCATCATAGTCCTCCTAGGGAGGGAAAGAATATCCCGGATCAGAAGAGGAATCAGAGGAAATGGAAACCTGGTTCGAGGAATCAGTGTCTTGCCTAGGCCTTTTGTCAGGAGGCAAGATGGGAACCCCTGATTAAAGTAATTAGGTCTTCGGCCATCTTAAGCATCTGTTTCTTTGGCATGGATGACTGTACTGGAGAATGCTGTACTTGTTTCCTTGTCTTTAATGGAGTCTGACTTAACCGTTGCTGCTGTAGTGTACTTAATTGTAAACTGTGAAGGTCTGAAAACACTGCTCAGCAGCTCCGGACCCATCTGAGGGTATAGTTTCCATAGGCCCAATACCTTAAGTTTTCACAGGCCTCTGTCTTCATGAGGCTGTTGGTTACGGCCTGTGGCTCTGAGGTAGCGGGTGTCAGGGGCTGCGAAAGCGCCTCACTGAGAACTGGCGAACCAGCGACTGGCCTAGAAGAGGTTTCGTCGTCTGTTTTGGACCTCTGATGCCAGTCCTTTCCTTTGTCTGTTTTTTATAAATTCCGGTCAGTTGTTCTGACGGCATTATGTAATTAAACCTTCGGCCAAAATAATGTAAAGCAAATTCAAACAGATGTTTAATAGTGCGTTTATTGAATCTTGCACAAAACCTACAACTAGTAACTTTATGGTCAGGGCCTAGGAAAGGAATACAGTAAGAGTGAAAGTCCTTATGAAGTATTTGCTTCCCACAAGAAATACAATTAACTTTTACTGACATCAGTCTGGAGCAAGAAAAAGTTTCCCCAACGGGGTACTTAGCTTTATTGAAGACTTTGGTTCTGAAACTCAATTTTGAATATCTCAGGAGCCGACCGGCACTTGCTAACTGCTTTTGCTTCGGGCACCGCGCGACAAGAAAGACTAAAGAAAATGACGTCTGTTGCAACTTTTATAACCCGGGCGCATTGACATCAGAGAAGAGGCGACAGCAACCGACGCCGGACCAAGACTTTGGAACTCGGGCCGACTGCAGGTCGCCTGCCAGCAGGATAACCCAAGTGTAATGACTGCAACAGTGAAACACGATGAACATCATTGTCCACCACTGACTTCAGGGACCACTCATGTGGAACCAGGAGTGATCTGCTGAGTCTGTCCTCTAAATCGCTGGTTTTCCCAAGGATATTCATTGCAAATAGGTGGTCTGAATATATCGCCCACACCCACACCCTCATGGCTTCCCTGCACAAGGGGTAAGGACAGGTTTTTCCTAGTTTGTTCATGTACCAGACAACAGACATGTCTATGTGTATTTCAACTGTCCCCAAAAGTAGAACGTCCTGAAAGGCTTGCAACATTAGGACTACTCATCTCAAGGACCCCGACATGCAACCTGGTCTCTATAGGGGACCACATGGCTTAGACCATCCTCCCATTGTAATGCCCCCCAACTCAAACTGGGAAGCATCCGTTGTCACGGTGACTATGGGTGGGGTCATTCAAGAACAGTCTTCCTAGAATGAGGTTGTCTGACTAAATCCACCAACTGAAGTGATGTTTGCAAATGGGGGTCAACCAGATGGAGGGACAACGGCTGAAAGAGGATGGACCATTGTGTCACAAATGTCCACTGAAGAACCTGCATGAAAAATCTGGCTAGTGGAACTAACAGCAGCTGCTGACATGGATCCTAGGGTCTGCAGGACCAACTGAGCACGGGGGGGCTGCTGGGTTAATTCCTGCACCTGATTTTTCAGAGTGGCTACTTGGTGTGAAGGAAGAGAAGCTATCAGATCCCATGTTGACTTGTGTACCTATAAAGGTTGAATTCTCATATTTTTGGTGATGCCCAGACATGACAGCTGATTAAGTAATACCTGGCTTGAATTAGCAGATGCCTCATGGGAGCGGTCAGAAGCTAATCAATATATGTAAACACCTGGAATCCCCTGAGCCTCAAGTGAGCAGCTACCACTGCCATGCATTTGGTGAACACCTGGGGTGTTGTGGTGAACTCAAAGGGCAGTGCTCTGAATTGGCAATGATTGGCTCCCAGCCAGAAGTGCAGTTATCTCCTGGACCGCCTATCTATTTTGATGTGATAGTACACGTCCTTGAAATTTATCCATCAGTCATCGTCATCCTTGTGCAACAGTGACAAAACTGACTGAACCATAACCATTCCGAACCTCAACTTCTTTACATATTCAATTTGCTTAGATGCAGGGTGGGTCTTAAGTCCCCTGCTTTTTTCAGCACCAAAAAGAAGTGGGGGTAAGTTCTGAACCCTCTCTGTCCAGCTGGGACCTCTTGGATGACTTTTTAGTGACAGTTGTTGGATTTCCTGTGCTGCCTGCTCCCTCTGACTGGATGGCACATCAGGAAGGATCTTGGAATTTGGAAGGAGAAAAGAGAGTGTAAGCCTCTGGATATTATGCTTGTTACCCAATGGTTTTGGGTCAGCTGGTCCAAGCTTTTGGGTGCAAAGCTAGTCAGGCCCTCCAAATGCCTCCAGAGACGGACAATTGGGCAGCATTTTAAGAGCGCTGGTAGGGCTTATTGGGAAAGGATTCCCTAAAGACCTGGTTCTGCATACCCACTCTGCGTCTAGGGCAGTGTCTATCATCAACCCACCCCCACCTCTAAAGGATGGTTCCCTGTGTAGGTCCTGAAAAGATCCTCGGGATTTGCAAAACAACATTTTCTTAACTCAGTGTTGATTCCTGGAGGACTGATGAAGTGTAGAAAATTTGATTCCAACAGCAGAAAGGGTCTTCCCGTCCTTTTTACTGTGGGTGAGTGCATCTTGAATGGAAGGCCCAAAAAAGGGAAGAGCCACCATAAGGGGCATTCAGGAATGATGCCTTAAAGGGTTCCGCAAAATCACAGCCTCATCCAGGCATGCCTCCTTAGGGAAACTCCTGAACCAGCTGGTTGTTAAGTGCCCTCTGCGGTATGGGAGATCAACCTCAAAGGAGGTGATGGACAAGAGTGGTCAGCTTAGAAGAAACTCCATAGGTACAGACTCATAAGTTGAAATTTCCTTGATCAGGTCTCTCTGAAGCAGAGAGAAATGAGCTTGGTAGTTCAGTGACCTCAGTGCAAAGGTGGCTGAGACATAGATGCACTTCCCAATTCTGTCCAATGCTCTAGACGCCTTGTTAGGCAGATGGACATTAGGAGTTTCTTCTGGCAGCTTAGTAGCAGTCACCACTACGATGGCATCAACTACATGACCCTTACTCCAATGTTTTCTATCTGCAGGGAGTATCAGAAATCTATTGGGTCCTTTAGGTATGGACAAAATTGTGTCCGGTTCTTTTCATGCCCAGCGGGACACCAAATCAACCAGGTATCTACTTGGGGGGGGGGGGGGTCATCCAAGATGTACATGGGCTCGTCCTGAATGCCTCAAAGCCCTCGGATCCTGAGGTATTGGATCCAATGTAGGAGTAGACAATGGTAGAGGACAGAGTGGTAATAACATTCTCTGGATCCAAAAGAGCTGTTTGATCAGAAAGGGGAGGCATTTCTTCAGGTCCGAGGGAGTCTGATCACAGGATTTCTTTGGCTTCTTACCCTCAAGGGTGTCCCTCAGGGAAACAAGCAGGGACCTCTTTTGCAGTACCTGGAGAAGCCAAAGAAAGTGTCAGCCTCCAGAGCAGAGGAGAGAAGGCGGCCCCCCCAAGTATCAAATTTCTCCAGTTGTCTAAAGCAAGCGGACTAAAAGCAGCACAAAAAGAACAATCCACTTTCAAATTATTGGCACCAAGGCAATATACGCACTCCTTGTGGGCATCCTGGTTGGGAATTTCATGCCCAAAAGTGCAGCGCTTGAAACCCGGCAAAGGTCGTCAGTCAAAACAAAAAAAACTCTAAACAACCAATTGTCAACTCAGCAGGATAAAGAACGCAGGGAACTGCAAAAGCAAACTATGAATACAGATAAACTTTAAAACTTTGTTGCTTAAAACTAAAGATTAAACTAAGTTTAAATACAAGTTTAGTTTAAAGCTAACATGACAAAAATAGCTAACTGAAATGTTTTTTTTTCTTTCAGGAAAGAATCACAACACACACACTAACTGAAAAAAGATAATGGAGGGAGGACTTACAGAACCCAAAGCTAATTCACAAGATTTTGAAATAAACATATTGACAGCTTGAGGAAACGAGATCAGTGTGCGGTACACTGAAGCAGCAAACGAGATCTGAGATACTTGGGTGGATGCGGTGCATTATGGGCAACAGGGAGGAACTTGAGAGTCAGATCCAAGTCTGTAGAATATGGCTGAGCCAGATCAGAGACCCTACCATGACGAGGAATGAAGACATCAGATGTTAGCCAAATGCAGTAGACATGCCTGAAACCAGCAGACAGTGAAAAACATGTCGCCAATTACATACTGCAATTCAAAATCTGCTTTAAAAAAAAACTAAACAAAAGCGTAATCATGCAAACTAAACAAAAAAATAATCATTTTCCAAAGCAAACATGCTTCAAAAGGGAAGAAAAGTGGGTGTGCTTTAGTAAGTTTGAAAAAGAACAATTAATCTTACCAGATTCGCTATCAGAGCTGGACTCTGCCTTCTTGACAGGGGCCTTCGGCACTGCAGCAGCTGGCTTTGACACAGCAGCTGAAGTTTTAGCTGTGGGTCATAAGACAGTAAAGTAAAGTAAAGAGAACAGGATGAGGATGGATAATCAAAGTAAATGCATCATTGCAGGGCATTTCCCCTTTTGCTATTAACAATTAAAGATAATGAATTGAATATCAGAGTGGTAACTTATAAAATGACTGCTTAAGTAATCTCAGAAATATAACATTTAAAGCTAGAAAGGAATACAATCGTCGTCCATTTAAGCTCTAACACAAGTTGTGTCTGTGCTAATGCAATGCTATGGATTTGTTCTTAAACATTTAAGTTGCATCAAAAAAAGTCACAGCCTGATGAGCCAACTGCTGAGAGAACAAAATGAAGCCGCTATCAGCTACTTTAAAGTTCCTTAAGTAAGATAATCAGACCCTCCATCACCATAGACAATTAGCAATTTCATTTTAAACACTTCAACCAGATTCCTTAACAAGGGAATCTGGAGGCTTGTATTAAAATGTGAAACACTCTGCAGGCACCTACATAAATGAAACTCAAAAAGGCTTTTAAAATTTACATCACTCAAAAAACTAAGCAATTTTACAATGCTTCTAACAGGCAAACTGTACAATTGGCCATAAACTCAAATAATGCAATCGATCCAACATGCACCATTAGCTGAAGACACCTTCCCACAGCCTGAATGTTTCAGCAAATCAGAGGTCTGAGCATACAAGACTGCAGTTTTGAGCAGAGGCCATGACAGAAGACAGCCATAAAACAAGAATGCACTACAGGCATAACTACTACTTTATTACAGCCTAGTGGATGAAAACAAGCAGCACAAAAAAATGCTCTTGGCATACCTCAAAACTGTAAACTGATGTCAAAATATTGCTCGTCCCTTCCTAATATTTGACTTATCAAATCTAAATTAGCAAAGGGCATTTACAACTGTCCCAAATGTGGAGCAAAGTACAGTTGTGTACCTACCATAAATGTGTATTCACTGTTGCGGTCATTACTCCTTGGTTATCCTGCTGGCAGGCTACCCTCAGGTCTGCCAGAATTCCAAAGTCTAGGTCCGGCATCTGTTGCTGTCGCCTCTTCCCTAATGTCAGTGCACCAGGGGTATAAAAAATGCAGCCAACACCATTTTCTTCAGTTTTTCTTGCCGCAGATGTCAGGTGACCCCAAATTGGTAGGCTGAAAAAATATGCAAATAAATATGCACGCACAAAAATAACATTTCCTTCATCTACAAGCCAATACACCACATAGGTTGTATAGGATAGAGAAGTTCAGATAAGCCTCAGCAAAGAAAGGGGGATGGTGGGTGGGTAACCTGGACTGCAACAGTGAGTACACCAACATCTACATTTATGGTAGGTACACAACTGTACTATGTTCATTGTGTTTCACTGTTGCAGTCATTACTCTTGGGTTGAATCCCAAAGCTGAGGATGGGTGGCTGGGCTTAAGGGGATTAGGAGAGGCTATGAGGCCCTGCAGAAATGCAGTGGCAAAACCAGCTCTGGATTTAGAGTAAAGAGGTAAGTGGTAGTGCATTGTGAAAGTGTGCACTGAACTCCATGTTGCAGCCTCTAAGATGTCTTTGGTTGGTACTCCTCTGAGGAAGGCTGCTGAAGTGGCTGCTGCTCTGGCAGAATGAGGCCCAGTGCCCTTAGGCACTGATTTGGTGGTCGGTTCCGGAGATATTTTAGTTCCATCATTTGAAGTAATAGTAAAGTTCAGTGGGGAGGTTCTGCGGGTGGGGGTATATAGTAGCATTTTTGTTTT
>NC_056748.1:853785167-853855167 GCF_019279795.1 Protopterus annectens | reverse complement strand
TTTTATGCTTCAAGTAGTGTGTTTTATTTATCACAGGTTACTAGTTTTAAAACATTCATGTGAGAATTTATTTCAGGTTACCAGTTTTACTACACTTTCATGTGAGCATTTATTTTCATAGGTTGGTACTAGGCTATCAGCCCTAGGGCTGATACAAGCCTAGCCATAACAACTCCCTGGGTATTTCTTCCCACAATATTTACTTCCCTGGACTTCTGTCTAGCAGGGCGACTGACGTGATCCCCAGGGTGAATTTCCCATCTCCCATCCAATCGCCAAGCAAGGTTCCTTTTTAAGAGGGCCAAGGAGGCGCTCTTGCTTGACATGTATGGGCAGACTATTCCAGAGTATGGGGAATCTCTGTCAGGGACCTAATCCCTCCAGCATGTTTTGTTCATTGTGATGACAAATTTTAGATCTCCAGACCGTATGGCTCTGAGGGATTGGGATTTCTTAAGTGGAGCATGTCTAACAGCTCAGGGTTTGACATTACCTTCTATGTGAAGCAGAGATTGCTGTGGCGATGTGGGTCGAAGGGGAGATCACAGTCCACCTGTGTCCTTAAGTCTCTCATCACACTTTTGGTGTTTAGTGTACTGCCACCTATGTGGTAATTCATGGGTACATGTTTTTTCCAAAGGGGATAACTATATATTTCTTGGCATTAAGCACAAGCCTGTGGCTCTGGCACGAAGCATCCGTTTCTGTAAGGCCCTTTTGTAGAATATCCAAATCATTTGGAGATTCAATAATGACTTCGTTTGCAGTCACCTGCAAACTTTGTTAGCCAGTGTCCCTTAGTGTTGGCCTGTACTTCAGAGAAGTAGATGCCAAAAAAGATTCTCCCAGTGTATCCTATTTTCTTTAGTTCTATTTGTGGTCTATTTTATGGTTAATTATGCTCAGTGTGCATGTACACTTGTCCATGTACATATTGGAGTGTGTGTATTATAGTAAAAACATTTATACAATACATTTCCAAACACATACACACATGCATTTGGATGTTTAAGAGAGTCTTCTTGTGAGCCAGCTGGCTATCCACCAGGTGACAAAGGTTTACACCTAACTTTCAGTTAGTCAACAGTACTTGAGTTGGGTATTATGTCAAATGCCTTGGCCAGGTGAATGTAGGCAGTGTGAACCATTTTACCCTCATCCATTGCTTTGGTGACCCTCTCAAATAAGTCCACCAGGTTGAGTAGGTGAGAGCTGCCCTTAACGAAACCCAACTGGGTTGGATCCAATGTCTCGAGGATTCCTATGTCATTTTTGATCATTTATGCGATAATTCATTCCAAGGATTTGCATAGGAGGAAACAGATTTATGGGGCAGTCATTTCCAGCGTCTGTAGAAGGCCCACCAATGGGCAGATGGATGGCTGTTGCTGTTCATCATTCATTAGGCACAAAGCCCGTTTGGAGGCTAGAGTTTATATAGCATTCCAGAAGGCCTGATAGGTCATGTTTCGTGCTATTTAGACAGCAACTTGGGACCATCAATTCAGTGCTTTTGGCCTTAAAGAGGGCAGTGACTACCTGCTCCAGAGTGATAGAAAAGGGGGTTGTAGGATCATAGAAGATTACTAGTCTACTGACCCGGAAGCCATTCTAAGCCTAGCCATTTCAATCCCATGCAATACCGTAGAAGTAAGAGTCATTACCTAGGAGAGCATTTAGTGAGGCCTGCCCATGTCCAGGAGGGTTGTGGACGCTATCCGTGTTAAGATTTTATGATGCTCCATCCACTCATTCAGGTTCCTCAAAGATAGAGGTGCTCTGTTTCTCATGAATTGGTAGCCTGTACCGAAGATGTGGCAGTCACTGGGAGATAAATTGGCATCTCCAACATGTCCTATTTAAGTCACAGGCCATACTTAAATTCCTGGAATGGGTAAGCCCTAGACCCATTTGATTTATGGATATGCAATAAGTTCGTTATAGGTTCATAGGCGTGTACTAGGCTAATGGCCCTGGAGCCTTTACAAGCCAAGCCCACAGAAATGACCTGGCATCGTGCCACCCAACAGTAGTTACCAGTGCCCCGATCAAGTAGATCCAGTGGAGTGATTCCCCAGGGTCAACTTTCTATTTCCCATCCACTCAAGAATTCTCTTGAAGACAGCCAGTGAGGTGCTCTATTTGACATGTATGGGAAGTCTATTGCAGAGCACGGGCACTCGCTGGGTTATGAACCTGTCCCTCCAGCATGTTCTGCCGACTTGTGGTAATGAGGTTGAGGTCTCTGGAGCATGTAGTGCAGAGGGATTGGTATTTCTTTACATGTAGCATTCCTAATAGAGCTGGGTCAGACATGGCTTTGTAAGTCAAGCAGAGATCAGCTCTTAGTAGTTATGAAACAGTGAATAGCTGGAGTGTTTTTAGTCAGTCAGTGTACATGTGTTTAAGGCATATGATCCTCTTTGTGAGGTACTTTTGTGGCCTTTCCAGTTGGTGTGTCTAGTGAGGTACACCCCAAATAGGGCATTATACTCAATGATTGGCCTAACTAGGGAAGAGTAGAGAAAGATGATGACCTCTTTCTTCCTGGATGCAAAACCCTTAGTAATGGGATGTGCCACATAGGACTTTCTGACCACAGTGGCAATGTGGTGGTCGGAGTTTGCTGTCAACCTGTGTACCCACATCTCTTAACACTTTCACTGTTCAATGGGCTCCCATCAATGTGGCAATTAGTGGGAACAGAGTTTTTCCCAAAGAAGATCAGGATGCATTTTTTGGCATTAAGCTTAAGGCCATGGTTTTGACACCAGTCATTGGTCTCAGTGAGGCCTTTCTGTAGGATGTCTACATCACTTGGGGAGTTGAGGACTCCCAGCTTGCAGTTGTCTGCTAACTTAATCAGCCAAAGTCCCTCCATGTTGGCCTGGACTTCTGAGAAGTAGATGCCAAACAAGAGAAGACCCAGGACCAACCCCTATGGGACTCCACTCGTGACTGGTCGGCAGTCTGACTTGGGAGTGCGCTACTTTCACACTGTGGGTTCTGTGAGCCAATTTGCAACCCACCTAGTGATATAGGGGCCAATGCCTAGTTTGTTGAGTTAATCTAATTCTTGAGTGGGAAATGGTATCAAAGGCCTTGGACAAATTGAGGTAGGTTGTATGAACTGCCTTGCCCTCATCAGCGGCTCTGGTGACTGACTCAAGTCAACCAGGTTGAGCAGGCATGATCTACCTTTCACAACACCAAATTATGTTGGATCTAGATGTTTGGAGATTCCCTATATCCTTGTTAATTAGGTCCATGATGATGTGCTCCACAGCCCTGCATATCAGACTCGTCAAGACTAATGGGATGATAATTCCCAGGGTCTGTAGTCACTCCCCCTTTATGGAAAGGGATGACTGTAGCATGCGCCATTCGGTAGGGACAAACCCTGAGGGGAGCCTGTGATTGAACAGGGCACACAGATGTGGTACCAGTTCACTTTGTAATTCATGCAGAACATGTCGGGTCCCATGGAAGCTATATTTTTGGCCTTGGACAATGCAGCTTTAACCCATGCTGCAGTAATGCTGGGTGCCTGGCATTCCTCATATTGTGATTGGTCCTTAACTTTGGTGGTGGTGGGGGGTAAAGATGGCACTGAATCTGTCGGCCAGTATGTTGGCAATCTGTTGGCTCAGTATAGGAGGTAGCATTGTGCAGCAACTCAGAGCAAATCTGGGTATTGCTGTCAAGATTTTTGATACAACTATAGAAGGCTTTGTGGTTTTTAGTGTCTGCTGCAATTCTGCCTTCATAGAAGGCTTTAGAGGTTTTGATGAGCGATCTCAACTTTTTGTTGAGGCTAATAAGGGAGTTTTTAGAGTCTCGGGACACCTTTTTCTGCAAAAAAAGTTTCTTCCTTCTGTTGTACAGTTTAATGGTAGGGAACCATCAGATGGGCTTACTGTTTTGGAGAGAGCGCGTCTTGGCTCCGTTGGGTATGGCTAGCTCCATGCATTTATATATGTTCTCGTACAGTGCATTGGTGCATGATTCGGCAGTCATGCATCTATTTTCCATTGACATGGCTGCCGTGAAGTTAGCCACCTCTGTTTTTAGGAGGAGCCCAAAGTCAGCTTTGGAGAAGTTAATCATGTTTGTTACCTTTGCAGGGGGTGTGGGTGAGATGTGGATTTCCATGCTGATTAGTCTGTGGTCTGATCTAACCAGGGAGGAATTGACTATTGGTGTAGAGCAACGGTTGCCCATGTTAGTAATAACCAGGTCAGGGATGATGCTTCCTCTATAGTGGGGGTAAGAATGAGCTGGTCCATGGAATTGGAATTTATGAACTCCAGGAAGCATTGGGCCAGTGTACTGGTGCACGAGTAGTTTTCCCAGTTGATGTAGGGGTAAGCTGAAGTCACCTAGTAAGAGAGTGTTGGGTTGGACCCTAATAGTTTCCAAGGTGCTTAGGAACATGGAGCGAGTCTTGGGGCATGGTTGGGGACCTACACCAGTCTACGACCTGAAAATCGCAGTCTTACCCAATGTTAGTTTTACCTGAAGTATTTCACATGCATTGTGCTGGGCTACTACTAGTCGGGAGGTGTGTATATCCTTTATGAATATGGAGACACCAGTGCCTTTGGAGATTTGTTCCATGTTCTGGGGCCAAAAGGTGTAGAATGAGTTATAACCTGATAGTGCAGGGGTGTTTTCTGCAGCTTTAAACCAGGTCTCCGTTACAGCACAAATGTTTATATTCTCCATTTTTAGGAGTGCTTCGAACAAGTGCATCTTGAGATTTAGACTTCAAGCACTGGGCAGCATGACCCTTAGATTGTATTTATAGCTGTTACGGTAGTAATTTGGTCTTTGGAACATCGCCTAAAAAGGCACTAAGAGTGGCAAGGGCCTTAGCCAGTATCCGGAAACCTAGGAGTGACAGACGCATCAAGGTCCGTCAATCATGCCATCCCAAGCAGACACATACTGGATCCCCTTAGAATGACACCAAAAACTTAGCCAATTGTTGAAGTCCATAGCTTTCTGCTTGTAATGCGATATCATTCTGGGTGACTGTAGGATGCTGCTCAGGGCTAGGGTCATACCAGCCAGGGTCACAATCAGAGAGCTCCTCTATGTCTCTTTTCATGTAGTCCAGGGAGGTGCGTCTCGGGTCATTCAGACCCACAAGGATAGTGACAGTCATACTTGTTGTGGAGTGACTGGAGTGTGCGCCTTTTGTCTGATTCTGGCACCTGACAGTGGACTGTTACCTTCTCCTTAGTCAACCTAGCGAGTGGGACATCAGTGTGCCTCACTACTGAGTCACCTATGATTAGTGTATTGGGCAAGCTGTTTTGCCTTAGGGGCTTAGGTTGAGGGGCACACTACGTAGGTGAGCTATGCGCCTTGGCGTTATGTTATGTTGTGGTGGTAGTGTGTTTCTGTCTTGGAGGTCTCTGCTGTTTGAGTAGATTTCTATTGAGAGCCTCTGCAAAGGTGGGTGTGTGGTTTGTGTTTTTATGTGAAAGCTGTGATGGTGGATATTCTGGAGAGCTGGGTGTTGCATGTGGTGTGGTACAAGTTTTGACCTTCTCCTCTCGACCAGCTATTCCAGTCTTGGCTTGTGTGCATGGCTTTAATTTGGATACATAGGTGCATCTCTCAAGTCTGAGTGTTGGAAGGCAAGAGGAGAGGGTGGTCTGTGTACATGAGGCATTTGCTACACTGCTTCAGAATTCCCTAGTTCACCAGGTTAATAGAAGAAAGCACAAGGAACTGAACTTTAGACATGGCAGAAGGGATGGTCATTATTAATACGTACTGCAGCAGTTTCCTTATATATCCCTTTTACAGGAAAAATGTCACTCAAGGTGTCCGAGTCTGTACAGAGCACTGCCACACACTTAAGGGGGAAACTTAATACGTAGACAATGAAAAAATGCAAGGATCAAGTATTTAAGCAGATATTCTGAAGTTAGGAAGAATTCAAGAAGTACTTACTGAAAAAAAAAACTTGCTTATCATAAATGATGAAAAGAGGAGAGTCGTATGAATGGCTACTACCTGGCTACTACTAATGCTGGTCTCGGCACAGCTTCACTCTGTTGGGATACAATACTCCTTTGCTTCTTCTCTCACCTGAAGCAAAATGTTAGCACCAATGCCAAGAGAAGCAAATCACAGCCTGTTTGGTGATCTACAATATTCTCCCAGATGATGCAAGGGTCTGCAGGGCTTGTAAGCCTTTTTCTGGTAGATGCCTCAAACCACCACCAGACCAATCAGGTATGTTAAGCACAGACACTCATTCTCCAACCAGAGAGTCATGAATCAATGCACTCTGCTCCTACTCTCAACAGGATGAGAATATAAGCAGATTTTAAGCTTTCTGGTGATCATTAGTCTTCAGGAAATAATGTAACTGCACTCCTTATCTCACCAGGGGAAAACAGAAGCACCAATCCCAAGATGACTACAGAGAGGCAGAATGTGGGCTCTCCAATAACTGGTGGTCTTGCAACAGATGCTTAAAGATGAAATGAAAAAATGGTTCTTAAACACTGCAGTGTGCACTACAGGAGTTAGGTGTGAAAGTAGATAACTTAAGTTTTACCTGTGTATAAAGTTAAATTTTATTGGACTGTCACTACTTTTAAAACAGCAAGATAGACTGAAAGGGAGTGATCACTTTGGTATTCTGGTACTATGGAATACAGTAGGATGGCCAATAAATTAAATAGTTGAAGGGGAGTGGATTCACAAAATGATAATTTTGTGCTTACTCACACCAGCCAGTAAAAGCAGAGAGGAAATGAGATACATGGTCAAATTAACACAAGGGGAAGGCTACTAGAAAGACAGTGTATGGTTCTTGGGTTGCTCTGTAGGCCAGGCATAAAGGCCTCCCCCCTACAATGTCTATACGATACAAAGTACAGCAAAGTACAGTTCTGCACACTTACCATAAAAGTAAATGTTAGAGTGTATTCACAGTTGCAGTCATCATGTTTGGGTTATCTGCTTGCAGTAGCCCTCAGTCGGCCTGATTATCAAAGTCTTGTGTCCTGCGTTGGTTGCCATCTCATCAGGTAGTCAGGGGTATAAAGCATGCAGCCAATGCCATTACATTAGTTTTTCTTGCCCCAGATGTCAGGTGCCCCCCTAATGGGAAGCAATTAAATATATATATGGAAGGTTATACCTCCAACAAAAAAGCAAATACACCAAAAAGCTTTTAAGCACAGTAAAGGAGAATAGAAGTATAGCCAAAAGTTGTCAGGGGTCTGGAGGGAGGGTAACTAGGACTGCAACAGTGAATACACTCGAACATCTACATTTATGGTAAGTGTACACAACTGTACTATGTTCTTAGTGTTTCAGTGTTGCAGGCATCACATTTGGGTAAATTCCCAAAGCTAAGGATGGGAGCAGGAATTAGCATTAGGACCAGCTGTAAGGCCCTGCAAGACTGCAGTGGCAAAGCCAGCTCTGGATTTAAAGAAAATTGGCAAATGGTAATGCTTGGTGAAAGTACGTACAGAACTCTAGGTAGCAGCTTCTAGGATGTCCCTGGTAGGGACACCTCTGAGAAAGGTTGTAGAGGTAGATGCGGCCCTGGTTGAATGTGGTCTAACCCCCTGAGGGATAGGTTTTCCATGGTGCTTAGCAGAAATGAATGCAATGGCCTATCCATTTAGAAGTTACTTGCTTAGCCTTCCCCTCTGCCCCTGCAGCAAATGCCACAAGCAGTTGTTCAGATTTCCTTTGAGGTTTAGTCCTGCCCAAGTAAAATCTAAGTTGTCTGTGCACATCCAAGGAGTGCAGTATCCGTTCCCCTTTGTTCTCTGGATTAGAAAAGAAGGTTGGCAAATGAATGGACTGATTAAGAGCCACACTGAATACTACCTTGGGCACGAAGGAGGGATTGGTCCTGAGGGTACACCCTGTCCGCATGAAAGATGATGAAAGGCTCCACTGCGTTAAGAGCCTGTAATTCAGATACCCTTCTTGCTGAAGTGATCGGTAAAAGGAAGGCTGTTTTCCAAGAAAGGAATTTTAACTCTGCACTTGCAGCTGGCTCAAAAGGAGGTAGTGCGAGTTTTTCCAGTACAAAGTTAAGGTCCCAGGCTGGAGTTTGGGCTCTCCTGGGTGGTCTTAAGTTTTTGGCCCCTCTGAGGAACTGCTTGAGTAGTGGGTGAGAGAAGAGGGGTGGTTCTGTGTTGGAATGAGCTGAAATGGGTGAGGCATGAATTTTGATGGGAGGAAAAAGAAAGGCCCTTGTGAAGCATCTCAGTTAAGTATTGAAGAATCTGAGGTAAATTGGGCGCTGCTGTGCCCATCCCTTGAGTTTGATTCCAGGCACAAAATCTTTTTCAGCATAAGATTTTCTATTAGTAGACCTCCTTGCTTCTAAAATGAATTCCAACACTTGCTTACTGAGGGATGGTAATGGGAGAGATTAGGCAATTAGCCAGCTTACCAGGTTCAGGGTTTGAAGCAGAGGGTGCAGAATCTGGCCCTCCTGCTGTGACAGCAGGGTAGGGGTCTGAGGCAGCTGCCATGGAGCCAGCAGTGACACTGCACAAGAGGGGGTACCCACTGTTGGCATGGCCAGTCTGGTGCAAACAGCATCGTCCTTGGTTTGTCCTGTTTGATCTTTATTACTGCTTTGGAGAGGAGAGCTAGAGGAGGAAAGGCATAAACTGATAGATTTTTCCAGCTGAAGGACAGGGCATCCACTTTCCAAGCTTGTTTGTTTGTGGGGAGTCCGTGTGCAGAATTTGTCCAATTGGTAGTTCTGAGGGAAGGCAAACAGGTCTATATCTGGGCTCCCCTATTTGTTTGTCAACATGTTGAAAGTCTTTGGTTCCAATTTCCACTATGGGTCCATGAGATTTCTGCTTGCCAGTGTACTTTTTCCTGGCAAGAATTGAGCCTGTAGATGCACTTGGTAGCTCAAGGCTGTGTTCCACAGAGCCATGGTTAGTCTGCAGAGGGGGTATGAATGGGTACCCCCCTGCTTATGTACCACATAACAGTGGTGTTGTCCGTCTTTACCATTAATTGTCCTGGAAGGATGTGGTCCTTGAAGGCTGTCAGAGCATTCTGTACAGCTAACATTTGTTTGATGGATATGCAGGTGCATTTGACTTGGGTTCCATTTCCATTTGCTCTGAATGCACTTCCCTGCCAAGCGAGTCCCCCATGCATAGTCTGAGGAGTGTTGAGGTTTGGGCGGCAGGGGGTAGAGTGAAAGGTAGCCCCTTATTTTGGTGGCAGGCCTCTGCCCACCAAAGGAATTAACTGTAGGCAAGGTATGATAGGAATCATTGCTGCTAGATCCTGAGAATGTTGACACCATAGGCTTTTTAGATACCACTGTAGTTTCCTCATATGCAGTCTTGCATACGGAATTAGTAGAATGCAAGAGGCCATGAACCCAAAGGCTTGCAGTATTTGCCTTGCAGACAGCAGGGTTTTTGTGGCCATTATTTTGATGTTGTCAAATGAACTTGTTTCTCTGGCGTGAGGAAAGCCATCTGGGAAGTTGTGTTCAAGCTTGCTCCCAGGAATATAATTTGACAAGGTACATGTGATTTATTTTAGTTTATGGTGTACCCCAGACAAGTTATCACCTTTTGTACAAATGCCAGATGATTCAAAAGCATGTCCTGGCTTTCTGCCTCAATTAGACAATCGTATGGGTATATTTCAATATTTCTTTGCCTGCAAAATGCAATGACTGAAGCTAGGCACTTTGTGGATACCCTGGGCACAGTAGATAAGCCAAAGGGCAGTGCAGAGAAAGTACAGTTTTGTACCTACCATAAATGTAGATGTCCGATAGGTATGCATCTGCAGTCCTTACATATGGGTTGTCCTGCCTCAGGCAGCCCTTCGGTCGGCCGGATTCCAAAGTCTGGGTCCAGCGTCGGCTGATGTCGTCCCTTTCCCGACGTCAGAGCGCCTGGGATATAAAAGCGTCAGCCGATGCCATCTTCCACAGTTTTTCTTGCCCCAGATGCCAGTTGCCCTCTAAGTAAGGCTAAATTTGGAGAAATGAAAGAATTCCAAACATGTACAGCAATAAAAAACAAATACACCATAAAAGATAACCCCAGCTAGCTAAAGAGGGATAGGTACCCAAAATGTACCACAGAGGGGTAGGAGGAAGGGAAAACCTGACTGCAGATGCATACCTATCGGACATCTACATTTATGGTAGGTACAAAACTGTACTATGTCCTTCAAGGATGCATCTGCAGTCCTTACATATGGGTAGAATACCATAGCCAAGCTGGGGGAGGTAGGAACCAAGAAAAGGATGGTGTAGCTAACATGCCCTGCAGGACTGCAGTAGCAAAGCCTGCGCTGGATCTGGAAAATAAGGGCAAGTTGTAATGCTTGGAAAATGTATGCACGGAGCTCCATGTAGCAGCTTCTAAAATGTCCTTTGTAGCCACCCCTCTTAAGAAGGCTGTGGAGGTGGCTGTTGCTCTGGTGGAATGAGGCCTAATGTTAGCTGGCACAGCTTTTCCATGAAAGGAGTAACAGAACCGAAAGCAATTTCCTATCCATTTTGAAATAGTCTGTTTGGAAATTGCTTTTCTTTGTACACCAGCAGCATATGCTACAAAGAGTTGGTCAGCTTTTCTGTAAGTCTTAGTTCTGTCCAAGTAGTAGCGCAACTGTCTGTGGATGTCCAAAGTATGCAGCAGTTTCTCTCCTTTATTTTGTGGATTTGGAAAGAAGGTAGGCAGGTGAATAGCTTGGTTCAGTGAAACCCTGGATACCACCTTTGGCATGAATGAAGGATTGGTTCTCAAAGACTCTGCCCTGATGAAAAATGAGAAATGGCTGTACTGCCACGAGGGCCTGTAACTCAGATACTCTTCTTGCTGAGGTTATGGCCAGAAGGAAGGCAGTCTTCCAAGACAGGAATTGTAGTTCTGAAGATGCTGCTGGTTTCAAAGGGAGGAAGAGTTAACTTTTCCAACACGAAGTTAAGGTCCCATGTAGGCACTGGTGGTTTCCTTGGAGGGTTGATGTTTTTTATCCCTCTTAGAAACTGCCTTAGCAGAGGATGAGAGAATACAGGTGGGTCAGTGTTGTACTCTGCTGAAATTGCTGAAGCATGAATCTTTATGGAGGAATAAGAAAGGCCATTATGGAGCATTTCAGCCAAGTATTCCAGAATATGTGGAATGCTCATGATTGTCGGATCTTGACCCTTTGCGGTGTTCCAGGTACGAAATCTCTTCCATTTTGCTGAATATGCTTTTCTTGTGGAAGGCCGCCGGGCTTCCATGATGATATCCTGTACCCTTCTTGGATAGTTTATCCTGGCGAGGAGTCAAGGTATTCTCCAGGCTGTCGGCTGTAAGGTTTAGACTGGAGTGCAGATTCTTGTAATTGTGCAGTGTCAGAAGTGGCCATTGTGGTAGAGGCCAAGGTTTCGTGCGTGACATGCTCCTTAACAGTGGGTACCAGTGTTGTCTTGGCCAGTCTGGGGTTATCAGAATTACTTTTGGTTGCACTGTCCTGATCTTCAGTAAGACCTTGGTCATTAATGGAAGTGGTGGGAATGCATATAATGTTGAGTATTCCAGCTGAAGGAGAGGGCGTCCACTTTCCATGCTTGAGGATATGTCCTTGTGCAGAATTTCCTCAGTTGATGGTTGTGGTAGGAGGCAAACAGATCTATGTCCGGCATTCCCCAGGATTGTGTTATCTGGAGAAAGATAACTGGGTGCAACATCCATTCGTGTGGATCCATGATGTTTCTGCTCAGGCTGTCCGCCAGTACAGTGTCTTTTCCTGGTACGAACTGGGATTGTATCTCTATATTGAGTTTTAGGGAAAGTTCCCACAGATGCATTGCCAGCCTGCAAAGAGGGTATGAATGGGTACCTCCTTGCTTGTTTATGTACCACAAACTGTGGTATTGTCTGTCTTTATTAACAGGTGACCTTGGTGCAGGAAGAGCTTGAAGGCCTCGATGGAATGCATCACTGCCAGCATTTCCTTTTGGTTGATATGCAGATGTAATTCTTTGTGTCCATTGTCCTTGAATGCATCTGCCCTTCATGTGCGCTCCCCATCCATGGTCTGAGGCATCCGTTGTAATGGTTTGGCTGATATGTGGCTTGCTGAAAGGCAGGCCCATGTTTGACTGGCTTGCTTTTGCCCACCACAGGAATTCCTTTTGAAGGCATGGAATGAGGGGGATCAAGGTTTCTAGACTGTGACTGTGCTGAGACCATAGACTTCTTTAGTACCATTGTAGTTTCCTCATATGCAGCCTTGCTTGTGGAATCAGAAGAATGCAAGATGCCATGAATCCCAGGGCCTGCAGGATTTTCCTTGCAGTTAGTTGGGTTTGTGTTGTCAGATTTCTGAAATAATCCGGTAGTTGTGCTTGTTTTTCTTCTGTGAGTAAAGCCATCTGGGTGTTTGTATCCAGTTTTGCACCCAGGAAAATTATTCGTTGGGATGGAACAAGTCTCGATTTCTGAAAGTTGACTGTGTATCCCAAGGCCTGTAGTAGTCGGATGGCATAGTTTAAGTGTCTTACCAGTGTCTGCTGGCTGTCCGCTTGTATGAGGCAGTCGTCCAGGTATGGGTAAATTTGAATCCCCTGAAGTTTGCAATGTGCAGTTACTGATGCCAGGCATTTCGTGAATACTCTGGGCGTAGTAGATAAGCCAAATGGCAATGCTGAGAATTGATAATGCTCTGAACCTGCAAGAAATCTGAGGTGTCTTCTGCAACTTTGTCTGATAGGGACATGCAGGTATGCCTCCTTGAGGTCTAGAGTTACCAGCCAGGACCCCTTGCCCAGCATAGGAAGGAGTTGCTGTAATGTCAGCATTTTGAATTTTGGCACGATGAGGTAAGTATTCAGTGCGGACAAGTCCAGAATAGGCCTCCATTGCTTTTCTTTTCTTGGAACAAGGAATAGTCTGGAATAAAATCCTTGGCCTTGGTCTGTGAGAGGAACCCTTTCTATTGCTTTCATTTGAAGTAGTTTGGAAATTTGTTTGAAAGCCTCTGCCCTTTGGTTTGGTGGCAGGTTTGGCATGCCTTGTCTTTATGGTAATGTATGAAAATGGAATCTGTACCCCTTGTCTATTATTTGCAGTATCCATTTGTCCTTTGTAATGCTGTGCCAATTTTTTGAGAATGAAGATAGCTTTCCGCCCAAAGGTGCTTCCAATTGAGCCCTGGTTGGCAGGGTCATAGTCAAGTCATTGAGATGGTCCTTGTGTAGTAGTTGTAGGTCCTGCAGTACCTCTCTGATTAGGAGGCTGCCATTGACGTCCTCTGTAGGAGCCTCAAGCTTGCCCTCTACCTCTGGCACGCCTGTTTCTGCCTCTCTGAAATCTGTGTCCAGAAAGGACCAATTCTTAGGCCAATTTCTGCTGAATCTTGGTGGTTGGACCTGCAGGAAATCTTTGACTGTTTGTACTGATTTAGCCTTTTCCTCAAATTTCTTTAAGACCTCTTAAGCCGTGGAGCCAAATAAAGTACAGTTTTGTACCTACCATAAATGTAGATGTTCGAAGATCCACATTGCTGCAGTCCTTACACTTGGGTAGTCCGCTGTCCTCGGTCGGCCCGAATATCAAAGTATAAGGCTGACGTCGGTCAAGGCGCATTTGACTGACATCAGGACGTCAGGATACAAATGCGCATGACCGACGTCATATCCTCAGTCTTTTCTTGCCCCAGATGTCAGAAGACCCTAAAAATAAAGGTCAAAACCAAAAGACAGCAAACAACCAACCAACCTTGCACTAACTATATGTACAATATATACAATATATACAATATGTACAACCCAACCCACACAACCACCTCTAAACTGCAGAGGGGAAGGAGGGAGGGTAAATTGGACTGCAGCAATGTGGATCTTCGAACATCTGCATTTATGGTAGGTACAAAACTGTACTATGTTCTTCATCTCACATTGCTGCAGTCCTTACACTTGGGTAGAATCCCAAAGCAGAGGTAAGGGAGGATGGCTAACTACAAGGAAGCAGGAGCTGCCAAAATGCCCTGCAAAACAGCAGTGACAAAACCAGCCCTGGATTTAGAGTAAAGTGGCAGGTGATAATGCCTAGAGAAAGTATGCACTGAACTCCAAGTAGCTGCCTCCAAAATATCCTTGGTTGCCACTCCCTCAAAAAGCTGTTGATGTGGCAGTAGCCCTAGTGGAATGAGGCCTAATCCCAGCTGGAATCTCCTTGCCATGATGGGAATAACAGAAAGCAATGCAAAACCCAATCCACTTAGAAATAGTTTGTTTTGACACAGGCTTGCCCTGAGAACTCAAAGCAAAAGAAACAAACTGCTGAGGCTGCCTGAACCCTTTAGTTCTGTCCAAATAATAACGCAACTGCCTGTGTACATCTAAAGTGTGCAAAATCTTTTCCCCTTTATTTTGGGGATTTGCATAAAAAGTAGGCAAATGAATAGTTTGGTTTAAAGCCACACTAGAAACCACCTTAGGCATAAAGGAAGGATTAGTACGTAATGATACCCTATCCTTATGGAAAATCAAGAAAGGCTCAACCGCCATAAGGGCCTGCAATTCAGAAACCCTTCTTGCAGAGGTAATTGCCAACAAAAAAGCAGTCTTCCATGATAAATATTTCAACTCAGAAGTAGCTGCAGGCTCAAAAGGTTGTAGAGTGAGTTTCTCCAACACAAAATTGAGATCCCAAGCAGGAGTAGGAGCTCTTCGTGGGGGTCTTCTATTCTTCGCCCCTCTAAGAAATTGCTTGAACAAAGGATGAGAAAACAATGGTGGTACACAATCATAGTGAGCAGAAATTGCTGCAGCATGAACCTTAATAGAAGAGAAAGACAAACCTTTGTCCAGTAACTTAGTAAGATATTGAAGAGCCACACTCAAATTAGGCTCAGAAACATCAAAATCTTTTGCTGCACTCCAAAATAAAAATCTCTTCCATTTATCTGCGTACAATTTCCTTGTACTAGGCCTTCTAGCTTCCAAAATCACATTCAAAACTTGTTGTGGAAGTTGAGACCCTTTATGGTTCAAAACAGAATATGCCAGGCTGTTAGGTGAAGAGAGTGAAGTTTGACATTGAGCAAATGGTTGTCCTCCTGTGACAACAGGTGTGGAATCGAAGGCAAAGGCCATGGAGGCTTCCGTACCAGACTTCTCAGTAATGGGTACCAGTGCTGTCGAGGCCAATCTGGAGCTATTAAAATCATCCTTGGCTTGTCCTGTCTGACCTTTAGAAGTACCTTTGGGAGGAGAGGCAGAGGTGGAAAGGCATACACATGAAGATTGCTCCAATTGAAAGAAAGAGCATCCACTTTCCAAGCTGTGGGATGAAACCTTTTGTGCAAAACTTTGGCAGCTGATGGTTTAGTGGAGAAGCGAACAGATCTATGTCTGGAGTTCCCCATGACACTGTCAATTTCTGAAACACATGAGGATCCAATTTCAACTCGTGGGGATCCATAATTCGTCTGCTCAACACATCTGCTAAGGAGTTCTGTGCTCCTGGCAGAAACCTTGCCTGAAGATTGAGTTGTAACTTGAGAGCAGTCTCCCACAAAATCATTGCTTGCCTGCATAGAGGGTAAGAATGCGTTCCCCCTTGCTTGTTGATGTACCACATGACAGTTGTGTTGTCTGTTAGAATAAACACCTGCCCTGGAAGAAGTAAATCCTTGAAAGCTATTAACGCAAACTGGACTGCTAACATCTCCTTTAGATTGATATGTAGATGCTGTAGTCTGGCAGGCCACTTGTCTTGTATCCACTTTCCATTTAGATGAGCTCCCAAGCTTTGTCTGAGGCATCTGTCGTTAAAATCTGACTCGCCTCTGGCCGGGTCACAGAGAGTCCCTTGTTTAGGTGACATTCCTGAGCCCACCACAAAAATTCCTTTTGAATGCAAGGTATTATTTGAATGACAGTGTCTAGATCCTGGCAGTGCTGTGTCCATACATTTTGAGATACCATTGTAGCTTCCTCATATGCAGTTTGGCATTGGGAAGCACCAGAATACAAGATGCCATGAACCCTAAGGCTTGAAGGACTGTCCTTGCAGTCAGCCCGGACTGATGAGATAGCTGATGGAAGTAAAGGGATAGACTCTTTTGTTTGTCCGGGGTTAAAAAGGCCATCTGGGATGCTGTATTCAGTCTCACACCCAGAAAGCACATGTCTTGAGAGGGTACTAGACTGGACTTTATTTCGTTCACAGAATACCCTAGGCATCTTAGCACTGCTATCACATATTCCAAATGACGAAGAAGCTCTTCCCTTCCTTGAGCCAGAATCAGGCAGTCGTCCAAATAAGGATAGATCTGTATTCCTTTCAGCCTGAAGAAAGCTATCACTGGAGCCAGAACTTGTGTGAACACTCTGGGTGCAGTAGATAAGCCAAAGGGCAATGCAGAGAACTGATAGTGAAAAGTCCCAGCTCGAAAACGCAGATACTTCCTGCAACTTAGTCTGATAGGAACATGAAGGTAAGCCTCCTTGAGATCCAAAGTTACCATCCAATGATCTTTGCCCAGCAGAGGCAAAAGCTGTTGTAACGTCAACATTTTGAACTTGGGAATGTCCAGATAAGTGTTGAGGATAGATAGATCCAAAATTGGTCTCCACGTGTTCCCCTTCTTTGGTACTAGGAACAGGCGAGAATAAAATCCTAGGCCCACTTCTGGCATAGGGACCGGCTGTATGGCCCCTAGTTGAAGTAACAGAGAAATTTGCTTGTGAGCCTCTATTCTTTGTTGAGGAGGAACGTCTGGCATGCCCCTGAACGGAGGCAAGGTATGGAAATAAAACCTGTTACCTTGGTGTATGATATCCAATACCCAAGTTAAACTCCAATTTTCTTTGAAAAGTATCAACCTTCCTCCCAAAGGTGCTGCCAGACGAGAAGGCTCTGGCAGCTGAAAAGGTAGGTCATTGGGTCTGTTTACGAAAGGACTGACCCCTGCCCTCACCTGAAGACTGTGCAGGAGAACTCCCTGTTCTAGGCCTGAGAGAGCCCTGAGCTCTGCCCCTACCACGTCTAGATCTACCCCTAGACTGGGAATCATAAGAAGGATATGTCCACCCTTTAGCAGGCCAATTTCTGCTAAACTTTGGAGGCTGAACCTGCAAAAAATCTTTAACAGTCTGCATAGACTTTGCTTTGTCTTCCATTTTCTTTAAAACTGCCTCAACAGGAGGACCAAACAACACGTCAGATTGTAAAGGAGCATCTAAAATCCTTGTTTTAACATGTTCAGACAAATTTTGATCCCTTAGCCAGGCGTGCCTGCGAAGAACTGACCCAGTGGCAGCCACCCTAGACGAGGCCTGTACAGCATCAAAACCACATTGCAAAGAATGCTTACCCACCTGTTCAGAAACAGGCACTAAATCTTGCAACTCTTTACAATCAATACCTACTGCCAAAGCATCAACCTTAGACTTTAATTGTGAAAGGAGATAGTTTTGGTATTTCAACATGTGAAACTGGCAATTCAAAGCCCTCATAGCAAGAGTGGAAGAAGTATAAACTTTCTTTCCCCATCTATCCAAGGCCCTAGCCTCTTTGTCTGCAGGAACCGGATTCTTAACAACAGAAGCCTTAACACCTTTAGGCCCCTGGCTAACAGTTTCTGGGTCTGCCCTAGGACTCTTAAAAAGATACTTATGAGCCTCAGGCACCCTGTAATACCTATCCGGCTTAACAGGAGCAGGAGGCAAAGAACCAGGATTAAGGGAAGCCTCTGTAAAAACATCTTCCACTACATCCAAAACAGGAGGTATAGCCAAAGGCCTATGCTGGGGTAAAAACAAAAATTCCCTAAGCCTTTTCCTGGAATCAGAGAAGTCCTGACCTTCCCACTTAAAATGCTCCCTCATGGAATGAAGAGTTTCTGAAAAAGAAAAATCCTCAGGAGGAGTAGCAGAAGGAGTAGAATCATCCACATCAGAATCAGAATAAGGAGAGTACTCCTGCAAGTCTTCAGCCGAAGACTCTGACACATCTGAAGCCTGCTCAAAACCCCCCAGCTCAGGTTCCACCCTAGGCCTCTTATCAGGAGGGGGCATAGAACCCCTAATCAAAGTAAATCAAATCTTCTGCAATTTTAAGCATATGCTTCTTGGGCACAGTACCTGAAGAGCTAGGGGTAACACCAACTGAAGCTAAACCTGGCCTGCCCCTGGGAGAAGCCTTAGAAACAGAAGGAGAGGGCCTAGCCACCCTTGGAAGGGAGGGGAGTATAGTAACCTGAGAAGCCCCCTCAGCTTGACTTGCCTCCTGAGAGGCCACATCTTGCAATACTAAAGTCTCACCCTGGGAACACAAAGAAACCTCCGGTGGAGCCACCGGCTCCACAGACACCTCTAAAGAACCGGCGTCCGGTACAGACGGTTCTTCCAGCCTAGGCTTAACTGCTTTGTCCTTGCGCTTCTTTAGAAGGGCGTCGGAGCATCCGACGGCATGTTATAATTGCACCGCTTCCCAAAGACTAACCTCGCACAATCCAATCTCCTCTTTATAGTGCGTTTATTAAATCTAGCACAAGAGCGACAGCCAACAACGTCGTGCTCAGGCCCTAAGCAAGGAATACACAAAGTATGATAATCTCTATGCGGTATCTGTTTCCCACAAGAAATGCAATTATTGACTTTTTCTGACATCCGGTAAATCACTGAGGCAAGAAAAAACTAAAATATTCCCCAACGGGGTACTTAGCCAACTTTGAACTCAGTCTGAAACTTCGAAATCGAAAAATCTCAGAACGCCAACCGGCACTTGCAATGCTGCTTTTGCATCGGACCATGCGGCAAAAAAGACTGAGGATATGACGTCGGTCATGCGCATTTGTACCCTGACGTCCTGATGTCAGTCAAATGCGCCTTGACCGACGTCAGCCTTATACTTTGATATTCGGGCCGACCGAGGACAGCGGACTACCCAAGTGTAAGGACTGCAGCAATGTGAGATGAAGAACATCTTTTGCTTTTCCAGCGGAGCATCCAGAAGTTTTGCTTTAACGTGATCTGGGAGTGTTTGTTCCTTCAGCCAAGCATGTCTACGTATGACTGCACCTGTCATTGCTGACCTACATGAAGCTTCCAATGCATAACCACACTGCAAGAAATGGTTGCTAACCTGCTGGGAGTTGTGTACCAGATCCTGAAGTGCCTTGCGATCTAGGGGTTCAGGTGAAGATAGTTTTTTATGCAACTCATCTAACAAATACTCTTGGTACTTTATCATATGGAATTGACAATTTAATGCCCTCATAGAAAGAGTGGAAGAAGTATACACCTTTTTACCCCATCTCTCTAAAGCCCTGAACTCCCTTTCAGAAGGAAGTGTGTTCTTAGTAGTGGTGGTTGCAACCCCTTTAGGGCCCTGGGAAATAGTTTCTGGGTCAGCAGAGTGGCCCTTGTAAAGGAAGTGATGCGAGTCCGGGACCCTGTAGTACCCGTCGGGTTTGACAGGAGCCGGAGGAAGGGAGTCAGGGGAAATACTAGACTCAGAGTACACATCACCAATGACATTTAAAACAGGAGGAATAGCCAAAGGTCTATGCTGAGGTAAATGCAAAAAAGTCCTTAATCTCTTCCTGGAGCCAGAGAATTCCTGGCCCTGCCATTTGAAATGCTCTCTCATGGAGTGAAGGGTCTCCCCAAAGGACAACTCCTCAGGAGGGGAGGCTGAGGGAATTGATTCCTCTGCATCAGAATCCTCGTAGGCCGTAAAGGCCTCCTCCTGGTAGTATGATAGGGCAGAGTCATCTGAGGCCTCATCAGAAGACTGGGGATCTGGCTGCCCAACCCTGGGCCTTCTGTCTTGAGGAGGTTGAGAGCCCCTGTCCGGATGTGGCTGAGAGCCCCTAATTAGGGAAATAAGGTCCTCAGCTAAACTTAAAAATCTGCGAACCGGTAGTGGATCCCTGAGGAATAGCCTTGGGAGGGAGAGATTTTGGTTGTTTAGCACGTGTAAATGCCTTTATGGACATGGATGCAGGAGGCCTGGCTGCCCCACGTGCTGGAGTAGTCTTATCCAGAGAAATGGTGTCGGAAATTTCCAGAGCACCGGTCTCGGTAGGAAATTCTATGACAGACTCAGAGGTGGCCTCCGGGGCCGAAGTTGTCGGTTGAGCGGTTTCGTCGGTCGGAAGCACCAAGTATTCGGTTTCAGCAGACACACTCGCGGTAGGCCTAGGGGTGGTTTCGGCCGAAACCACGGTCCGCGTGTCGGTCCTTGTCCTTCCGTTTTTTGGGTAAATGAGGTGCCGGAAGCTCCGACGGCATGTTGTAACAGTATTTTTCCCAAAAAAATTCCTCTGCAAACTCCGCCCGACGCCCAAGAGTGCGTCTATTGAAAGAAGCACAGGCTGCACAGGCCGAGACATCGTGGTCTGGGCCTAGGCAGGGTAGGCAGTAAGAGTGGAACTCCTTAAGAGGTATTTGGTTCCCACAAGTTAAACAATTATTAACTTTACCCATTTGATCTGACATCGGCTGAGGCAAGAAAGAGTCCCCAACGGGTACTTAGCTTTTTGAAGTCTTCGGTTAGCTGGAATCACAGGAGCTGGCCGACCCGGCACTTGCGAACTGCTTCTGCTTCGGGCACCATGCGGCAAGAAAGACTGAGGAAGATGGCGTCAGCTGACGCTTCTATATCCCAGGCGCTCTGACGTCGGGAAAGGGGCGACATCAGCCGACGCCGGACCCAGACTTTGGAATCCAGCTGACCGAAAGGCTGCCTGAGGCAGGACAACCCATATGTAAGGACTGCAGATTCATCCTTGAAGGACATCTGATAGTGCATGCAGCCTGCTTTGAAGCGCAGGTATCTTCTGCAAGATTCCCTGATTGAGATGTGCAGGTAGGCTTCCTTTAAATCCAGTGTTGCCAACCAGACATCCTTGCCTAGCAATAGGAAGCAACTGAAGAGTTGACATCTTGAATTTTGGGATCACCAAAACGCCGTTTAGGATAGAAAGGTCCAGGATAGGATGCCACGAGTTGTCTTTTCCGGGTACCAGGAAAAGTCTTTAGTAGAAACTCTGTCCCTTTTCCTCTTCTGGTACAGTTTGAATAGCCCTTAAACTTGAGAGTGAATTTACTTACTTTTGAGCCTTTGCCCACTGATTTGGGAGTAGATAGTACAGTTTTATACCTACCATAAATGTAGATGTCCGATAGGTATGCATCTGCAGTCATCACATATGGGTTGTCCTGCCTCAGGCAGCCCTTCGGTCGGCCAGATTCCAAAGTCTGGGTCCGGCGTCGGCTGTCCCCCTTTCCCAGACGTCAGAGTGTCTGGGGTATAAAAGCGTCAGCCGATGCCATCTTCCTCAGTTTTTCTTGCCCCAGATGCCAGGTGCCCTCTAAGGAAGGCTAAATTTGGAAAAATGCAATAAAATCCAAACATTTGCAATAATATATCTATATATATATATATATATATATATATATATATAAAAACATACACCACAATAGATCCCCCCAGCTAGCTAATAGAGGGGTAAGTACCCAAGAAATACCACAGAGGGGAAGGAGAGAGGGTAAACCTGACTGCAGATGCATCATCGGACATCTACATTTATGGTAGGTACAAAACTGTACTATGTTCTTCAAGGATGCATCTGCAGTCATCACATGTGGGTAGAATACCATAGCCAATCTGGGGGTGGAGGAACTAAGAAAAGGATGGTGTAGCTAAAATACCCTGCAGGACAGCCGTAGCAAAGCCTGCTCTGGATCTGGAATATAAAGGTAAATTGTAATGCTTGGCAAATGTATGCACGGAACTCCATGTGGCAGCTTCTAAAATGTCCTTGGCAGCCACCCCTCTTAAGAAGGCTGTGGAGGTGGCTGTGGCTCTCGTAGAATGAGGTCTAATGTTAGCTGGTACAGTCTTTCCATTAAAGGAGTAACAAAAGCGAATGCAATTTCCTATCCATTTTGAAATAGTCTGTTTGGAAATCGCTTTTCCATGAGTACCAGCAGCATATGCTACCAACAGCTGGTCCGCTTTTCTGAAACCTTTAGTTCTGTCCAAGTAGTAGTGCAACTGTCTGTGAATGTCCAGGGTGTGCAGCAGCTTCTCCCCTTTGTTTTGTGGATTTGGGAAGAAGGTAGGCAGGTGAATGGCTTGATTTAATGAAACCCTGGATACCACCTTTGGCATAAATGTGGGATTAGTTCTCAATAAAACTCTGTCCTGATGAAAAATAATAAATGGCTGTACTGCCATCAGGGCCTGCAACTCCGAAACTCTTCTTGCTGAGGTTTATGGCCAGAAGGAAGGCAGTCTTCAATGAAAGGTACTGTAGATCTGCAGATGCTGCTGGTTCAAATGGAGGCAGTGTTAGTTTTTCCAACACGAAGTTAAGGTCCCAAGCAGGTAGAGGTGGTTTCTGAGGTTTGATGTTTTTGATTCCTCTTAGAAACTGTCTTAGGACAGGATGAGAGAAGACAGGTGGATCAGTATTGTACTCTGCTGAAATTGCTGAAGCATGAATTTTAACAGAAGAGTAAGACGGACCATTGTGGAACTTTTCTGCCAAATATTCCAGGATATGTGCCATGCTCATCACTGTCGCATCTAGGCCCTTTGTGGTGTTCCAAATGAGAAATCTTTTCCATTTTGCTGAATATGCCTTTCTTGTGGAAGGGCGGCGAGCTTCCATAATAATATCCTTCACTCTCAGGGACAGCTTATCCTGATGAGGAGTCCAGGTATTCTCCAGGCTGTTAGTTGCAAGGTTTTCAAGTTGGAATGTAGAGTCTTGTATCTGTGCTGTGTCAGTAGAAGTGGCCAGAGGCAGAGGCCATGGTTTCGTACGTGACATGCTCCTTAGCAGTGGGTACCAGTGCTGTCTTGGCCAGTCCGGAGCCATCAGAATCACTTTTGGCTGCTCTGTCCTGATCTTCAGTAGCACCTTGGTCATTAATGGAATAGGTGGAAGTGCATACACAGTTAGATTTCTCCAGCTGAAAGAGAGGGCGTCCACTTTCCACGCTTGTGGGTGGTATGTCCTTGAGCAGAATTTCATCAGTTGATTGTGGGGGGATGCAAATAGATCTATGTCCGGCCTTCCCCAAGATTGTGTTATCTGTAGGAAAATGTCTGGGTGCAGCATCCATTCGTGCGCATCCATGATATTTCTGCTTAAGCTGTCCGCCAGTGTATTGTCTTTCCCTGGCACAAACTGAGCTTGTAGCTGTATATTGAGTTTCAAGGAAAGTTCCCATAGATTCATTGCCCATCTGCAAAGAGGATAGAAATGGGTACCTCCTTGCTTATGTACCACATGACTGTGGTGTTGTCTGTCCTTAGTAGGTGGCCTTGATGCAGAAAGAGTTTGAAGGCCTCGATTGCATGCATCACTGCTAGCATTTCTTTTTGATTTATGTGCATGCGTAGCTCCTTTCGTGACCACTGTCCTTGGATATCTCTGCCCTCCATGTGTGCTCCCCAACCTAGGTCTGAAGCGTCCGTTGTTATAGTTTGGGAGGTTTTTGGCTTTGTGAAGAGCAACCCCCTGTTGGACTGGCTGGCCTGAGCCCACCACAGAAATTCCTTTTGAAGGCATGGAATGAGTGGGATTAAAGTTTCTAAACTGTGACTGTGCTGAGCCCATAAACTCCTTGGGTACCACTGTAGCTTTCTCATATGTAGCCTTGCTTGTGGAATCAAAAGAATACAGGATGCCATGTAACCCAGGGCCTGCAGGATTTTCCTTGCAGTCAGCTGAGTTTGTCTTGTCAGATTTTTGAAGTAATCCGGTAGTTGTCTTTGTTTTTCTTCTGTGAGATAAGCCATTTGGGTGGTTGTATCTACATCCGCACCCAGAAAGGTTATTCTTTGGGATGGAACATGTCTTTATTTGTGCATGTTGACTGTATATCCCAAGGCCTGCAGAAGATTGATGGCATAATTTAAGTCCTTTACCAAAGTTTATTGGCTGTCCGCTTGTATGAGGCAGTCGTCCAGATATGGGTATATTTGAATCCCCTGAAGTCTGCAGTGTGCTATTACTGATGCCAGGCATTTCGTGAATACTCTGGGCGCAGTAGATAAGCCAAAAGGCAATGCTGAGAATTGATAATGCTCTGACCCTGCAAGAAATCTGAGGTGTCTTCTGCAACTTTGTCTGATAGGGACATGCAGGTATGCCTCCTTGAGGTCTAGAGTCACCAGCCAAGACCCCTTGCCCAGCATGGGAAGGAGCTGCTGTAGAGTCAGCATTTTGGCACAATGAGATAAGTATTCAGTGCAGACAAGTCGAGAACTGATCTCCATTGATGTTCTTTTCTTGGAACAAGGAATAGTCTGGAGTAAAATCCTTGGCCTTGTTCTGAAAGAGGAACTTTTTCTATGGCTTTCATTTGTAGTAAGTTTGAGATTTGTTTCAAAGCCTCTGCCCTATAATTTGGTGGCAGACCTGGCATGCCATTTCTTTTTGGCAATGAGTGGAAATGGAGCCTGTATCTATTATTTGGAGTGTCCATTTGTCTCTTGTAATGTTGTGCCAATTTTTTGAGAATAAAGAAAGCTTTCCGCACAAAGGTGCTTCTAATTGAGCCGTGGTTGGCGGAATCAAAGCAAAGTCATTGAGTTTGCCCTTGTACAGCAGTTGAAGGTCCTGAACGGCATGTCTGGATTGGAGGTTGCCATTGACGGCCTCTGTAGGAGCCCCTAGCTTGTCCTCTACCTCTGGCATGCCTGTTCCGGCCCCTTTGAAACATTTCTGTGCCCGGAAAGGACCAATTCTTGGAAGGCCAATTTCTGCTGAATCTAGGCGGTTGAACTTGAAGAAAATCCTTAACTGTTTGTACAGATTTTGCCTTTTCCTCAAATTTCTTTAGGACTTCTTGAGCAGTGGAACCAAATAACTTTTGCTTTTCCAATGGAGCATCCAAAAGCTTAGCTTTAACATGGTCTGGCAGAGATTGTTCCTTCAGCCAAGCATGCCTACGTATGACAACACCCGTCATTGCTGACCTACATGAAGCTTCCAATGCATCATAACCACACTGCAAAAAATGGTTGCTAACCTGCTGGGAGTTATGTACCAGATCCTGAAGGGATTTACGGTCAAGGGGTTCAGTAGAAGACAGTTTCTTATGCATTTCTTCTAACAAATACTCTTGTTACTGTTTCATATGAAATTTACAATTTAATGCCCTCATAGCAAGAGTGGCAGAAGTATACACTTTTTTACCCCATCTCTCTAATGCCCTGGACTCCTTTGCAGAGGGGAGTGGGTTCCTAGTAGTAAAGTACAGTTTTGTACCTACCATAAATGTAGATGTTCGAAGATCCACATTGCTGCAGTCCTTACATATGGGTAGTCCGCTGTCCTCGGTCGGCCCGAATACCAAAGTATTAGGCTGACGTCGGTCATGGCGCTCAGATCTGACATCAGAGCGTCAGGGTATAAAAGCGCATGACCGACATCATATCCTCAGTCTTTTCTTGCCCCAGATGTCAGAAGGCCCTAAAAAGAAAGGCCACAGTCCAAAAACAGGACACCTCCCAAAAACATGCCCAATAACAACCATCACCCAAACCATATAACCATGCCAAACTACAGAGGGGAAGGAGGGAGGGTAAATTGGACTGCAGCAATGTGGATCTTCGAACATCTACATTTATGGTAGGTACAAAACTGTACTATGTTCTTCATCTCACATTGCTGCAGTCCTTACATATGGGTAGAATCCCAAAGCAGAGGTAAAGGGAGGATGGCAAAATCATAAAGCATTAGGGGCTGCTAAAATGCCCTGTAATATTGCAGTGGCAAATCTAGCCCTAGACTTAGAATAAAGAGGAAGGTGGTAATGTTTAGAAAAAGTATGTACTGAACTCCAAGTGGCTGCTTCCAAAATATCTTTTGTAGCTACCCCCCTTAGAAAGGCAGTAGAAGTGGCAGTAGCTCTAGTGGAATGAGGTCTGATTCCAGCCGGAATCTCCTTACCATGATGGGAATAGCAGAAAGAAATACAAAAACCAATCCATTTAGAAATAGTTTGTTTTGACAGGTTTTCCCTGAGAACCCAAAGCAAAAGAAACAAACAACTGCTGAGACTGCCTGAACCCTTTGGCTCTGCTCAAATAATAACGCAACTGCCTGTGAATATCCAAAGTATGCAAAATCTTCTCCCCTTTATTTTGGGGGTTTGCATAAAAAGTAGGCAAATGAATAGTTTGGTTCAAGGCCACACTAGAAACCACTTTAGGCATAAAGGAAGGATTAGTACGCAAAGATACCCTATCCTTATGAAAAATCAGGAAAGGTTCCACTGCCATAAGGGCCTGTAATTCAGAAACCCTTCTTGCAGAGGTAATGGCCAACAAAAAAGCAGTCTTCCACGATAAATACTTTAACTCGGCAGTAGCTGCAGGCTCAAAAGGTTGTAGAGTAAGTTTTTCCAACACAAAATTGAGATCCCAAGCAGGAGTAGGAGCTCTACGTGGGGGTCTTATGTTCTTTGCCCCTCTAAGAAACTGCTTAAACAAAGGATGAGAAAATAAAGGAGGGTCACAGTCATAGTGAGCAGAAATGGCTGCAGCATGAACCTTTATCGAGGAGAAAGACAAACCCTTGTCCAATAACTCGGTAAGATATTGAAGAGAAATGCTTAAATCAGGCTTGGAAACATCAAAGTCCTTCGCTTTGCTCCAAGTAAAAAATCTCCTCCATTTATCAGCATAAACTTTCCTTGTACTAGGCCTTCTGGCCTCCAAAATAACATTCAAAACTTGTTGTGGAAGCTGAGACCCTCCAGGGTCTAAAGCAGAATATGCCAGGCTGTTAGATGCAGAGACTGAATCTTGACATTGAGGAAGTGATTGTTCTCCTGAGACAAAAGATGCGGAATCAAAGGCAGAGGCCATGGAGGCTCCCGTACTAAACTCCTCAGTAGTGGGTACCAGTGCTGTCGAGGCCAATCCGGCGCTATCAGAATCATGGATGGCCTGTCTTGTCTGGCCTTCAAGAGTACCTTGGGAATGAGAGGCAGAGGTGGAAAGGCATAGACATGAAGATTGCTCCAACTGAATGATAGAGCATCCACCTTCCAAGCTGTGTGATGAAACATTTTTGTGCAAAACTTTGGCAACTGGTAATTTAGTGGAGAAGCGAACAGATCTATGTCTGGAGTCCCCCATAACACTGTCAACTTTTGAAATACCTGAGGATCCAGTTTCCACTCGTGAGGATCCACTATTTGTCTGCTCAACACATCTGCTAAGGAGTTCTGTGCTCCTGGTAGAAACCTTGCCTGAAGATTGAGGTGTACACTGAGAGCAGTCTCCCACAAAATCATCGCTTGCCTGCAAAGAGGGTACGAATGGGTTCCCCCTTGCTTGTTGATATACCACATGACAGTAGTGTTGTCTGTTTGAATCAACACCTGCCCTGGGAGAAGTAAATCCTTGAAAGCCATCAATGCAAATTGGACTGCTAACATCTCCTTCAAGTTGATATGCAAATGTTGAAGTCTGACAGGCCACGTGTCTTGCACCCATTTTCCATTGAGGTGTGCTCCCCAAGCCTTGTCTGAGGCATCTGTCGTTAGAATCTGACTCGCCTCTGGTCGGGTCACAGAGAGTCCCTTGTTTAGGTGACATTCCTCAGCCCACCACAAAAATTCCTTCTGAATGCAAGGTATTATCTGAATGACAGTGTCTAGATCCTGGCAGTGTTGTGTCCATACATTTTGAGATACCATTGAAGCTTCCTCATATGCAGTTTGGCATTGGGAAGCACCAGAATACAAGATGCCATGAACCCCAAGGCTTGAAGGACTGTCCTTGCAGTCAGCCTGGACTGTAGAGACATTTGATGGAAATAAAGAGAAAGGCTTCTTTGTTTGTCCGGGGTCAAAAAAGCCATCTGGGAAGCTGTATTCAGTCTCACACCCAGAAAGCACATGTCCTGAGAGGGTACTAGACTGGACTTTGTTTCGTTCACAGAATACCCTAGGCATCTTAACACTACCATCACATACTGTAGATGATGAAGAAGTTCGTCCTTGTCTTGTGCAATAATCAGGCAATCGTCCAAATAAGGATAAATCTGTATTCCTCTTAACCTGAAAAATGCTATCACTGGAGCCAGAACCTTTGTGAACACTCTGGGCGCAGTAGATAAGCCAAAGGGCAATGCAGAGAACTGATAATGTAAATTTCCAGCCCGAAAACGTAGGTACCTCCTGCAAGTGGGCCTGACAGGAACATGAAGATAAGCCTCTGAGATCCAGAGTTACCATCCAGTGATCTTTTCCCAGCAGAGGTAAAAGCTGTTGTAACGTCAGCATTTTGAACTTTGGAATGTCCAGATAAGTGTTGAGGATAGATAAATCCAAAATTGGTCTCCACATGTTTCCTTTCTTTGGTACTAGAAACAGGCGAGAGTAAAATCCTAGGCCCACTTCTGACAGAGGAACTGGCTGTATAGCTCCTATTTGAAGAAGTATAGAAATCTGCTTGTGAGCCTCTATCCTTTGCCGAGGAGGAACGTCTGGCATGCCTTTGAAAGGAGGCAATGTATGGAAATAGAACTTGTAGCCTCGGTTTATAATGTCCAACACCCATTTGTCCTGGGTGACTAAAAGCCAGTTTTGCTCGAAAAGTGCTAACTTTCCTCCCAAAGGAGCTGCCAGGCCAGAAGAATCTGGCAGCTGAAAATGCAGGTCATTGGGCCTGTTTACGAAAGGACTGGCCCCTGCCTTCACCTGCAGGTTGTGCAGGCGAACTCCAAGTTCTAGGCCTGAATGTACTATGAGCTCTGCCCCTGCCACTTCTAGATCTACCCCTAGACTGAGAATCAGAAGAAGGGTAGGTCCACCCCTTAGTAGGCCAATTTCTACTAAACTTTGGAGGTTGCACCTGCAAAAAATCTTTAACAGTCTGCATAGACTTAGCCTTGTCTTCCATTTTCTTCAAAACCGACTCCACAGGGGGACCAAACAAAACTTCAGACTGTAAAGGGGCATCCAGAATTCTAGTTTTAACATGCTCGGACAAATTCTGATCCTTAAGCCAGGCGTGCCTCTGAAGAACTGAACCAGTGGCAGCCACCCTAGAAGAGGCCTGTACAGCATCAAAACCACACTGCAAAGAATGCTTACCCACCTGTTCAGAGACATGTACTAAATCTTGCAATTCTTTACACTCTATGCCCTCTGCCAAAGCATCCACTTTAGATTTTAGCTGAGAAAGGAGGAAATTCTGATATTTCAACATATGAAACTGGCAATTTAAAGCCCTCATTGCTAAAGTAGAAGAGGTATATACCTTCTTACCCCATCTATCCAAAGCTCTAGCTTCCTTATCTAGAGGAACCGGATTCTTTACAACAGAAGCTCTAACACCCTTAGGCCCCTGACTAATAGTTTCTGGGTCCGCCCTTGGACTCTTATACAGATATTTATGAGCCTCAGGCACCCTGTAATACCTGTCCGGTTTAACTGGCGCAGGAGGCAAAGAATCTGGATTAAGGGAAGCCTCCGAGAAAACATCTTGAACAACATCCAAAACAGGAGGTATAGCCAAGGGTCTATGCTGTGGTAAAAACAAGAATTCCCTAAGCCTCTTCCGTGAATCAGAGAAATCCTGTCCTTCCCACTTAAAATGCTCCCTCATGGAATGCAGAGTTTCCGAAAATGAAAAATCCTCTGGAGAAGCAGAAGGAGTGGAATCCTCTGCATCAGAATCCGAATAAGGGGGAAAATCTTGAATATCTTCAGCAGAAGAGTGAGTCATCTGAGGCCTGATCCAAACTTTCCAACTCTGGCTCCACCCTGGGCCTCTTATCAGGAGGGGGCATAGAACCCCTAATTAAAGTAATCAAATCTTCTGCCATTTTAAGCATGTGCTTTTTAGGCACAGACCCTGAAGTACCTGGAGGAACACCAGAGGAAGGCAAAACAGACCTGCCCTTAGAAGAAGCCTTAGAAATAGTAGCAGAAGGCCTAACCACCTTAGGCATAGAAGGGAGAACAGTAACCTGAGAGGCCCCTGCAGCTCGACCTGACTCCTGTGAGGCCACATCCTGCAAAATCAAAGTTTCCCCCTGAGACTCAACAGAAACTTCAGCCGGTTCCACCTGCTCCACTGTAGTTTCTGCAGGACCAGCGTCCGGAACGGACGAATCAACCTGTCTAGGTTTCAAGGATTTGTCTTTGCGCTTCTTCGTGGAAGCGGGCGTCAGAGGATCCGACGGCATATTATAATTACACCGTTTACCAAAGACTAACCTAGCACAATCTAACCTTCTTTTTATAGTGCGCTTATTAAACCTAGCACAAAACCGACACCCTACTACGTCGTGGTCCGGTCCCAAACAAGGAATGCAAAGAGAGTGATAATCCCTATGCGGTATTTGTTTCCCACAAGAAATACAATTATTCACTTTTTCTGACATCCGGAATTAACTGAGGCAAGAAAAAACAAAAATATTCCCAACGGGTACTTAGCCCAACTTGGTTTCGGTCTGAAACTCAGAATACGAAAATTTCAGAACGCCGAACGGCACTTGCAACGCTGCTTCTGCATCGGACCATGCGGCAAAAAAGACTGAGGATATGACGTCGGTCATGCGCTTTTATACCCTGATGCTCTGATGTCAGATCTGAGCGCCATGACCGACGTCAGCCTAATACTTTGGTATTCGGGCCGACCGAGGACAGCGGACTACCCATATGTAAGGACTGCAGCAATGTGAGATGAAGATCAGCTGCAACCCCTTTAGGGCCCTGTGAAATAGTTTCAGGATCAGCAGAGTGGACCTTGTAAAGAAAATTGTGTGCATTCGGGACCCTGTAATACCTAACGGGCTTAACAGGGGCCGGAGGCAGAGTATCAGGGGTCATACTAGAATCAGAATACACATCAATGACATTTAAAACAGGAGGAACAGCCAAAGGTCTATGCTGAGGTAAATGAAGAAAAGTTCTTACTCTTTTCCTGGAGTCAGAATATTCCTGGCCCTGCCATTTGAAATGTTCTCATAGAATGAAGGGTCTCCCCAAAGGAAAGCTCTTCAGGAGGGGAGGCTGAGGGGATAGATTCCTCTGCATCCGAATCCTCGAGGAATAAGCCTCCTCCTGGTAGTCAGAGTGATCCGAGCCATCAGAGGCCTCCTCAGGGGAAAGGGGATCAGGGGGATCTACCCTGGGCCTTTTGTCTAGAGGAGGTTGGGAGCCCCTGTCCGGATGGGGAAGAGAGCCCCTGATTAAAGAGATAAGGTCCTCTGCTAAGGTTAGAATCTGTGAACTAGAAGAGGGTCCCTGAGGAATAACCCTGGGAGGCATGGCTTTTGTGTGTTTAGCAGCTTTAGCCCTGGTGAAGGCCTTAATGGACATGGATGCAGGAGGCCTGGCTGCACCACGTGCTGGTGTAGCTTTGTCTAAAGGAATGGTGTCGGAAGATTCCAATACACCGGTTTCTGAAGGCAGTTCTGTAACAGACTCGGTAGGAGCCTCCGGGGCCGAGGTTGTCGGTTGTACTGTTTCAGGGTTCGGAAGATCCAAGGACTCTATCAGCCAAGACAGAGACACTCACGGTAGGCCTAGCCGCAGTTTCAGCCGAAACCGCGGGCAGCGTGTGTCGGTCCTTGTCTTTCCGTTTCTTAGTTAAATGTGATGTTGGGGTTTCCGATGGCATTTTATATGAAAAACTAGCCCCAAAAAACTCTTCTGCGAACTCCGACCGACGTCTAAGAGTGTGTCAGTTGAAGGAAGCGCAGGCTGAACTAGCAGAGACATCGTGGTCTGGGCTTAAGCAGGGAAGACAGTAAGAGTGGAAATCCTTATGTGGTATTTGTTTCCCACAAATTAAACAATTAACTTTATCTGACATTGGCTGAGGCAAGAAAGAGTCCCCAACGGGGTACTTGGCTTTTGAAGTCTTCGGATAGCTGAATTACAGGAGCTGGCCGACCGGCACTTGCGAACTGCTTCTGCTTCGGGCACCGCGGCAAGAAAGACTGAGGAAGATGGCGTCGGCTGACGCTTTTATACCCCAGACGCTCTGACGTCGGGGAAAGGGCGACATCAGCCGCCGCCGGACCCAGACTTTGGAATCCGGCCGACCGAAGGGCTGCCTGAGGCAGGACAACCCATATGTGATGACTGCAGATGCATCCTTGAAGGACATCTGGCCAACCGTTTGGGGTTGGTAATGTGTGGAAGTGAAATCTGTATCCCTGGGAATCTATATTTAAAACCCATTTGTCCTGGGTAACTAGTTCCCATTTTTTTGCCTGCAGAGCAATCTTTCCCCCCTAAAGGAGCAGTCAGTTGAGAAGTGTTTGGAAGTTTTAAAGTTAAGTCATGGAGTCAACTTACCATGGGGGGAGTCTTACTACTCCCTGATTTGGAAGTGGAAGTCTCCCACTGTGTAGTCCTGTGTGTACCCTGGGATTGAAGCCTGTGTGTTCTGCTGGTTCTGGGTTTGGACTGAAGGTGTGGAAGAGGCAGGAAAGGATCAATTCTTAGAGGGCCAATGCCTACTAAACCTTTGAGGCTGTATCTGTAGGAAATCTTTACCAGTTTGCATATATTTAGCTTTTTCTTCCATCTTTTTAAGTACTACTACTGCTTTGTTGCCAAACATGCAGTTCTGATTTAAGGGAGCATCCAGCAATTTAGCTTTAACATGATCTGGCAAGGATTGCTCCTTAAGCCAAGTATGCCTTCTAAGTACAGACCCAGTGACAGCAGCCCTGCAAAAGACTTCTAGTGAATTAAAACCACATTGCAAAGTAGGTTTTCCAACTTGTTCAGCAGAATGCATTAAATCCTGTAAATCCTTATTTTCGGCACAGTCAGAAATCTACATAATTTTCTGTTTAAGCAATCCAATAATATGCTGCTGATACTTTAACATACGAAACTGGCAGTTTAAAAGGCCCTAAAGGCCAAGGTTGCAGAAGTGTATACCTTCTTACCCCATCTATCCAGTGCCCTGGAATCTCTATCAGAGGGGGGTAGGATTTTTGGCAATAGTAGCTTTAATTCCCTTGGGTCCCTGTGAAATGGTCTCAGGATCCACAGTAGGATTTCTAAAAAGGAACTGGAGAGTCAGGAAAGTACAGTTGTGTACACTTACCATAAATGTAGAAGTTAGAGTGTCTTCACTGTTGCAGTCATGACTGTAGGGTTCTCCCCTGCCAGCAGGCAGTCCTCGGTCTGCCAGAATCCCAAAGTCTGGGTCCGGCGTCGGCTGCTCAGCCATGTTCCCTGACGTCAGAGCGCCAGGAGTACAAAGCTGGCAGCCGACACCATGTTCTCCAGTTTTTCTTGCCCCAGATGTCAGGTGTTCCAAAATGAGTAAAATCCCATACCCTTTGCAAATACACCTCAGAAGAAGGGTGAAGAAGGGAACCACACAAAGGGAAAAATAAGAGGGGACAGGAGGGAGGGTAACCCAGACTGCAACAGTGAAGACACTCTAACATCTACATTTATGGTAAGTGTACATAAAGTACAGTTTTGTACCTACCATAAATGTAGATGTTCGAAGATCCACATTGCTGCAGTCCTTACTTATGGGTAGTCCGCTGTCCTCGGTCGGCCCGATTACCAAAGTATTAGGCTGACGTCGGTCATGGGCGCTCAGATCTGACATCAGAGCGTCAGGGTATAAAAGCGCATGACCGACGTCATATCCTCAGTCTTTTCTTGCCCCAGATGTCAGAAGGCCCTAAAAAGAAAGGCCACAGCCAAAAACAGAATACCTCCCAAAAGCAGGCCCAACAACAACCATCACCTAAACCATATAACCATGCCAAACTACAGTGGGGAAGGAGGGAGGGTAAATTGGACTGCAGCAATGTGGATCTTCGAACATCTACATTTATGGTAGGTACAAAACTGTACTATGTTCTTCATCTCACATTGCTGCAGTCCTTACTTATGGGTAGAATCCCAAAGCAACGGGAAAGGGAGGATGGCAAAATCATAAAGCATTAGGGGCTGCTAAAATGCCCTGTAATATTGCAGTGGCAAATCCAGCCCTAGACTTAGAATAAAAAGGAAGGTGGTAATGTTTAGAAAAAGTATGTACTGAACTCCAAGTAGCTGCTTCCAAAATATCTTTTGTAGCTACCCCTCTTAGAAAGGCAGTAGAGGTGGCAGTAGCTCTAGTGGAATGAGGACTGATTCCAGCCGGAATCTCCTTACCATGATGGGAATAACAGAAAGAAATACAAAATCCAATCCACTTAGAAATAGTTTGTTTTGAAACAGGTTTACCCTGAGAACCCAAAGCAAAAGAAACAAACAACTGCTGAGACTGTCTGAACTCCTTGGTTCTGCTCAAATAATAACGCAACTGCCTGTGAATATCCAAAGTATGCAAAATCTTCTCCCCTTTATTCTGGGGGTTTGCATAAAAAGTAGGCAAATGAATAGTTTGGTTTAAGGCCACACTAGAAACCACTTTAGGCATAAAGGACGGATTAGTACGCAAAGATACCCTATCCTTATGAAAAATCAGGAAAGGCTCCACTGCCATAAGGGCCTGTAATTCAGAAACCCTTCTTGCAGAGGTAATGGCCAACAAAAAAGCAGTTTTCCAAGACAAATACTTTAACTCTGCCATACCTGCAGGCTCAAAAGGTTGTAGAGTAAGTTTTTCCAACACAAAATTGAGATCCCAAGCAGGAGTAGGAGCTCTACGTGGGGGTCTTATGTTCTTTGCCCCTCTAAGAAATTGCTTAAACAAAGGATGAGAGAATAAAGGAGGGTCACAATCATAGTGAGCAGAAATGGCTGCAGCATGAATCTTTACAGAGGAGAAAGACAAACCTTTGTCCAGTAACTCAGTAAGATATTGAAGAGAAGCACTTAAATTAGGCTTGGACACATCAAAATCCTTCTCTTTGCTCCAAATAAAAAATCTCCTCCATTTATCAGCATAAACTTTCCTTGTACTAGGCCTTCTGGCCTCCAAAATAACATTCAAAACTTGTTGTGGCAGCCGAGACCCTCCAGGGTCTAAAACAGAATATGCCAAGCTGTGAGATGCAGAGACTGAATCCTGACATTGAGGAAGTGACTGCCCTCCTGAGACAAAAGATGCGGAATTAAAGGTAGAGGCCCCCTTACTAAACTCCTCAGAAGTGGGTACCAGTGCTGTCGAGGCCAATCCGGTGCTATCAGAATCATGGATGGTTTGTCTTGTCTGGCCTTCAAGAGTACCTTGGGGAGGAGAGGCAGAGGTGGAAAGGCATAGACATGAAGATTGTTCCAACTGAATGATAGAGCATCCACCTTCCAAGCTGTGTGATGAAACCTTTTTGTGCAAAACTTTGGCAACTGGTAATTTAGTGGAGAAGCGAACAGATCTATGTCTGGAGTCCCCCATAACACTGTCAACTGCTGGAATACATGAGGATCCAATTTCCACTCGTGAGGATCCACTATCTGTCTGCTCAACACATCTGCTAAGGAGTTCTGTGCTCCTGGCAGAAACCTTGCTTGAAGATTGAGGTGTAAACTGAGAGCTGTCTCCCACAAAATCATCTCTTGCCTGCAAAGTGGGTAAGAATGGGTTCCCCCTTGCTTGTTGATGTACCACATGACAGTAGTGTTGTCTGTTTGAATCAACACCTGCCCTGGATGAAGTAAATCCTTGAAAGCCATTAATGCAAACTGGACTGCTAACATCTCCTTCAAGTTGATACGCAAATGTTGAAGTCTGACAGGCCACATGTCTTGCACCCATTTTCCATTGAGGTGTGCTCCCCAAGCCTTGTCCGAGGCATCTGTCGTTAGAATCTGACTCGCCTCTGGTCGGGTCACAGAGAGTCCCTTGTTTAGGTGACATTCCTGAGCCCACCACAAAAATTCCTTCTGAATGCAAGGTATTATCTGAATGACAGTGTCTAGATCTTGGCAGTGTTGTGTCCATACATTTTTGAGATACCATTGAAGCTTCCTCATATGCAGTTTGGCATTGGGAAGCACCAGAATACAAGATGCCATGAACCCCAAGGCTTGAAGGACTGTCCTTGCAGTCAGCCTGGACTGTAGAGACATTTGATGGAAATAAAGAGAAAGGCTTCTTTGTTTGTCCGGGGTCAAAAAAGCCATCTGGGAAGCTGTATTCAGTCTCACACCCAGAAAGCACATGTCCTGAGAGGGTACTAGACTGGACTTTGTTTCGTTCACAGAATACCCTAGGCATCTTAACACTACCATCACATACTGTAGATGATGAAGAAGTTCGTCTTTGTCTTGAGCAATAATCAGGCAATCGTCCAAATAAGGATAAATCTGTATTCCTCTCAACCTGAAAAAGGCCATCACTGGAGCCAGAACCTTTGTGAACACTCTGGGCGCAGTAGATAAGCCAAAGGGCAATGCAGAGAACTGATAATGTAAATTTCCAGCTCGAAAACGTAGGTACCTCCTGCAACTGGGCCTGATAGGAACATGAAGATAAGCCTCTTTGAGATCCAGAGTTACCATCCAGTGGTCTTTCCCCAACAGAGGTAAAAGCTGTTGTAACGTCAGCATCTTGAACTTTGGAATGTCCAGATAAGTGTTGAGGATAGATAAATCCAAAATTGGTCTCCACGTGTTCCCTTTCTTTGGAACTAGAAACAGGCGAGAATAAAATCCTAGGCCCACTTCTGACAGAGGAACTGGCTGTATAGCTCCCATTTGAAGAAGTACAGAAATCTGTTTGTGAGCCTCTACCCTTTGCCGAGGAGGAACATCTGGCATGCCTTTGAAAGGAGGCAGTGTATGGAAATAAAACTTGTAGCCTCGGTTTATAATGTCCAATACCCATTTGTCCTGGGTGACTAAAAGCCAGTTTTGCTTGAAAAGTGCTAACTTTCCTCCCAAAGGAGCTGCCAGGCAAGAGGAATCTGGCAGCTGAAAGTGCAGGTCATTGGGCCTGTTTACGAAAGGACTGGCCCCTGCCCTCACCTGCAGACTGTGCAGGCGAACTCCATGTTCTAGGCCTGAAGGAACTCTGAGCTCTGCCCCAACCACGTCTAGATCTGCCCCTAGACTGAGAATCAGAAGAAGGGTAAGTCCATCCTTTAGTAGGCCAATTTCTACTAAACTTTGGAGGTTGTACCTGCAAAAAATCTTTAACAGTCTGCATAGACTTAGCCTTGTCCTCCATTTTCTTTAATACAGACTCTACAGGAGGACCAAACAAAACTTCAGACTGTAAAGGAGCATCCAGAATTCTAGTCTTAACATGCTCAAACAAATTCTGATCCTGAAGCCAGGCGTGCCTACGAATAACTGAACCAGTGGCAGCCACCCTAGAAGAAGCCTGTAAAGCATCAAAGCCACACTGTAAAGAATGCTTGCCCACCTGTTCAGAGACATGTACCAAATCCTGCAGTTCTTTACACTCAATACCCTCTGCTAAAGCATCCACTTTAGATTTTAGCTGAGAAAGGAGGAAATTCTGATATTTCAACATATGAAACTGGCAATTTAAAGCCCTCATTGCTAACGTAGAAGAGGTATACACCTTCTTACCCCATCTATCCAAAGCTCTAGCTTCCTTATCTAGAGGAACCGGATTTTTTACAACAGAAGCTCTAACACCCTTAGGCCCCTGACTAATAGTTTCTGGGTCTGCCCTAGGGCTTTTATACAGATATTTATGAGCCTCAGGCACCCTGTAATACCTGTCTGGTTTGACTGGAGCAGGAGGCACAGAATCTGGATTAAGGGAAGCTTCCGAGAAAACATCTTGAACAACATCCAAAACTGGAGGTATAGCTAAGGGTCTATGCTGTGGTAAAAACAAAAATTCCCTAAGCCCTTTCCGAGAATCAGAGAAATCCTGTCCTTCCCACTTAAAATGCTCCCTCATGGAATGTAAAGTTTCTGAAAAAGAAAAGTCCTCAGGAGGAGAAGCAGAAGGAGTGGAATCCTCTGCCTCAGAATCCGAATAAGGAGGAAAATCTTGAATGTCTTCCACAGAAGACTCTGAATCATTTGAGGCCTGCTCCAAACTTTCCAACTCTAGCTCTACCCTGGGCCTCTTCTCAGGAGGGGGCATAGAACCTCTAATTAATCAAATCTTCTGCCATTTTAAGCATGTGCTTTTTAGGCACTGACCCTGAGGAACCAGGACAGACACCAGAGGAAGGCAAAACATACCTGCCCTTAGAAGGAGCCTTAGAAATAGTAGCAGAAGGCCTAACCACCCTAGGCACAGTAGGGAGAATAGTAACCTGTGAGGCCCCTTCAGCCTGACCCGAGTCCTGTGAAGCCACCTCTTGCAAAATCAAAGTTTCCCCCTGAGTCTCAACAGAAACTTCAGCCGGATCCACCTGTTCCCCTGTAGCTTCTAATGGACTGGCGTCCGAAACAGACGAATCATCCTGCCTAGGCTTCACAGATTTGTCTTTGCGCTTCTTCGTGGAAGCGGGCGTCGGAGGATCCGAAGGCATATTATAATTACACCGCTTGCCAAAGACTAACCTAGCGCAATCTAACCTCCGTTTTATAGTGCGCTTATTGAACCTAGCACAAAACAGACACCCGACTACGTCGTGCTCCGGTCCCAAACAAGGAATACAAAGTGAGTGGTAATCCCTATGCGGGATCCGTTTCCCACAAGAAATACAATTATTCACTTTTTCTGACATCCGGTAAATAACTGAGGCAAGAAAAAACAAAAATATTCCCCAACGGGGTACTTAGCCCAACTTGGTATCGGTCTGAAACTCCGAATTCGAAAAATTTCAGAACGCTGAACGGCACTTGCAACGCTGCTTCTGCATCGGACCATGCGGCAAAAAAGACTGAGGATATGACGTCGGTCATGCGCTTTTATACCCTGACGCTCTGATGTCAGATCTGAGCGCCCATGACCGACGTCAGCCTAATACTTTGGTATTCGGGCCGACCGAGGACAGCGGACTACCCATAAGTAAGGACTGCAGCAATGTGAGATGAAGAACATCTGTACTATGTTCATCATGTTTCACTGTTGCAGTCATGACTGTAGGGTTGAATCCCAAAGCAGAAAAGGGAGGTGGTCATAAAGTAGAGGGGGCGGCTAAAAGGCCCTGCAAGACTGCAGAAGCAAAGCCTGCCCTAGACTTACAGTAGAGAGATAGATTGTAGTGCTTAGAAAAAGTATGCACTGAACTCCAAGTTGCAGCTTCCAAAATGTCTTTGGTAGGAACTCCCCTGAGGAAGGCAGCTGAAGTGGCAGCAGCTCTGGTAGAGTGAGTCCTTATACACCCTGGAATTTGCTTTCCATGGTGTGAATAACAAAATCTGATTCCATGAGCAATCCATTTAGAAATGGTCTGTTGAAATGGCTTTACCTTGGGAGCTTGAAGCATAAGAAACAATTGCTCTGATTTCCTGATGTCCTTGGTTCTGTCCAGATAAAAACGTAGTTGTCTGTGTACATCCAAGGAATGCAAGATCCTTTCCCCCCTATTTTGAGGGGTGGGGAAAAAAGTTGACAGGTGAATAGTTTGATTTAAAGCCACTTTGGAAACCACTTTAGGCATGAAAGTAGGATTAGTCCTTAAAGACACCCTGTCTTGGTGAAAAATAATATAAGGTTCCACAGCCATGAGAGCTTGCAACTCCGAAACTCTCCTGGCAGAGGTCAGAGCTAACAGGATGGCTGTCTTCCAAGATAAAAACTTTATGTCAGATGTGGCAGCAGGCTCAAAAGGAGATAAGGTGAGTTTTTCCAAAACATAGTTGAGATCCCAGGCAGGAATGGGTGGAGATCTAGGGGGCCTTAAGTTCTTAGCTCCTCTGAAAAAACTGTTTCATGAGCTGGTGGGAAAAGATTGGAGGGTCTGTATTATAATGAGCAGAAATAGCAGAGGCATGTATCTTTATGGAAGAAAAAGAAAGACCCTTATGTAAGAGGTCTGTCAGATGAAGTAAAATCAGAGGAATGTTAGGAATAAGAGGATCCGAATCCTGAGCCTACATCCAGGTGCAAAATCTTTTCCCTTTTCCTGCATAGGATTTTCTAGTGCTAGGACGTCTGGCTTCTACATGACATCCATAACCTGCTTTGGTAGAAAAGAATGAATCTTAGACCCTGGATTAACCAGGCAGCGAGTTTTGACATGTGAGTGCAGAACTTGACCCTGGTGTTGGGACAGAAGGCTCGGAGTCTGAGGTAAAACACCCAAGGGGGTTCCAGAGAAAGGTTTTTCAGAGTTTGATACCAAAACTGTCGAGGCCAATTTGGGGCCAGTAAAATCATCATCTTGGGCTTGTCCTGTTTGATCTTTAATAACACTCGTGGAAGAAGAGGTAGAGGCGGGAAGGCATACCCCGAGAGGTTTCTCCAACTGAATGATAGTGCATCCACTTTCCAAGCTAGTTCGTGGAATGTCCTTGTGCAAAATATCTGTAGTTGATGATTGAGGTGGGATGCAAAGAGGTCTATGTGAAGACATCCCCAGACTGCTGTAATCTTGAATATCTGTGTCCAGCATCCATTCGTGTGGGTCTGACAGGTTCCTGCTCAGACCATCTGCCAGGATGTTTTGCTTCCCTGGTAGAAACTGGGCTTGAAGGTCCAGTTTGTAAGCTAGAGCTGTGTTCCATAGATTCATGGCTAGTCTGCAAATGGGATAGGAATGTGATCCCCCTTGCTTGTTTATGTACCACGTAACTGTGGTGTTGTCTGTCCGTATCAGTAGTTGTCCTGGTTGTAGAAGATTCCTGAAGGCAAATAGAGCGTTCTGAATGGCTAACATTTCCTTTAAATTGAAATGCAGGTGCTTCTGATCCTTTGTCCAAAGGCCCTGCAGACAGCTGCCCTGCAAATGGACTCCCCAAGCATAATCAGAGGCTTCCGTGGTTAGTATCTGACTGGCTGGAGGCAGACTGAAGGCCTTCCCTTTGTTTTGAGTACATGCCTTGGACCACCAAAGGAATTCCTTTTGAAGACAAGGCAGGACGGAGATCTGTACATCTAAACTGTGGCAATGCTGAGACCATACACTTTTTAGGTACCACTGTATTTTCCTCATATGTAGTCTTGCATATGGTACGAGAAGGATGCAGGAGGCCATGTAACCCAAAGCCTGCAGGAATTTCCTTGCAGACAGCTGAGTTAATGATGCCAAGGTTTTGAAAGTTGAAGCCAGCTGCAATTGTTTTTCTTATGTCAGAAATGCCATCTGAGTTTTTGTTTAGAAGAGCACCCAGAAAAGTTATCTGTTGTGAGGGTGTCAAATTTGACTATGTTTACAGTGAATCCCAGGAACTTGAGAAGTTTTTGAACAAATTCTAGATGCTGGAGTAAGACATCCTTGCTGTCTGCCTGAATAAGACAGTCGTCCAGATAAGGGCAAATTTGAATTCCCTTGAGTCTGCAATAAGCTACTACTGGAGCCAGGCATTTGATGAAGACCCTGGGTGCAGTAGACAATCCAAAGGGCAGCGCAAAGAATTGATAGTGCCTCGATCCGGCCTTGAACCGGAGGTATTTTCTGCACTCCTGCCTGATGGGAATGTGTAAATAAGCCTCCTTTAAATCCAGAGTTACCAACCATGCATTTTTGGTCAACATTGGAAGTAGCTGCTGTAGAGTAAGCATCTTGAATTTTGGTATCTCGAGAAAAGTGTTCAAGACTGACAGATCCAGAATGGGTCTCCATGAATTTTGCTTTCTGGGGACTAGGAAGAGCCTTGAGTAAAAACCTTGTCCCATTTCTGAAAGTGGAACCAGTTCTATGGCTTTCATAGCCAAGAGGGCTTCCACCTGGTTTAAGGCCTCTAACCACTGATGTTTTGGTAGATCCGGCCATCCGCTTAGTCTTGGTAGGGTATGAAAATGGAACTTGTAATCTCTTGAAACCACATCCAGAACCCACTTGTCTTGGGTTATACAAGTCCAATGTAGGTAAAAAAGAGAAAGTTTTCCTCCGAGAGGGGCTTCCAGGCAAGAAGTTCCTGCAGCCCAACAGGGGGAGTCATTGAGCCTGTTTTCTATGAGCTTGCGACCTGTCCTCTCCTCCCCTAGGGGTGGAAGCAGTCCACTGTCTTGATCTACAAGAGGCTTGTGTTTGGGGCCTTCCCCGGAAGAGTTTGTATCTACCCCTCTGAGGCCTGTCTGAATTGGGAATGGACCAATTTTTAGTAGGCCAATTCCTACTAAATCTGGGTGGCTGTACTTATAAGAAATCCTTAACCGTTTGCATGGATTTTGCCTTGTCCTCCATCTTCTTTATCACCTCTTCAGCCTTTGATCCAAACAAAACATTATGTTGAACAGGAGCATCCAATAACTTCGCTTTTACTTGATCTGGCAAGTTTTGTTCCTTTAACCAAGCATGCCTTCTAATGACTGTGCCAGAGGCAGCAGCCTTACAAGAAGCCTCCAAGGCATCAAAACCACAGTGTAAACCATGCTTCCCTACTTGTTCAGTGGTATGCATTAAGTCGTGTAATTCCTTATCTCCACAAGCAGAAATGGAAATTAGCTTTTGTTTCAAAACAGACAAAAGAAATTGCTGGTATTTCAGCATATGAAACTGACAGTTTAAAGCCCTAATAGATAAGGTTGCAAAAGTGTACACTTTTTTGCCCCATCTTTCTAAAGATCTGGAATCCTTCTCAGAGGGAATGGAGTTTTTAGCAGAAGCGGCCTTAACCCCCTTAGGGCCCTGAGAAATGGTTTCAGGATCAGCAGTAGGATTCTTGTATAAAAACTGGTGGGAATCAGGAACCCTATAATATCCGTCAGGCTTAACAGGAGCTGGAGGAAAAGAGTCAGGAGTTAAGTTGGCCTCCGAAAAAGCATCATCCACAATAGCCAAAACAGGAGAGATAGCCAGGGGTCTATGCTGGGGAAGAAGAAGAAAATCCCCAAGTCTCTTCTTAGATTCAGAGTACTCCTGTCCTTCCCAGTGAAAATGTTCCCTCATCTCATGTAAAGTTTCCCCAAAAGAAAAATCCTCAGGGGGGAGAAGCTAAAGGAATGGATTTCTCAGCATCAGAATCCTCATAAGGAGGAAAATAAACCTGGTCAGAAGAAACTGAACAGAACACTGATCAGAGGAGTCACAATACAATTCCTGCCTTGGCCTTTTGTCTGGAGGGGGATGTGAACCCCTAATCATAGTAAGCAAGTCCTCCGCCATCTTAAGTAACTGTTTCTGAGACTTGGGTCCTGGATCAGAAGAGGCCTGGGCTGTAGTCTGATTTGGAAGGAGTCTTTTCCTTTGTCTTTGGCTTTGCCTTTATCAGAAGCTGAGTAGGCCTGAAAACCCCTTCGGAAGCCGGTACTTGCACAGTGGCTCCGGACCCATCCAAAGGAGCATTGTCCGAAGGTCCTGCAACTGAAGTACTCAAAGGCCTCGTTGGCTCCTCCTGGGAGTCAGTTTCGGCCGTCTGTTCCGAAATGGCCGACAGGGGCTGCAAAAGCGCCTCACTGACTACTGCCGAACCTGAAGCTGGCTCTGCTTGTACAATATAGTCTGATTTGGACCTCGGAGGCCTGTCTTTATCCTTGCGTCATTTGTGAACTTCGGTAGCCGGAAGCGTGTCAGACGACATTTTGTAATTAAAACACCTACCGAAGTAATGAAATGCAAAATCGTACCTTCTTTTAATAGTACGTTGATTAAATCTGGCACAAAACAGACAACTAGCTAGGTCGTGGTCAGGGCCTAAGCAAGGAATACAGTAAGAATGAAAATCCTTATGAGGTATTTGCTTCCCACATGAAATACAATTATTAACTTTCTGACATCGGACTTGAGCAAGAAAAGTTTCCCCAACGGGGTACTTAGCTTTGAGTAGGAGTAGAAAGTCTTCGGACTGAAGTACGTTTAGAAAAAAGTCAGGAGTCAGCAGACCGGCACTTGCGAACTGCTATCACCGCACGGCAAGAAAGACTGGAGAACATGGCGTCTGCTGCCAGCTTTGTACTCCTGGCGCTCTGACGTCAGGGAGCATGGCTGAGCAGCTGATGCCGGACCCAGACTTTGGGATTTTGGCCGATCGAGGACTGCCTGCCAGCAGGGGAGAACCCTACAGTCATGCCTGCAACAGTGAAACACGATGAACATCCCTGTAATATCGATCGGGTTTTCTGGGAGCAGAAGGTAAAGAATCAGGGGCCAAGCTAGATTCCAAAACGGCATCAACAATGTCTAGTAAAGGAGGGATAGCTAAATGCCTGTGTAGGGGCAGGAGTAAGAAATCCCTAAGCCTTGTTTTAGAATCAGTAATCCTGGTTTTCCCAGTGAAAATGCTCCTTAAGAGTATGCAAGGTTTCACCAAAAGAGAAATTTTCTGGGGGGAGCAGAGGGAATAGAGTGCTCTGCATCAGAATCCTCATAGGTAGAGGAGTAAATCCTGGTCAGAGGAAACAGAAATTTCAGAATCCTGATTAGAAGTATCATAAGCAAATTCAGCACTAGGTCTCTTAGAGGGGGAAGGTTGGCTTCCCCTGATTTAAGTAATAAAGTCTTCAGCCATTCTTGTTTTTTAGGCATAGAGGCCTGACCATGTGGTCTGGGCATCTGTTTTCCAGGCATGGTTCGAGTTTTAGGCCTTGAAGAAGATGGCGTTTAACATGCAAGTCAATAGGCCTGAATACACCCTCAGAAGCCAGTGCCTGCACAGCGGCTCCAGACCCATCCAAGGTAGAAACATCCACAGGTTCCACAGTTGAAATATTTCACGGCATACTGGACTCCAAATGGGTCTCAGTAGAGGCCTGCAAATATGAAGTAGCGGGTATCAGGGGCTGCAAAAACACCAGAGTACCGGCAAACTGGCGACTAGCTTAGAAGCGTCATCGGCAGCTTTAGACCTAGGCAGTCTCTGTCTTTACCTGTGGTTTTTCGGAATGTCTGTAGTCGGGTGGCTTATTGAAGACTTGCCTGGATAATTCAACAGAGTACCAAAATATTTAGAGGTGCAAATATACAGACGACGAATAGTTCATTGTTTAAATAAAGCACAAAACAGACAGTGAGGTACGCAGTGGTCAGGGACTAGGCAAAGAATACAGTACGAATGAAAACCTTTATGAGGTATTTGCTTTCCACAAGAAATACAATTATTGACTTTTACTGACATTGGTTTAGAGCAAGAAAGTCTCCCCAACAGGGTACTTATCTTTAGTTGAAGACTTCGGTTCCGAAACTCAAACAAAAATTTAAGGAGTCTGCCAACCGGCACTTGCGAACTGCTTCTGCTTCGTCCACTGCACGGCAAGGAAGACTGATGTAATGGCATCGGCTGCATGCTTTACACCACTGACTACCTTATGTCACACAAGATGGAAGAGCAACCGATGCAGGCCACAAGACTGACAATCAGGCAGACTGAGGGCTACTGCAAGCAGATAACCCAAATGTGATGACTGCAACAGTGAAACACGAAGAACATCAGGGATTTCAGTCAATGTAAGACATGCTGGAGGCCTTTGATCTTCACTGTTAGAAACCTCTGAGGTCTCTCTAATTTCTGTAGGTGCTTAGTACGGTACATACGAAATGGGGTGTTGTACTCAATTATGGGCCAGATAAGTGCTGACTATAAGGGGGGATTATAACTTCTGTTGCTCTCGAAGCGATGCCTTCACTAATCAAATGAGCTACATAGAAAGCCTTCCTTACAATGGCAAACAGATGGTGGTTTAAGTTAAGGTCGCAGTCAACCTGTGATCCCAGGTCCCTTACCACTTCATGGGTACTTAGGGTATTGTTATTGACTTGATAGTGAAGTGACTGTTTGTGCCAAAGGGAATGATGGTGCATTTATTTGCATTTCAGTTTGAGACCGTGACTAATACACCAGTCTGTGGTCTGTGTGAGATCTTGGACTATGCAGACATCATTTGGGAATTTAATGATTGCACCTAATTTGCAATCTGCAGACTAGGTCAGCCACAACCATTTAGTTTTGACCTGAACTTCTGAGGAGTATATACCAAACAGTAGGGGGGCCCAGCACTGACCCCGTAGCACCCCACTGGTAACAGGTTTGTTGGTTGATGTGGAGTCATCCACTTTGATATTGTGTCTGGTTTATGAGCCAACTGGCAACCCATCTTACAATGAAGGGGTTTATTCAGTTTGCTAAGTTTATAGTTAATGACAGAACGTGGGATTATGACAAAAGCCTTTGCCAAGTAGAGGTATGTTGTGTGCACAATTTTCATCAATGGCCTCAGTCACACTTTCAAAGAAATCTATTAGATTGTACAGGCAGGATCTGCCCTTCACAAACACAACTGGGTAGAATCCTGGGTTTGAAGGTCACCAATGTCTTTATGAAGACCATAATGACGCATTCCATGGCCTTGCAGATGAAGCTAGTCAGACATGCGGGTCTAATTCCCCACGTCTGTTGCTAGGTCACCTTTATGGAGGGGAATAACTGTAGTGGTACTCCATTCTGCAGGAACACAGCCTATGCTTAGGCTATGATTGAAAAGGGTACTTAGTGGTGATAGGTCTCGTTTTAGCCTGTTGAGAAGCCTAGGATGTCACCTGGTCCCATAGAAGCAGTATTCTTTGCCTTGGCCAAGGCATAGAGGACCTTCTCTTCAGTTATGTAAGGTGCAGGGGATGTTAAGGGAAGGTTTGTAAGTTTGGAGGGGATAAGTGAGTGCCAAACCTATCCGTTAACAGGTTTGCTCTGTGGGGTCAGTGTGAGATTCCATTGACCACCAGTTCTGCACATGCTGTGGTCCCACCCTGTGTGTTATGTACATAGCTGTAAAAGCCTTATGGTTATCCTTGGCAATACTTGCTAAGTTTCTCTCAAAGGGGTTCTTGGAGGATTGAACAAGTTCTTATTTGCCTGTTAAGGCTGAGGAAAGTGCTTTTCCATTGTTAGAGTCTTGTCTTTCTTGGACAGCAGCTTTTTGCATTTATTGTAGAGTTTGATGCTAGAAGTCCACCATGGCAGCTTGATTTTACTTGACCCTCTGGCTTTGATTCTATCTGGTACAGCAGAGTTTATACACTTATGCAAGCAATTGTACAGGACTTTAGTGTAAGCTTAGGCGCAGTTAGCACTTTCAGCTTGGGGTGGGGCTTGGGATACATTTATACCTTCAACTAGTAGGGTTATATAGTTTGCCTTGGTGAAGTTTTTTAGCCTGATTTCACACTGAGTTCTGGTGTTAGTGTCAGTTAGAAGGTGAGTGATTTGTGGTCAGTTTTAACTAATGAGGGTCCAATAGTTACAGCAGTGCACCTGTTTGACATGCTGTTAAGGACCAGATCTAGAATGTTTGTTCCTGTTATCAGGGTATGGACAATTTGCTCCAGGGTATTTGAATTCATAAAGTCAAGGAACTTTTGTGCTAGCGTGTCTGGACTAGAGTAGATATCCCAGCTGATGGTGGGATAATTGAAATCCCCCATAAACTAGTGTGTTCAGTAAAATTTGGATGGTCTTCAGTTTGGTTAAGTTGGCTTTGTGGGTGTCACGACCCATGGAGGGCGATCTATAACTGGCTAGGACTTGAATGGGGGGGTCTAACCCACTATAACCTGGATCTGGAGTGACTCCATGGAGTTGTCCAATCTATCGAAATGCGAGGTGAATGTATCTATATAGATAGAAATACTGCCTCCTTTGGTTTTCATGCATTCATTTTGCATTCTAAATGCGTGGAAGGTATTGTAGCCTTGCAGAGATGGGGTACTCTAATACCTTAAACCAGGTTTCTGTGACTGCAGAGACATGTACATCTTCTAGTGATAGAAGTGCTTCCAGGGAGTGCAGTTTTTGGCTTAAGCTCTTAGCGTTTAGCAGCATAAACCTTATTTTGTTCCGATTAGTTAATTTAATGTCTGTAATATTGTTTAAGACCTTGCCTATAAAAGGCACTATGGGGTGGGCAAGAGCCTTTACCAGCAATCGAAAGCCTAGGTGTGCCAGATGCAAACAGTCTGTCAAAGCAGCGAGGTTAGTCACCAATGGCTTCCCAGGCAGACAGGAAATGGAGCTCCTTGGAATGACAAAAAATAAAGCCAATTATTGAAATCACTTTTTTTTTTATAAATACTGTGGCATCATTCTAGATGAGGACAGTATGCTGCTCATACCGCTCAGCTGTTCAGATGTTCACAGAAAGTCTATTTTTGATTCATTTTTGGTCTGTTCCTCATAACATTTGTGGTTTTCTGGAAAATCACTTAAATGATCTGAGGATTGAAGTCACTGAATGGCATACATTTTAGTTGCAAATTTCAAATCATTCAGAAAACATATGTTAAAACAAACACCGTTACTCTAGCAACTTTCTAAGTTTATAACAGCAATATTTAAAATATGTCCCTATTTTTGGGCCTTTGTCCCCCTATTTCGTTAGGCTTTGTCCAGATTTCTTGCACTAAGAAGTCGAGAGAGATACTGCTGCTCAAGGCTAGGGACATACCTGCCTGCAACACATACTCAGAGCTCGACCATGTCTCTTCATATAGTCCAGTAAAGTACATCTTAGGTCATTCACACCAACATGAACTACGACAAGTTGCTGCTGAGAGACCTTAGTGCATGCGTTATATGGTGAATCCTGGCACTACACAGGCAGCCAACCATGACTTTCTGCTGGTCAAACCTGGTGAGTGGGACATCCGTGTGTAACTACTGAGTCTCCAATCAGAAGAAAACTTTTTACTGCATGCTAACAAGGCTCTTTGAAAACCTTGTCCTTGGGTGAACAGGTGACTTACATAGTACTCAAATGTAAACAAACTCCTCTAGCAAAAAATCTGAGAAAACGCCCCTTTAAACCATCTTCATTGGTCTCATTAATTACCTATCACCCATTCAAGTGGACATTTAAATCGGTGCACAACACACACTGCAAAAGAAGCACTTTTGCAGCTCCAGAGAGTACTCAATCCTGTGTGTTACCCTGACCCACTTGCTTCCAGTTTAGAGTATCACCACATTTCCTTTATATCTTGTGCATCCATAGCATGTTTTCCCGGTCACTTCTGATCTCCAGTGAGAAAAGCATTATTTCCTCTCTCTGGTTCAAGTTCTTTCATCTCCAACCCATGCACCCTTCAGCAGAATATGGTAAAAGTAAAAATGTACCTCATACAAAATTTCATTCTAATAAAACTAAAGTTCGCACAATACTGAATTGTAGCCAAATGGTGACCCACAAAGATAAGATGGAGTCTCCATTATTGTGCAACTGTCTTGCTATTTATGTATTTAATCTTTTATAACCAGGGTGGTGGTCCAATCCTAAGCACAGTATATATGTAATGCAACTGATACTTTATTTCCTAAAGTATTCAGTGGCCACCACTAACCCCCTAAAAAACCGTCACTGCCTGGACTGTAGAATACAGTGATTTTTTTCAGTATATTCTTTTACTGTGCCAGTTTCCATGATGTCAGGTTTGCAAAACTGTTTTGATGTAATTTAACAAATGTGGAGATGAGAAGAATGTCAGGAAATTACAGAAACAGCATGTCACAGGACAAGAAATGGGTATGCAAAAGAAATGTCTTGTAGACATAATTAGGGTTAAATCAAAAGTAACTAGTAATAAAACACACTGAAATACTAGAGTAGTTTCTGAAACTTGCTTCGAAAACTTAGATTGAAAGTGTTTAAATAAATCTTTCTACTGCTGGCAAACTAAAATAAATAAATCTTACTGTAGGCAAAGGGGAAGAAATTTAGACCAAGTCCCTTCCTTTCAATTCTGAGCAGTCAATTGCAGTGACAAAACACCTCTGCAGTAGTGTGGGGGGGACGGGACTGTCAATTCATCAAAAACTAGAAAAGAAAACCTAGAACAAAGGCCTCCAAGTTTAGCCACTTATCTGGCTGCAGCTGGATAACTTCAAATTGCAGTGTAAATCAGCCTCTGAGCAAAACAAATGGGGGTGATTAGCAACAAGAAAGAAGCATCCCTCTTATAGAAGGAATACAAACAGAGTCACATCTCCCATTACATGTCAATGGCATGGGAATTTAGTTACTTCCTTATGTCTGGCATGAGTCATAGAAAGACGAAATGCTTTATGGGAAAGAGAAAGGGCTGAAGCAGAAGATCATGTTGATGTAGTAAGCCCCATCGGTAGCCATGCTGTGGTAAACAGGCTAAAATAACAAAGCCCAGAGTGATTTAGAGGTGTTAAAATAGATCTGGAAACAAAGAAACTTAGTTCTAGGGTGGAGTTTTCCTTTGAGCAGCTCCTCAGACACCAACTCAATTGCACAAAATGACATTCAACACAAGTCACACCATTTCATTAACAACCATTACCATTCCACACTTAGATGTGCCACACATCACTGCAGAGGTGAAGGTTTGCTTTAAGACATTGGTACAAATCACTGCAGGGAGCAGATGTCACATCATACCAAGTATTCTGCAAGAATTCCTCCGTTAACACCATACACCTATGCTCTCATTACCAAACAGTGCACTTACTTAATGGAAAGAAAATTAACTTTTACAATTGTTTTTTTAATAGATAGGTAATCCCCCCATCCCATCCTTCATCACCCTTTCTCTACCAGTCTACCTCTGAATTCCATGTGTCCACAACTCCACCTACACTTTCAGAATCCAACGAATTGGTCACTACGACATACTGCCTTGTGCCTTCTCCTACATGTTATGTCCTGCCTGCTTAAGGTTGACATCTGTATTGCAGACATAACTATGTACTAGTATCACTGCACCCACCCAAGTCTCTTATGGCTTGAGAACCGCTCTATTTTCTGGCCATTTCCTCTTATGGATCTTTCAGAACAGCAAAGCGTACACAAGTGCGGTCTGATCAAAGACGACTTTGCCTTGGAAATTAAATCCCACTGAGGTACAATAACATTTTCATTGTTGCCACAGCCCTCACTCTGCTCCTGGTGATGCAATCCAAACATAACCAATGATCTCAAATCCTTGCCTGACCTACCACCATAAATTCATGCTTCACATTGCTACTTAATGTTTTTCTGCCAACCTGGGTATCCTTTATAGAAAAAAACTTCCTGAACTCCCCCCATATTCTCTTCCAAGTGTCAGATAATCCCTCTCCTACTTTTAAATATGCTTGAAAAAGTACTTTAACCAGAAATAGCCACTGCAGAGATTAACCAGTTCTCTATTCTTGACTCTCATACTAAACCTCTCCTTTCCCACTTTTCAATCACACTATCCAGTTCCACTGGATGCTCTACTTCTAACCACTTGCTTTTTGAGCAGACATGGTCTATCTTGACTGCAGATTCTCTGACTCGGTCTTCTGCAAGCACCTGCCAATGCACCCATCAAGTTTTTTTGTAACCCACTTGAAGACTGAGCACTTCTGATGATGCCACCTGGCCATAAACCTGTGATAATTGCCCAGCACACTTTTCTCTTCCGAGTAACCAGCCTTTTCCTTATGATTTTCAGACTCTCTCAGGAACTAGTACTAGTCCCTGGAGTCCAGCCACCTGCTTATAAAATGTTACAAGTCCTGCAGTCTTCAGGTACTTCTGCACTAACAAGTAACTTGCTGAAAAGTACCACCATGGCATCTGGTAGTACCTTGACCAGACTAAGACCATGGGAGTCAGATGAGCTAGTCCCCAAAACTCATTCTGCTACAGCCTCTACTTTATCCACATCTATCCTAATGCCTACCCTGCCTTCAACACTTGGCAACACTTCACCCTGCATGGATCCCACCACTTATGAAAAGCCATATCCCATAAACCCCCCAAACCCCCAAGTCTTAAGCTCTCTCCTCCAAACCTTTCCAAGCCTGGCCAAGTTTGTTCCTCCATTATTCCTGCTGTAATACCACCCAAGTGTTTGCTCCCCTTGGCCCATTCTATCAACTCTCAGACACGCACCTCTGCTGCCTTCACTTCTTACATACATTTTGGTTTGCTTCGTTCTACTGAACCTCTGCTGCCTTCACTTCTTGCATACATTTCAGTTTGCTCCTTCTGAACATCCACCCACCTCGCAAAATCTTCAGTAGCGACACTGGTATTCCTTTTTTCACCTCTTCCTCAAATCTTTATCCAAAGTGCCAAAAACATCATCACCATATCCAAGACCTTTAGACCCCAGGGTCAGACTAATTTAACCCTAAAATCTTACCACCACTTTCTTTGAATTCAAGCCCCACCCCCACCAAAATACCTAATCTACATAGCATCACAATACTAATGGAACTCCCTTCATATCCGTTAAGGCCACATACACAATTCTACCCCTTCTACAAAAGAAAAGAAAAAAAAAGGTTCCAATGACTCTGGTTTCTACTCCCTCTCTACTTAACTTGTAATTACCCAGTCTGCTTCAGGCAGATTCCAAGTAAACCCCACACAGTACAACCTCCTTCCTACCATCCCAACACATCTTACCTTCCCAGTCTCTGATCTTTCATCCTCCCCTTATATATGGGGCCATGTTACCCAAAAGGGTGCTTAGTCTAGGTTCTGATGTCACACACTCATTCATGGAGAGGTGTTCCTCCTCTCTGATCTCATGTGAAAACATCTCTTGCATAAACTGCTACTCTTCTCCATTCTCTTTTTTTACATAGAGAAATTGCAGAAGTAATACTTCCTGACAACAGCAGATGTTTGTAAAACTTCCTGTCTTACCTGCATTCAGGTAGTGTCTCACCACCCTCCTCTGGCAGTCTATTAAAGCTCAGAATTCCTCCCACTCCATGTCTGTGGGTACAATGGACCAATTACCCAGCAGTACATGTTAAAGCCATACAAACGCACAGAAAAGACCTTTTCAGTTTTCTAGGGTCCAACAAGAAGATAAGGACATCTACTGTTCCAAACCAAAAAACACACAAAAAGGTTGCAAAGTAGCATTCAAAGGAAACCCAAACACCAAATGATGTACAACCAAAAAAGGCAGAAAGTGGGTACTGCCATAAAGACACACAGCTGAGATCCCACAAAGGAGGAACTTGCTTGTAGGGTGGGGGGGTCTCATATGCAATATTCCTTGTATGAACCATTTTACAAAAGTGTAAAATTATGGAGCAGTAACAGAAATTCAGTATCGATGTACGCACTTAATACAGTTTTTAAATTTACTCATTGTTTTCTTAAACATATTTTTCACGTATACTTTACTGAAGTCCTACAACAGGAGAGTGGGTATAGAGTGCCACTAGTGTGATGGTCGTGTTTTTTTAGCAACATTTTGCGAATTTGTTAAATCTGTTTTTCAGAGCTAGTATAGGTTTTCTGCTGTTTTCAGTATGTAAGTTTCCAATCAAGCTGGTGGTGCTTTTTGACATTTTTAGTTTTTACTTACCTGATGTCAAGGCTGACATCAAAGGCATGTGGCTCGCACCAGTAACTGGTTCCTGGACAGGGTTTAAAATGAAACGCAGCACTGTCAGGAACATGGGTGTTAAATTTTGTCCAACACAAGTGACATCGTTTTGAAAACAGACTCAGTCATAAGGGACCTGGGCACTTTCATCAAATGAACTATCCCTTGATCATGTATGTAGTGTCAGATAATACTTTTCCCTAGTCAAACTTATCACCTTAGGCACTTTGAAATCTAAGTAAGCTCTGTACTCCATCATAAGGTCCACAGTAAAGTATAATGACCTCTTTGGTATTACTTTTCTAAGCACAGGACCAAGCTTGAGAAACCATTGCATTTCTACACCAAGATAAAAGTTACGTCTTCCTTGAGTCACTTGGTGTCTAAAGTCTGTTTCCTACACATCTTGTCAGGTTAACAGTCAGTCTAACCTAGTCAGGCACAAAGGATCCAGTCCTAGGAGAACTCCTGCACACCAACTCCTTGAACACCCGCTGAAGAGAGGCCAACATCAATAAAAACATAAGCATTGCTGATGAGATAAATATCCTAGTCTCTCCCTTTGATAGAACAAACATCCTTTGCATATAAAAGCAAAGGAGATCGCAGACTCCCCAAGCATAACCTAGACAAAGGGGCAATTTTAAATGCACTGCAGGTCTGGCCCCCCTGGGCCCTCAATGAAAGGGGTCAAAATGAGGTACAAAATTAGCCATGCCAAAGGGTGCATATAATTTGGGATTTTGTAGCTAGGCTACTAATGCTCTTCTTGATAAATAGCCTAGTACTAACCTGTGTTCCTATGACTTGGACATTTATTTAATGCAGTCTCTCAATAATACTCCTTTTATACTTTCTTTCAGCTATATTTTCACCTCTCTCAAACAGCACCATTATAAAAATTTGGCTTGGTAAGTGCACAATTCAACTCAATTCCACAGCTATTCAATCAACTACAAAATAAGGCTAAAAATATGCTCAAGCTTACATGTAAAATGGATGCTACATGGCTGAAAAGTACTCTTGGGACTGCAGTCATTTATTGCAGACTACGATATAGTTGCTTATTACACCTGTGTACAAGCTCTTAAAAAAAGTCACATATGCTGGCATGGGCTCACAACTGCTCAGGACAAGACAGCAAGCCAATACATTTAACTGTTTCTACACTGCTGGCTTCACACACACAAATCCAAATCCAAATACTTCACTTGCAGTATTTCCTGTCCACCACGGACATCTTTACTTAATATGTTTGTTCTTACCATCTAGCTTCTTGTTTGCTGATGAAGGCGCTCCCTGCTTTAAAACAGATGGCGGTGGAACTGCATTGTATGGTCCTAAAATTGAAAACAAAATATATACACATATATGGGTACAATATTTCCAGCATATAAAATTTCAGAGTCACACTTGCTGAATTAATGCACAGTTAGATCAATCAGCTGCAACAGAAGCATTACTTAAATGCAAAGTAAAACAGCAGGAAAGATTTCAGGTTCCCCTCGGCTGCACTCAAGCACTCCATTTGCTGACTGGGTAGCAGACCCAAATTGACAGTTCATCTACCTGATGCATCACCAAATGAAGACACTTGTATAAATGCATTTGGATGCATGGATCAGAAAGACCACTATTACTCCACCATTGCAAGCTTAACCTTAAGGTTTGGGATTACCAACTACTTTCTCCCTAAAAGCAACAAAGCGTGCAACAGTAGACCACCACTTACAACACTGCAAAATTACTGAAGTCAGTCTCTATACAATAATAAAGTGGCATGTCTGTATCATGTACCATATTTCAACTTCTAGAAAAGTAAGGTTGTGTACACTTAACATAAATGTAGATGTGCTGACTGCAGCAGTGATTACACTCTAACATTTGGATTATCTGCCTGCAGGTAGCCCTCAGCCAACCTGAATACCAGAGTCTTAGGATTTCTGCGGATACTGTTGCTTCTTCCATGACATCCGGGGTATAAAACATGCAACAAACGCCATTACATCAGTGTTTCTTGCCCCAGATATCAGGTGCCCCCACAATAGGAAGCAATTATATGGTATGGAACACCCCCAGCAAAAAGCAAATACACAAGATATAATATATTCCAAATAAGAAGGAAAAGTAGAGTAGAGCCAAGAGAAGTCAGGGGACTGGAGGGAGGGTTAACCAGGACTGCAACAGTGAATACACTAACATCTACAGTTTTGGTAAGTGTACACAACAGTACTATGTTAGCGTTTCACTGTTGCAGTCATCACATTTGGGTTGATTCCCAAAGCTAAGGAAGGGTGGAGGCAGTTAAAGAGCACTGGAGCTAGCAATCGGGCCCCGTAAGACTGCTGTGGCAAATCCACGTCTGGATTTAGAAAAGATAGGCAGGTGGTAATGCTTGGGGAAAGTATGTACAGAGGTCCAGGTAGTAGCTTCCAGGATGTCCCTAGTAGGGACTCTTCTGTGAAATGCTGTAAAGGTTGAGGCAGCCCTGCTGGAATGCGATGTTATTCCCTGTGGGGTAGGTTTTCCATGGTACGTCTAGCAGAAATGGATGCAATTGGCTATCCATTTGGAAATGGTTTGCTTTAAAATGGCCTTCCCCCTCTGCCCCTGGAGAAAAACTAACTAGCAGCTGGTCAGATTTCGAGAGGCTTAGTTCTGTCCAAATAGAATCTAAGCTGTTGGTGCACGTGCAGAGAATGCAGTATCTTTTCCCCCTTTATTTGAGGATTGGGGAAAAAAAAGTAAGCAAATGAAAGGACTGGTTTAGAGCCACACTAGACACCACCTTGGGTATAAAGGATGAATTAGTCCCAAGGGAAACCCTGTCCGTATGGAAGATAATGAAAGGTTCGGTTCCACTGCCATGAGGGCCTACAGTTTGGACACACTTCTTGCTGAAGTGATGGCTAGGGGCAAGGCAGTTTTCCAAGAAAGGAATTTCAACTCGGCTGTAGCAGCTGGTTCAAAGGGGGGGGGGGGGGGAGTGAGTTTTTCCAATACAAAGTTATGTTCCCAGGCTGTAGTGGGAGCTCTCCTGGGGGTCCTCAAATTTTTGGCCCCTCTAAGGAAATGTTTTAGCAGGGGACGAGAGAAGAGAGGTGGCTCAGTATTATAATGTAATGAAATGGCAGAGGCATGAATCTTAATAGGAGAGAGAAAGACAGGCCCTTGTGGAGAATTTGTTAAAAAACTAGAACATGGGGTAAAGCTGGGCACTGCTGTGCCCCTTCCCTGAGCCTGGCTCCAAGAACAGTGTCTCTTCCACTTTTCTGAATAGGATTTTCTGGTACTAGGCCTTGCCTAAACAATGCCATCCAGCACCAGCTTTACAAAGGGCTGCTAGGGGTGAGCTCAGGGAATTAACCAGGCTGCAAGGTTCAGGGTTTGAAGCGGAGGGTGCAGAATCTGGCCCGCTTGCTGGGAAAGCATGGAAGGGATCTGAGACAGGTGCCATGGTTGTAGCACTGTCAGACTGCGCAAAAGGGGATACCAGTGCTGGCGTGGCCTGTCTGGGGCAATGAGTATTGTCCTTTGCTTGTCCTGTTTGATCTTTAGCAGAAACTTCAAGAGGAGAGGTAGAGGGGGAAAAGCATAAATTGAGAGGCTTTCCCAGGTAAAGGACAGGGCACCCACCTTCCAAGCTTGACCGTGGCGAATTCTGGTGCAGAATTTGCTCAATTAGTAGTTCTGAGGGGAGGCAAACAGGTCTACCTCTGGTATCCCCTATTTGTTAAAGAGCTTGAATATTTTGGGTTCCAGTTTCCATTCATGTGGGTCCATGAGATTTCTGCTTAAGTTATCTGCCAGTGAATTTAGTTTGCCTGGCAGGAACTGAGCTTGCAGACTCACTTGGTAGCTCAAGATTGTGTTCCAGAGAGCCATGGCTGGTCTGCAGAGTGGGTAGGAACGGGTTCCCCCCTGCTTGTTTATTTACCACATACCCCCCTGCTTGTTTATTTACCACATGTCTTTACCAATAGTTGTCCTGGAAGAATAAGGTCTTTGAAGGTTGTCAGAGCATTCTGTACAGCTATTTCTTTTTGATAAGCAGGTGCATCTTTTTTTGGGTTCCATTTGCCCTGAATGCTCTCTGCCCTGCCATGTGAGCCCAGCATGCATAGTCTGATGCATCTGTTAGGGTTTGGGCGGCAGGGGGTAGGGTGAAAGGAAGTCCCTTGTGGTAGCAGGCCTCTGCCCACCAAAGCAACTCTGCCCTTAGACAAGGAATGATGGGAAAAAAGTGATCTATTCACCATAACATTCCATGTATGTAGTCCATCTCGCGGAACATTAAGTGTGGGTTCGGAGCATATCCTCAGCTCCGACTCAGCTGCTTTCAGAAATCCTGAAAACTTCTGATTGGTGCATGGCTAGGAGGTATCCCATGGTGCATGAGCACATTCCCCAGATCTTGTTTGCTACTACTCTATATCAGGATAAGACAGAAATAGGACAAAGGTCCGGAAGAATAAAATAAAGGCACCCTTTATGGTATAAATCTTTGTAGAAAAAACAGTTTCCAGATCCTCCAGAAGGGGGCTGGTGGGTGGGTTTGTAATGTTCTACGAGATGGACTACATACATGGAACGTTATGGTGAGTACATAACTTCTTTATGTTATGTAGTCCTATTTCGCCTCCATTATTAAGTGTGGTACAGAGTCCCTAGCATTTTGAATGGGTGGCTCACTGGAAAATACTCCTGAGTACCGTGGAACCAAACGAGGCTCTACCCCTCGAAGTGGAATCCAATTTATAATGGGAAATGAAGGTAAGAGGGGTAGAGCCCATGTTGCTGCTGCACATATATTATCAATAGGCGTCCTGGCTTGGAAAGCAGCAGAAGTAGAAAATGACCTGGTAGAATGCGCTTTGACTAAATGGGCAACTCCTTTATCTCAGAAGTGTAAATGAAAGAGATACAATTAGAGATCCAGCTCGATAGTGTGACCTTAGAAACTGGCAAACTCATTCTTATCTCAGCAAAAGAAACAAATAGCGGTTCTGATTTTCTAAATCCTTTGGTTCTGGGGATATAGAAACACAGTTGCCTATGCACATCCAATTGATGAAATCTATACTCTGCTTTATTGGTGCGATTAGGGAAGAAAACTGGAAATTCGATTGTTGGGTTTAAGTGAAAATGAGAACAGACTTTAGGGATAAAAGAATTGGTCCGGAGAGAAACCCTATCTTAGTGAAAAATTAAATATGGAGGTTTAACTGATGGGGCTTTTAGTTCAGAAACTTATCCGGCTGAGGTTATTGCCACCAGAAAAAGTGTCTTCAAAGACAAGAATTTCAACTGATAACTATGGGCTGGTTCAAAGGGTGGCAAAGTCTAGAAAGGACTAGATTTAGAACCCAGGGAGGAATGGGGTCTTAACATCATGGAACCGTTAAGAAAAGATTTGCACAGTTTGGGAAACATAAGGTTCGAATCATTAATCCCCACATGAAAATTGGATATTGCTGCTAGCTGAACCCTGGTGAAAGAGTTCTGAAAGGAACTCTAAGACAACAGGAATGGGAGCTATAAATGGATTAACTTAACTGTTATGTGCCCATATAAAAAAATCTCTTCCATTTACTTTGATAAAATTTTCTAGTTGAAGGCTTGTGAGAAGAGGTAATGATATGGGTTACAGCTGGAGACAGATCAGGAAGCCTGACTAGTGACTGAACTGAAGCAGCCATGCTGTCAATTTGAGTGCGTGGAGACTGGAATGAAGAGAACCTGACGTGTGTTCAAGAGGTCTGGCACTGGGTCCAGAGTCAATGGATAGTCTAACAGGTGAGCCTCAAGAAAAGGGAACCAAATCTGACTAGGCCAGTAAGGAGTGATGAGGATCATCTTGCTTCTCAACTTTGCTTTCTGTACGACCTTGGGAAAGAGTGAAAAAAAGGAAAACCATAAAGGAGTCCCGGGGGCCAATCGTGGACAAGTGCATCTCTTGGAGACTCTCCTGGAGGGGGGATGAGGGAGAAAAAGGAGTTGCATTTGGTGTTGATGGTGCTGGCAAAGAGATCGCAGCAGGGTTGTCCCCACTTGTGGAAGATCAGACTGGCTTTCTGGTTAAAAAAGACCATTCGTGAGGTAACAATATTGCCCTGCTTAGCTTGTCCACTTTCAGGTTGGATGTCCCCGGGATGTGCATTGCAATGAGAAAGCATTAGGAAGAAATCAACCGGTTCCAAACACACAGGGCCTCGACATAAAGGCTATGACCTGGTTTCCCCTTGTTTGTTTAGATACCAAACAAATGACATGTCTGTCTGGACAGCTATCGTCCCTAGAGGGAGAAAGTCATGAAGTGCTTGTAACGCTAGAAGCACCGCTCTCATCTGTAGGACATTGATATGCAGATGGGCCTCTTGATCTTGCCATGAGCCTTGGACAGTCCTGCCTAGATAATGCCCCCCCCCCCCATATGAGAGGCATCCATGGTCACAGTGGCAACATGGTTGGTGAGGTACAAAGGGAGTCCATGTGGTAAGATGACCTGGCTGAATCCGCCAGTAAAGATCCTTTTTGCATGAATCTGTGATCAGTATCTGGTGATGCAAAGGCAACTGCTGAAAGGACCACTGGGATGACAGGAGCCATTGGAGTATGCTCATATGTAGTCTTGCTAATGGTACCAAGGTTATGGTAGACGCCATTGTTCCAAGAAGCTGCACCACCACCTACGCTTTGACTCTTCGAAGAGGAAGTAACCTGTAAATTTGCTGTGAAGATTCTGTATTCTGTCTGTAGGTAGTCTGGCTATCAGAAACCGTGTCTATGTTTGCTCCTATAAAGGTTATAGATTATGTGGACAAATTTGTTAAATTTTCGCAGTTTAGAGAGATTCCCAACTGGCAACAGAGCTTGATTGTGAAATCTCTGGATTAAACTTGACAAAGCCTGGTGGTGGCAGGCAGGAGCCAATCGTCCAGATATGGAAAGACCGATTCCCCGAAGCCTCAAATAAGGTGTCACTACTGCCATGCATTTGAACACGGGGGGGGGGTCTGTGGTGAGACCAAGGGCAGCACCCGAAACTGGTAATGATTGGCTCCCAACCGGAAACGTAGATAACTCCTTGATGTTTTGTTCATTTGTTCACAAGAGGAGAAAACATACTTGATCTCATCATCACGAACATGGGATCAATATGTTCAACACCGGAAGTATACCCCTCACTGGTGAGATCAGATCATAAACTAATCTCGCTGGAGGTCCTCATCCCGCCCCCACCTGAAATAAAAAAGACCACAGTGAAAAACTTCTCAAAAGCAGACTTCACACTTCTAAAAACTAATGTGGTCTCCTTTAAGGCCCCTGAGCCAGTGGTAAACATTACTCAAACCGCTGAATCACTTACAAATGCCTTCTACCAGCACCTACAGGACTGCATGGATCAGGCAATCCCAAACAAAACTAAGACTCTTTGTACCAAAGGCAAGCGTCCAGTCTGGTGGACCCCAGCCATAAACAAGCTCTACAACAAAAGGAGGAAGCTACTACAAGATAGAGCAAAATCCTTGAAAGGTAAGACACCTTTGATCATTATAAGTAAAAAACTAAGAGCTCTCATAAAATCATCCAAGGCAAATTTTGAGAGAAAAATCGCCAAGGACTCAAAAGACAATCGTAAGGCCTTCTTTAGCTATGTTAGAAACCTAGGAGGAAACTCCCAGATATGCTCAGAATTAGTTCAAAATGATGTGAAGATTACTGAACCTACACACATTGCCAACATACTGGCTGACAGGTTCAGTGCAAACTTCTCTCCCCCCCCAAAAGGAGAGATATCTATACCAGAGGATTGTAGCCCCCCAAACATCTCCAACACCCAGGTGAGAACTGCTCTCTCTCCAAAGTAAAAAACACAGCATCCATGGGACCGGATGGTGTCCCCGGCTGTGTGCTCCACGAACTCAATGAGGAATTAAACCCGCAGTTAGGACAGCTGTTTAATCTTAGCCTCACCTCAGGACACGTACCCAAGGAGTGGCGCACGGCGACTGTGGTCCCACTTCACAAGGGCGGTGCCTCCACCAACCCTGGAAATTACCGTCCCATTAGCTTGACAAGCTTTATCTGCAAAGCCATGGAGAGGATCATAATGGAACTCATAAATAAAGACATAGGGAACTTGCAGTCTTTGGATCCAACCCAGTTTGGCTTTGTCAAAGGCAGATCATGCCTTTTAAACTTGGTTGACTTTTTCGAGACAGTCACCAAGGCCATTGATGAGGGAAAGGCAGTCAATACAGCCTACCTTGACCTGGCAAAGGCCTTCGACACAATACCCCACTCAGGTATCATCGAAAAACTCATCAGCTTGAATGTAAACCCATACATCACAAGATGGGTTGCAAACTGGCTAAGTGACAAAACCCACAGGGTCAGAGTTGCTGGAGCAATGTCAGACTCAAAGCCCGTCACAAGTGGTGTCCCACAGGGATCAGTCCTGGGTCCACTCTTGTTCGGCATCTACTTTTCTGAAGTACAAGCAAACACAGGAGGGTTATGGCTGATAGTTTGCAGAGGACTGCAAACTGGGCGCCATAGTCGAAAACACATCTGACACAGATATCCTTCAGAAGGGCCTCACAGAAACGGATAACTGGTGCCAGAGCCATGGCCTAAAGTTAAATGCCAAGAAATGCATAGTCATACCCTTCGGGAAAAACAAGGTTACCCCTAGCTACCATATAGGTGGCAATCCACTTGAGCACAGAAGAAGTCATCAGGGATCTGGGGACCCAGGTTGACAGTAGCCTTTCGTTTGACACTCATGTTGCTAAAGTAGTTAGGAAAACCTTCTACATTGCCCACCTGATCATGAAGGGATTCACATCTAGATCAAGGGAGGTCATCGTCCCCCTGTACTCATCACTCATTAGACCTATGATTGAGTACAATGCCCCATTCGGAATGTATCTGACCCGATACCTGCAGCAGCTGGAAAGGCCCCAAAAGTTCCCCACCAAAAGGATAAAGGGTCTCAAAAATATGTCTTATGCTGCCCGACTGAAAGAACTCCAGCTCTATTAAGTCTCATACCGCTTGCTCAGAGGTGACCTGTGCCTGACATATAAGGCCATGTCAAACCCTGATTTGATGAATATGCTTCACCTCAAAAAATCTAAATCCCTCAGAACCACAAGGGCGGGAGACTTAAACCTTGACACGGTTATTAATAGAACGTGCTGGAGGGACAGATTCATCACCCAGAGACTTCCTATGCTGTGGAACAAAATCCCGGTACATGTGAGGCAGAACACCTCGCTGGCCTTGTTCAAGAGGAATCTTGTCCAATGGATGGGGGAACGCAGATATACCCCAGGGATTACTTCAGTGTCACTGCTTGACAGAGGCACAGCAAAATAATAGGCATAGTTTTATTCAAACTAAAGGGGTGGCGAAAGCCAAATAACTATGGGCTAGGCTTATAAATGCCCTTGGGCAGATAGGTTCATAGGTTCGTACTAGGCTATGTGGTAGTAAGCATCCTGGAAATCTATTGAGCACATCCAGCTGTCTTTCCCTAACAGAGGGAGTATGGATTGTAGAGTGACCATTCGGAACTTGGACTTCTTTACATACTCTTTAAACCTGCTGAGGTCTTAGATGGGTCTCCAGTCTCCTGTTCTTTTTGGAACTAAAAAGAACCTGGAGTATGTTCTGAATCCTGTCTGGTCTGCTGGGACCTTTTGGATGACTCTAAAAGCAGCTTTACTATCTCTACAGCCGCTTGATCTTTGTGATTGAGTGGTACATCTGGGATCCTTTTGGGAGGGCGTGGTGGAAGGGAAAAGGGTATAGAGTAACCTCTGGTGACTATGTGTTGTACCCACTTGTAGAGTGGGATTTAACCAGGCGTCTGGGTACAAGTACAGGCAACCCCCGACCGGCTCCAGAGACACAGTCTGGTTCCACATCAGGAACACTGATAGGGACGGTCATGAAAGGAATCACCCTGTGTATCATGGAAAGGTCTCAGATTTCTTGAACCACATTTTACCGTTCTTCTGACCTTTAGGGTAAGGTCTAGAAGGAACAGTAAAATGGACACACACTGCAGAGAGAGTCTTTCCCTCCTGTTCACACCTGGTGAAGGCATCTTTCAAATTGGGACCAAAAAGAGGATCCATCCATGGGGGCATTAATGAATGTAGATTAGAAAAGGCTCAGCAAAGTTGCATAGACTCATACAGGAGTTTATCAAAGAGACGCCTGAACCCGCCATCCTACTCGCACCATCAGCTGCGTACGAGATCAGCCGCATGGAGGCATTAACAATGGCTGTTAGAGTAGCCAACTGAGTAGACACTGTAGATGGGACTGCTTCAGTAGAGGTACCCTGAAGAGCATCTCCCAAGTCCTTTAAGAGATCTAGGAACAACCGCAAAATACCAAGGAAAAAAGAAACTGGTATATCCACCACACAATTTATTGCATCTCTGACGTCTCGGCCACAGCCTTCAAGGAGTACAAAAAACATACAAATGCATCTCTATATATACATTTATCAATAAATCTATTAACTCAATCAACCTATTATTTAAAACAATTAAACAATTAATTAGTTTAGTAACATTTTCCAATTAAAATCTTCATTCAAACCTTCAGGGCACAAAGTTTTAAACTTAAGAATATATACAGCTTCTTTGTATAGCAGTTTGATATTTGAGTCACCATATTTACATTTTATTTGTTCAAGTACACAACCTTTTAAACCTTTAGCATCACTATTATGGAAGTTCAAAAAATGCATAGCCACTGGGCTCTCCATTTTTTTTATTGTGAATATCCCTCACATGTTCAAGCAATCTTATTTTAAATAACCTTTTTGTTTCGCCAATATATAATTTTCCACAAGGACAATTAAGTGCATAAATTACACCTTCTGAATTACAACAAAAGTTCTCCTGAACCTTGAAAGACATATTAATGTATGGAAAAGACGCAACTACAAACTGACATGCTTTGCATCTACCACACTGATGTGTTCCAATGCTACCCAATTCTTTAGAAATATTGGGAAGGGGTAAACTAAATTTACTTTTAACTAAAAAATCTTTAATATTCTTTCCCCTTCTATAGGAGAATTGTAAATTAACATTTAACCAAGACTGTACACTGTTAAGGGAACAAAAATATTCCCAAAACTGTGTAAATATCTTCCTAAATTCTGGTGTAAAACATCCATATGTAGTAACTAGATGTAAACTTTCCTTTTCCCTTTTATTTCATTCACTTTGTCATTATTATAAATATTACCAAAAAATGAAGATTTAGTTTTTATTTTTAGACTACATGAACTGAAGACATTTTCTGTTTTGGCAGGAAATTATATCTAAAGCATTTTTTTAGTAGGGAACAGGATGTACAAATGAACTCCAACACTGATAGTTGCTGTTCTTCTGTTGCTACTTCATCTAATAGTTTTTATTCTTGTACTTCTGAAAATGATGTTAATGCTTATTTTAAATTTGATACAACGAAAGTACCTTCATATAGTCAGTTTGTACCATGTATTTTAAATACTGATGTTACTAACTTTGTTAAATTGACGAATCATGCTACAGAGGTAGCTTATGAGAAGTTTTTTAAAGATAAAAGGAATATCAACTATAACATGAAATACCAGGACTGGCAAACTTTGTTGTCTTTGAGTAAACAGAATAATATTATTTTCAAGCCAGCTGATAAGGGCAATAAGTTAGTAGTGCTAAATGCTTCTGATTACTTGGATATGTGCATGAAGCATCTTAATGATGCAAATATTTATGAAGTAGCCCAGTTAGAATGTTATAATGAAGCGATCATTTCTTATAAAAACCTTTTATACAAAGGAAATAGATTAGGTTACTTTAATTCGCAAGATGTGAAAAATAGGTTTAAAGTTGATAAATGTTCTATGGCATATTTTTACTGCCTGCCTAAAATACATAAAAAAATCATCTAGTTTATCAGGAAGACCAATTGTTCCTGGTCGTAAATATTTTTCACACAATTTGGGTATCTTTTTGCATTACTATTTATTACCTTTTGTTAAAAAATTACCATCGTATATTACAGATGCATGTGATCTGCTGGATAAGCTAAGCAACATTAGCTGGAACAACAAAATGTATTGGGTTACAGTTGATGCTAAAAGTTTGCACACCAACATAAGTCATATATTTGGCTTGGAAGCAGTAAAATTTTTTCTGGGAGAATCACCAGCTACTGAATATATTTTGGAGCTCCTTTCATTTTCTTTGTATAATAATTTTTTTGAATTTAATACACTTTATCGTCAAAAACAGGGTACAGCCATGGGGTCAGCTTTTGCCCCCATGTATGCTAATTTAGCAATGGGCCCGTTTGAAACTGAATACATATATAGACATCAATTTTTTCATAAATATGTAGTTAAGTACTTTAGGTACGTGGACGACTTGATTTTTTTGGTAGAAGGTGGCACTATAGTTCATCAGTTTGTTTCAGATCTAAATTGTAATAGATTTTCTTTACAGTTTGATGGACTTAAAATTGGTACTATTATGCCCTTTCTGGACATTGTCTTAATCAAGGAAGGTAAGTCATTTGATTTCCATGGCCAACAAGAAATTTGTAGGTGGCACTCAATATGTTCATGCCACTAGTGGGCATCCTCCACATACCATCAGTTCTTTCATAGGTTCATAGGTTCATACTAGGCTATCTGCCCAAGGGCATTTATAAGCCTAGCCCATAGTTATGTGGCTTTCGCCACCCCTTTAGTTTGAATAAAAACTATGCCTATCATTTTGCTGTGCCTCTGTCAAGCAGTGACGCTGAAGTAATCCCTGGGGTATATCTGCAATCTCCCATCCATTGGTCAAGATTCCTCTTGAACAAGACCAGAGAGGTGCTCTGCCTCACATGTACCGGGATTTTGTTCCACAGCATAGGGAGTCTCTGGGTGATGAATCTGTCCCTCCAGCACGTTCTATTTATAACCGTGTCAAGGTTTAAGTCTCCGCCCTTGTGGTTCTGAGGGATCTAGATTTTTGAGGTGAAGCATATTCATCAAATCTGGGTTTGACATGGCCTTATATGTCAGGCACAGGTCACCTCTGAGCAAGCGGTATGAGACTGAATAGAGCTGGAGTTCTTTCAGTCGGGCAGCATAAGACATATTTTTGAGACCCTTTATCCTTTTGGTGAGGAACTTTTGGGGCCTTTCAAGCTACAGCAGGTGTCTGGTCAGATACATTCGAACGGGCATTGTACTCAATCATAGGTCTAATAAGTGATGAGTACAGGGGACGATGACCTCCCTTGATCTAGATGTGAATCCCTTCATGATCAGGTGGGTGATATAGAAGGTTTTCCTAACTACTTTAGCAACATGAGTGTCAAGCGAAGGCTACTGTCAACCTGGGTCCCCAGATCTCTGATGACTTTTCTGTGCTCAGTGGATTGCCACCTATATGGTAGCTAGGGGTAGCCTTGTTTTTCCCAAAGGGTATGACTATGCATTTTTGGCGTTTAACTTCAGGCCATGGCTCTGGCACCAGTTATCCATTTCTGTGAGGCCCTTCTGGAGGATATCTGTGTCAGATGTGTTTTCGACTATGGCCCAGTTTGCAGTCATCTGCAAACTTTGTCAGCCATAACCCTCCTGTGTTTGCTTGTACTTCAGAAAAGTAGATGCCGAACAAGAGTGGACCCAGGACTGAGCCCTGTGGGACACCACTTGTGACAGGCTTTGAGTCTGACATGGCTCCAGCAACTCTGACCCTGTGGGTTCTGTCACTTAGCCAGTTTGCAACCCATCTTGTGATGTATGGGTTTACATTCAAGCTGATGAGTTTTTCGATGATACCTGAGTGGGGTATTGTGTCGAAGGCCTTTGCCAGGTCGAGGTAGGCTGTATGGACTGCCTTTCCTCATCAATGGCCTTGGTGACTGTCTCGAAAAAGTCAACCAAGTTTAAGAGGCAGGATCTGCCTTTGACAAAGCCAAACTGAGTTGGATCCAAAGTCTGCAAGTTCCCTATGTCTTTATTTATGAGTTCCATTATGATCCTCTCCATGGCTTTGCAGATAAGGCTTGTCAAGCTAATGGGGCGGTAATTTCCAGGGTCTGTGGAGGCACCGCCCTTATGAAGTGGGACCACAGTCGCCGTGCGCCACTCCTTGGGTACGATCCTGAGGTGAGGCTAAGATTAAACAGCTGTCCTAACTGTGGGTTTAATTCCTCATTGAGTTCATGAAGCACACAGCCGGGGACACCATCCGGTCCCATGGATGCTGTGTTTTTGCCTTAGTGAGGGCAGTTCTCACCTGGGCGTTGGAGATGTTTGGGGCTACAATCCTCTGGAATAGATATCTCTCCTTTGGGGAGGGGAGAAGTTTGCACTGAACCTGTCAGCCAGTATGTTGGCAATGTGTGTAGGTTCAGTAATTTTCACATCATTTTGAACTAATTCTGAGCATATCTGGGAGTTTCCTCCTAGGTTTCTAACATAGCTAAAGAAGGCCTTATGATTCTCTTTAGAGTCCTTGGCGATTTTTCTCTCAAAATTTGCCTTGGATGATTTTATGAGAGCTCTTAGTTTTTACTTATAATGATCAAAGGTGTCTTACCTTTCAAGGATTTTGCTCTATCTTGTAGTAGCTTCCTCCTTTTGTTGTAGAGCTTGTTTATGGCTGGGGTCCACCAGACTGGACGCTTGCCTTTGGTACAGAGAGTCTTAGTTTTGTTTGGGATTGCCTGATCCATGCAGTCCTGTAGGTGCTGGTAGAAGGCATTTGTAAGTGATTCAGCGGTTTGAGTAATGTTTACCACTGGCTCAGGGGCCTTAAAGGAGACCACACTAGTTTTAGAAGTGTGAAATCGGCTTTTGAGAAGTTTTTCACTGTGGTCTTTTTGTTTCAGGTGGGGCGGATGAGGACCTCCAGCGAGATTAGTTTATGATCTGATCTCACCAGTGAGGGTATACTTCGGTGTTGAACATTTTGATCCCATGTTCGTGATGATGAGATCAAGTATGTTTTCTCCTCTTGTGGGGATGGTGACTAGTTGTTCCATGGCATTTGAGTTTATGAACTCCAGGAATCTTTGGGTTAGAGTGTTCGGGCTTGAGTAGTGTTCCCAGTCTATATTAGGGTAGTTAAAGTCACCTAGTATGATGGTGTTTGAGATACATTTATCCCTCCAATGTTTTCAGGAAGGCCATGTGAGGTTCCTGAGTTTGAGAGGGTGGCCTGTAACATGCTACAAATTGCAGAGCAGTCTTGCCTATGGTTAATTGCACCTGGATGGTCTCCGATGCATCATGCGTTGCCACCAACCTTGAGGTGTGGGTGTCCTTTATGAATATGGACACCCCCCTCCTTTCTTGGTGTTGTCCGGATTTTGGGGCCGGAACGCATGATATGAGGTGAAACCTGTTAGTGCTGGGGTGCTCTCAGGAGCCTTGAACCAGGTTTCTGTCACAGCACAGACATCGATGTTCTCCATATTGAGAAGGGCCTCGAGTGCGTGCATCTTGAGATTGAGACTTCTGGCATTGAGCAGCATTACCCTTAGTTTTTTTCCTTTTGGTGTTCTAGGGTGGTAGGTTTAGAATTTGAGCCTTGCCTAAAAAAGGCACTATGGGGGTGGCAAGAGCCTTTGCCAATATCCGGAAGCCCAGGGTTGACAGGTGCAAGCCGTCCCTTGCGAAGCAGCGTGGCTTGTCCAGCATGTCATCCCAGGCAGACAGACATTGGATCCCTTTGAATGACACCAGAATTTAAGCCAATTATTAAAGCTGATCATCTTATCACTGTATTGTGGCATCATTCTAGGTGAAGGTAGGATACTGCTCAAGGTCAGGGTCATACCTGCCTGGGCTACATAATCAGAGAGCTCCTCGATGTCCCTTTCATGTAGTCCAAGGAGGTACGCCTCAGGTCGCTGACACCAGCGTGGACAATGACTGAGTCGCACTTGTACCTGCTGTTGAGAGACCTGAGTGCTTGCGTTATGTGGCGGATTCTAGCACCTGACAGGCAGCTTACTGTGACCTTCTCTTTACTCAGTCTGGTGAGCGGACGCCAGTGTGTCTGACTATGGAATCACCAATGACCAGTGTGTCTGGCATTTTGTTTGGCCTTAAGGGCTGTGACTGTTTGACACTCTGACTGTGTGGTCTATGTGTTGCATGTGTTGGGTCGTGAGGTGGTAGTTGTTTGGGTGTCTGCTTTGGTGGCCTCTGCTGTTTTGGTAAATTTTTGATCAGAGCCTCAGTATGTCTTTGTGTGAGTATGTGTATGATTTGAAGTTGTGATGGTACCATGTGTGACTGGGTATGTATTGTGTGTGGTTACCTTCTCCTCCTGTCTGGTCTTGCCAGTCCTATGTTGAGAGAGCTCAGCCTCCAGTTTGGCCGTATAGTTGCATCTCTCGCATGTATTTGTGTTTTGTGGGAGAAGGAGAGGATTGTCTGTGTACATGAGGCAGTTGTAACATTGCCTCAATATTCCCAGGTTCACCAGTTGAGCTGGAGAGGACACTAGCAACTGATCCCTCGACATACTAGAAGTAGTAGATAAAGAGACTTTCAAAGGACTCCGGGGGAAGTGGGTTTTAGGCTGGTGGGGTACTATCTATAATAAGAGTGCTTTATCAAGGTGCAAGTACTTTGCCATTTGGTGAAATGTTGCGGATTTCTCGTTTATGCAACAATATAGAATCTTTTGATTTAGAACTT